>NC_090445.1:1657157839-1657461362 GCF_031143425.1 Pleurodeles waltl
TTCTCTTTACCCAGTCCTCCAACACCAACATTAACCATTCTTAGAATGTTACTTTGTTTGATGACCTCTTGTGGGGTGTCGAGGTCCATTATGACATAATTCACCGATGTTCCCTAATTCACCACTTCACTCAGTTCCTGATAGAAGGAAATGTTTCTGAAATTGTGTATTTTTTTCATAAAGCTTTGCAAAAGTTACACAAAATTATATGTACCATGTGAAACTTGGTCTGAGTGTATTGTGATTAAACATTTCACAAAAGGCATTGGTTGTAGAAAAAAAGTCACACTAGATGATAGATGGAGACGGTTCGAACAGAAATATGTCTTTCTGTGATACAGTTTCTCCTCAAACCAGTCTCTTTGGGCATAAATTACACAAAATCAAAAAAACTAATTACAATTCGTGAATTTCACTCAAAGCAAAATTAACAAAATTTGTCAGTGAAATTAAAAACACCTGAGGGCTTAACACTCACCCTTAATGCAGGAATTATTTCAGGGAAAAACATGCCTCTTAATAAGACTTAATCCTTTTAGTTGCATGGGAAATAACACAATATCCCTTGACGTGAACTAATGTCGGCTACGGTGGTGTGACTGACCAAACCAAGATGGCCACAGTGGAGAAGATGAATAATAGGAAATGACATCTAAAGCAAATGCTCGCAAATTTAGATTACTACATAAATTGTAGAAAACCCAGAAAAGGAAACTCTGGGTAGTTTTCTGTTTAGATGGAGGGATACTACTTTTCACAGAGCACAAGAACATCTTCTACATCTTCTACCACAAAAGCCTATTTATAGCAACATTCTAAGCATAGGATTAATTCTAACGCCATCAATGATGAGCTAGAAAAGTGATGTGGCGTACTACTAATTCAAAACGCTGCACAATATCAGTAATTTTAACGTGAAAAAATCAGTTGTGCCATTGGTTTTAGGGATATGCCCGGTGAGAAGAAGCAACCATTCCATTCCTAGCCACACACAGATTTACCCAGAGTTCCCTTATCCCAAATTCACTAATTGATATATGTACACTCAAATATCTACATTGGTGGAAGGACAAGAAAACAATTTCTTGTCCACCTGTTCAATTATACCCTAATGATGGTGAAAGTTCACACACAACTATGATGTTTCTTTGTGTAAACTCAAGCTAGAGATGTACATATACACAAGGAACTCTTCAATACTCCCAGATGACGCTCGGGCAATAGATGGTGCAATGGTGTGACCACTAGTGTACTGTACACAAGGGGAGGGAGAAAAACCAGTACCAATAGTCAACTCTTCACACAAAAAGTCTGATAGCGATCTACCCCTGTACCTTTAGAGGCAAGGATGTCTTCCTCGAAACAGTGATGATGGAAGTGTATTGCGGTAATCAACCATCATGGATGTAACCGCACGTCAATCATGGTAGACATAATGATGATGATATTTCTCTGGCAAAACACAGTGAAACAAAACTTTATTGACAATATACAACGAAGATAAATGTCTCAAGGATAAAATAATGTGTCAGTAATTATGAGGGGGACTTGGTGTGTGCACTGAGATTTCAGAGGAGTGTGCAAGTTTCTAGCACCAGATGAAAATGAGCTCTGTCATTGAGTGTAACCTTAAACTACGGACAATGGAGCTGAATGTGGAACTATGCAAAACTATGCAATGTCTCCTTGTGAACCGTCCAGCCAGTAAAGTTCCAAAGTGTACTTTAGGTGGCTGCAATATATTCAGATGTATTCTTGAGAAGCGGGTTGCAGAAGATCGCAAGGAGTAACACTCTTTACAGCAGTATTTCATAAAATAGTTATTTTTATTAGGACTACTAAAGTTGTAATGTTGCAGTACATGTTATGTGGAACAATGATATTGGACAAGGCAAGAAAGACCGAATACAGGAGGGCATTATGAGCAAGTTGAAAATATCTGTATTCATTCTCTATAAGCAATGTCATGAGCTAGCATACAAATCTAGCTAGTAGAAGAGTATGTTTATATAAAAAATGCAATATGTGCAGACTTAGCTAGGCACATGGACTATACCGCCCATCAGGCCCACCTTTTATAAATTGTAAAAAAATAACTGGATGCAGCCCATTTTCTTCTGTGGAAAAGAGCTGCATTTTAAACAAAAATATTGTTTTATTTAAAAGCAATCACACATGTGGTGGTCTACCACCATTCCTGTGAAGGCAAAGAACCATGGTGGGTCACAATTTGCAACCTACCTTGTTAATATGCAAGAGGTAGGTCTGATTCCAACCCACTACGATTCGGATTTTGAAGACCTAACCTATTAGTGCATAGTAGATTCTTAAAAATATTTACCAGTCACAAAAATACAGATTGTAAATTGCAATCAGTATCTTACAACCTCTAAAGTACATATGGCTTTATGTCTTCTGATACGCCGTTGAGTGATATAGAGAGTATTTATATCTAAATCCTAGAATATAGATTACACAAATCTGTATTCGTTTTTTAGATCTATTTTCCTTAAAATTTCAAAACAGATTTAGAATACAGTAAATATATATACAATTAAAACATTTCCCCACATTACACAGAAATGTTTCCATGACAAAAATTATACCCAGAGATTCAAGATGACCCACAAGAATAATGGCAGCTTTGTGATTATGAATGGATATTTTAAAAAGACCATGTTAATATTCTGTAAGGATTTGTGAATCTGTGTTATCTGTCTTCTTGTCTGAACTTGACTGGGAAATGTGATGATTTTTGCCAGAGGTAAAGGCAGTTCATAGCTCTGAGAAACCATCTGAGGTCATTCACAAGGCAGAGGCAGTTACCAGAATTTGAGCCAAACAAGAGTAACATTTCTGGTGGTTCTTTAGCACACTCACAGCCAGGACGTCATCAGACTGCATTCTAAGACGTGTGAAAAAGAAAAAAACACAGGGCAGCAGGACTTTTCCATCTATGCATCGAGGATCTGGACCAAAATTCCTGAATCCAACATGGTCATCTCAATACTGCTCTAATTTATGAAAGGGATGAAGATGCATCTCCTTAAAGAGCTCCGTATCACAATGCATTAACCGCCCACAAACCAGCTACATGCAAACTTCCATAAATATGTTTACAGACAGAGCTTGCAGAAAGAGGAGAAAGAGAAATATGGTTGAGAGTTGTAAAAATTAACAAATATCAATTGGTGTTCTTTGGAACATTACAGTATGGTACTGGTTCATTTATATTTTACTTTATGATGACGTAACAGCAATATGAGTAAAAAGATTCTGAGACAGAGAGATTGTAGATTCATAGTGATAGTAAAATGATTGCTTTTAGATTTCACACTCAAAGAAGTGAGAGTATGTGTTACACAAATGTCAAGAAATAAAGGTGAACAGTTTTAGCACAGGCAGCAAGGAGGTTGAAAAATTGGATGTGAGAAAAAAGCACACAGGCACAAAGGCAGCAGGGCCCTCAGCCGATAGAATCCTTCCAAGATGGACACTGCCTTGTCCAGTATTCCCATTCTTGTACATACAGGCTCTATCATTGACCTCATCATTGCCAGGAAAGGAATCTTGAAACTGTTGACATTCAGCAAATAAACTGATCTGTTCACTGCTTCTGCAACTTCTGCTTCACTGCACTCCTCCTACGCAGGGTACAGCTAAACCTTGAAATGTTCTAGTCCACACGAGGAATCCTGTGTGCTAAAAAAAAATCTAAATACAAAATGCATACTAACCACATAGATATTGGGACATAAGGTCATCCCTCCTAAGCCACTGATCTTTTCAGTTGCCATTCTCTTTTCGCTTCTGCCCTTCACACAACACAGCATGGCTTTATGGGACTGTCCGTCTCAGATGTATTCAAATGTGAGGGACAATACCTTATCCCAAGTGCACAAACATCTAGAAAACGCCCTTCAATCAATCAGTCAATTTGTACAGTGCTTCTAATCACCCATGAGGGTAGTCAGGCGCTTGCAGGGTGCAATACCCTTAGTCTAAGAGCCAGGTGATGAGTGCTTTTCCAAATTCCGGTAGAGATGGGGTAGTATGGAGCTGCGGGAGAGGGGGGGTTGGATGCCCCCACCGCAGCTCTATGCCACCCTTTACTATGAGGTAGGAGAAGGAGTTACCTTCGCTGGAGATTCTGTAAATGAAGGGGGCGTAGGCAATTGATAGAGAGGTGGAACGGAGTTGTCTGGCCGGTTGGTGGAAAATCAGACATGCTTGATACAGGCAGGTCCCAGGTTGTGAAGGACTTTGCACACCTGGGTCAGTAGCTTGAACTGGCATCTCTTTGTTACAGAGAGCCAGTGAAGTTCCTTCAGGTGGGAGGAGATGTGGGTCCATTGGGGGAAGTCGAGGATGAGTCTGGCTGCAGAACACAGGATGGCCTGTAGTTTTGTGCGGAGGTGTGTGGAAATACCGTAGTAGAGGGCGTAGCAGTAGTTGAGTCTTATTGTGAAAAAGGCTTGAGTGACAGTGCATCTGATGTTGGTGGGGAGCCACATAAAGATCTTCCGCAGCTTGTGCAGAGTTAAAAAGCACGCTGAGGAGATTGCATTGACCTAGGATTTCATGGTCAGCTTGCTGTCGAGGATGATGCCAAGGTTCCTTGCATGATTGCAAGGAGAGGGTGCAGGTCCTAGTTCTGCAGACCACCAGGAATCGTTTCAGGAGTGGGAGTTTTGCCAAAGATCAGGACTTCTGTTATGTCGATGTTAAGCTTTAGGCAGTTCTCGCTCATCCAGGCAAATTTCATCATGCAAGTGTGGAATCTGGCTCTGGTGGTGGTAGGGTCCCTGGAGAGGGAAATGATAAGTTGAGTGTCGCCTGCGTATGAGATGATGCTGATCCCACGGGATCTGATGATGTTGGCGAAGGGTGGCATGTAGGTGTGGAAGAGGGTAAGGCTGAGAGGTGAGCCCTGCGGGACTCTGCAGATGAGGTCCTAGGGTTCGAAGGTGAATGAAAATAGGTGGATTTTCTGGGTACTTCCCGTTAGGAAGGAGGCGATCCATCTGAGGGTTTTTCTTTGGATACTGATGTTGTGTAGCCTGGTGATCAACATGTGATAGGATACCGCGTCGAACGCTGAAGAGAGGTCGAGGAGGATCAGAGCCGCCATTTCTTCTTGATCAAGGAAGGCTGAGATGTCATCTGTAAGATGTGATGAGGGCAGACTTGGTGCTGTGGATGCTGTGGAATCTGGATTGGAAGGAGTTGAGTAGGTGGTATAGCTTGATGTGGATGGCAAGTTGTTTATTGATGGCCTTTTCCTGTACTTTTGCCAGGAAGGGGAGCAAGAAGCTGTCTCTGTAGTTATTGAGTTCTCTGGGTTGGATGATGGTATCTTGACTAACGGTTTGATCTCAGTGTGCTTCTAGTCTTCTGAGAATGAGGCTGTAGTTATGGAGGTGTTGAGTAGGAAGGTGAGTTCTTGGCTAATTTTGTCTTTTCCGAGGTTGAAGATGTGGTATGAGAAGGGGTCATTTGGTGCTTCTGAGTGGATGGAGTTCATGAGGGTGGCAGTTTCCTAGGTGGAGAGGGTGTTCCAGGTGTTTAGTCGGGGTTCTGTGCTGGAGGTGGTAGGTCTCTGTGAGTTGAGGAAATGGATGGGCTCTGGTTGAAGGTTTGAAGTTCTTGTAGATGGTTAGGATCTTGTAGTGGAAGAAGGTTACGAGGTTGTCACAGAGCTCCTGTGAGGGAGTAAGGCTGTTCTCAGTGGCTACAGGACTGGAGAACTCCCTGATAATGCTAAAAAGTTCTTTGGTGTGGTTGGAGCAAGAGTTAATGTGAGCAGCTGAGGCCTCTCTTTTCTTCACCCTTAGAAGCCGTGGTAGAGGTGTAGTGAGGTCTTGAAGGTGGTTCTGCTAGTTGTGTGGTTGTTTCCTTGGAGGAGCACCATCTTCTTTACCGCTGTTGCACAGAGGCCCTTTTTTCCCAACTCTGGCTCCACACCATCATCAGGGGTAATCAGCCCTTTTTGTGGAGACGTGCACTGCCTATTCAGGTTCACAGTTCATCCCTTCTCGCTCTTCCTGCTGAGGAAGAGCCATCATAATGCAGATGAATGTAGATGAGTACCCAGACACACCTAATCTTCCTGTGTTTGTGGGTGTCTAGGGAGAATGGACAAAGTGTAACTGTCACCCACTCCAGACGTATACTGGAGATGGGCTGCAGGCACACAAAGCTGTAAGAGCAGGAAAATGTCCACTTTCTAAAAAGTGACATTTCTAAATTACTATGTTAAATACAACTTTACCAGTAAAGAGTATTTATCAGTACTATTCCAATGATATAAACATTACATAGCTACTCCTTATCAATCAGGAATTACAACTTAAAAGTATATTAAGGAATTCCCAGTGTTGACCTATGGAAGGGTTAGGCCCCATAGCTGTGATAAACGACTTTGGGAGTTTTTTATTACAAGGACATGTAAAACTTAAAAGCACATGCCCTACCTTTTACATAGCACCATGCCCTATGGGCTACCTAGGGCCTACCTTAGACTGACTTATGGATAATAAAAGGGGAGTTTAACACATGGCAAATGGTTTTAGATGTCAAGTAGAAATGGCAGTAAAACCTGCACATCTGGGCTTTTCAATGGCAGACCTGAGTCATGATTAAGGGGCTACCTATGTGGGTGGCACAATCAGTGCAGCAGGCCCACTCGCAACACTTAATTTGCAAGCCCTGGGCACATATGGTGCACTTTACTAGGGATTTCCAAGTAAATTAAATATTCCAATGGGGTATGAGCCAATATTACCATGTTTGGGGGATAGAGCACAAGCACTTCAGCACTGGTCAGCAGTGGTAAAGTGCACAGAGACCTAAAACCAGCAAAAACTAGGTCAGAAAAATGGAGGGAGGCCGGCAAAAAGTTGGAGAAAGACCTCCCTAAGGTTGTCAGGTCTCACAGATACTGTAGGCCTTTAAAATCTCTCCAAGAGTAGCGCTTACACAGGATGCCCTTTGTTTCCCTGAAATGTTCTTGCTTTCTGATTAAGTGTCTGCAATACCTTGAAAAATGCTGCCATTTTAACCTGTTAATTCATCGATTCTTTTGCTTTTCGTCTCATACACTCTAGTGAGCCCCATGGTAGTTTCATTTTTTCTGTCAAGATTTCACCATTCATCTCAAATTGTCAGGAAAATTGCTCTGAAAATAGTAAGTCCCTCCCCCCCCGGGTTTGCTGGTTGGTCAAACACAAGAAACTGGTTTACAGAAAATCAGGCATATTTAAGAGTCTCTTGCGCCATATATTCCCACATTAGCATAATTTTTTGACGCTATTGTGGCGATATTATGGCAAAAACGCAGGGTCATTTTTACAAAGTGGCGCAATGCATGCATTGCACCACTTTGTAACCCCTTGAGCCAGGCATAATGTATGCAAGGAGGCCGTTCCCCCATTGGGGGAGCCGAAAAAATGGTGCAAAGAAATCTAAGAGATTTCTTTGCACCATTTTTTTGGCATTTTTAATGCCTGCTCAGAGCAGGCATTGAAAGGGGGCACACCATTGGTTACAATGTGCTCCTACGTACTGTTCAGGGTTAGCACCAACATTTTGACACCAACCCTGAACAGTACATCAATAGCACCATTAACTTTGATGGTATTGAACCCACCTTGCGCCATGGTATGCGTATTTTAAATATGGCGCACACATGGTGGCTGTAGGGGGCACTACGGGGCACAAGGAACGTGGCGCTGCACCCAGTGCAACGCCACTTTTCTTAAATCTGCCCCAATATATCTAGTGGCCAAATGGTCAATAAACACCTAAAAATGCGGCAAAGAGACTCCTACTTCCTTGGATGGCTACATGTGAGGAGCCCAGTCCACTTATCAGCCTAAATGTCCATTCCTTTGAATGTGCCTCACTCATCCAATGCTGGTGGTTTCAATTAATCATCTTGTGTCACTGCATGAGAGAAGGACCCATTAATCTATTTTGTAAGAAAAATCAAATACCATTGCCAAAGTAAGAAAGAGTGGCTAAACCTGTTTAAAGCGCACCTACCTCCTAGCCCGCACCCGTAGAGGTCTATGGCTCCCATGAGTAGGCACATGGTGTGTTTATCCTTAATGGTATTGAATATTCTTGCAATAAAAAATAACCCAATTCATCACACCAGCTTGCCAAGGCCACATATACTCCACAGGCAATGCTTATCTAGAATCTAGCGGTATATAAAATGCACCTGTTTTGTCCTTGTACATCAGTCTGGTAGTAATTGGATTGTGACATGGTTGCTTTGGGTTGTGTGTTTTTAGTTTGAGTGTGCAAGCGCTCTGACGTGTTTTAGTCTTTGTGGGCTTTTAACCACGCCCACCGCATGCCCATCACTATCACTCGTCCATGGGCTTGCCTTTCAAAAACCCTTTGTTATCATTGGTAAATACTTTACGTTTGTTCCTCCTTGGGTCTGTTTTGTTACCGCCTTGGCCATCGACCCTGTTACATGGATACATGCAAGTTTACAGCTAGAATGACTGCAAGAGAACTTCTTTTTCTTTTTGTGTCTCTCCTTCACGCTCATGCTCATGGTGGCCGTGGTGCTTTGAATAGGCTGGCTTATCTCAACTGTTCTAATTTTCATTTTCAATTTACGTGGCAAGAAAAGTCCAGTTAGGAATTTACAATGCTAATAGCTCTAACTCGAGCAAACGCGAGACCCATTGTATTACAAATGCTCATTTAAATGATGTTACCTTTACCATTTCATACATTTTATAATGTGAGAACGATGCTGCCTTTAGTGCAGTTTTCTCTGCTGGAATGTAAGGACTCCTGTCTTACTGAGTTATGTTTGCACTGTAATAGGGTTTAAGGAAAAATGTAATAAAAAGCAAAATAATTATGTGCACTAGTATCCAAAATGATAATATTTGATATGGACACGAATTCACACTTTGAGGAGCTTAGTTAAGATCGATTATTCATCTCCTGTGCGTCGTGGGATAACAACGGCCCCCTCTATGTACGAAATATGAGTAAACAGCTCCCCAAACAGCTGACCCTCAAAGTGTCCTTGAGAGATGTAGGTCTCTCATCACTGTGTCCTTGGATCAGCGTTTTCCATCATAGATCATGAGGGCCTGATCCATGTCAGATTCTCAGACTATCCACGTGACATAGATTTACATATAATAAAGCCGAATGAGAGTCCATCACGAAATGGATCGTTACCTGAAAATGTGCATTTATCCACCCTTCTGTGCGTGCATTGGACTCCCCTTCCATAAAACAGAGATCTCTGAAAAGTGGAGCTTGATAACAAGCGGGTTAGATAAAGTACATCTTCTGAGTGTCACTGTCATGTTGAATCAAGCAACAAAGGACAACTCAGCCAATTCGACGTTCGCTGATGAGATCTCTGTGCAACCTGCGGGTCAGCAGTTAAGACCCTGGCAGGGCCTGGTTAACCTTTCATCATTCTGAGGTTGATAAAAAATGAGGACCAAACTGTAAAATATGTGTTAGCAGGTCTGCTATAAAAAAAAGTATTTAAAAAAAAAAATGTGCAAAATGTGCCTACAAAAATAACTTGCATTTTGCAGCCGCTTATGTTTTCTCTCGTTTGTCACTTTACATAGTGTTTAATTGGACTTAGCTACCGCCCCCTACGCTATTCTATTTTGTGATGTGACGCTTAATTTAGGAAGATGTGTTCTCCAGTGGGGGTGGGCGAGGAGGCTGTGAAGCTTTGCAAGGTGATATTTCACCACACAACCCAGTGTGAAGCACTATTTTAGTGATGGGCACCCTCAGGCGACTAGACTGGCTTATTATAAATCAGACTCAGCCCGCCAGTAAAGAGGTGTCAAGATACAGCGACACCACCAGATGTGCCAAGGGCCTACC
Source organism: Pleurodeles waltl (assembly GCF_031143425.1). Lineage (NCBI taxonomy): Eukaryota > Metazoa > Chordata > Amphibia > Caudata > Salamandridae > Pleurodeles > Pleurodeles waltl. The sequence continues at coordinate 1,657,167,728 of NC_090445.1, forward strand.
TTAGGGGTGACATGTGTAACAAGCATTTGCAATGCAACGGGTCTCGCATTTGCTCATGTTAGAGCTGATAGCAATGCAAACTCCTAACCCGACTTTTCACCTATCGGCAAAAGTGTATTTATGTACGTAACCGAAATAGTGCAAATTAACTGTGTAAAGCGCTCGACTTCCGCCAAGCGAAATCGCGCTAGTAAAATAGAGAAAAAGTAGTCCACGAACCGGACAGAAAACAGCGAGCCTCGCATGTTTTCTGTACTTGGTCAATGCGCTTGAGGAGGGCTAGCCACCGGAAAAGGCATGACGTGTGCATGCCTTCGACTAATGAAAGCAAGCGGATTTTAATAGGCAAGCCCACGAACCAATAAAAAACACTGACGTGATGTTGACAGGGCTCCGAGCCCTTTTCTAATGAGTAGAGCGTCTCGCTGCGATACGCATGCACGAGCGCATGCAACGCAGGCTCGACCCTAATAAAAAGGGATTAAACTTTTGGCAAAGGGTTTTAAATGCCACGTCGAAGTGGCAGCGAAAACTGCACACCCGGGCTCTGCAATGGCAGGCCTGAGTCATGATTAAGGGGCTACTTACGTGGGTGGCACAATCAGTGCTGCAGGCCCACTAGTAACACTTCATTTACAGGCCGTGGGCACATGTAGTGCACTTCACTAGGGACTTATGTGTAAATTAAATATGCTGATTGTGTATGAGCCAATACTACCATGCTTGTGGGAGAGAGCACAAGCACTTTAGCACTGGTCTGCTGTGGTAAAGTGTGCAGAGTTAAAAAACTAGGAAAACCTAGATCAGAATAATGGAGGGAAGCAGGAAAAAAGATCGGGAATACCACCCTAAGGCTGTCAGGTCGCACAGGTACTGTAGGCCTTTAAAATCTCTCTAAGAGTAGCACTTTCACGGAATGCCCTTAGTGTCCCTGAAATGTTCCAGCTTTCTGATTATTTAACTGTCTGCATTACCTAGAAAAATTCTGCCTTTTTATCCTGTAACTCATAAATTCTTTTGCTTTTCATCTCATACACTCTAGTGAGTCCCATGTTTTTTTTTGTCTTTCTGTCAAGATTTCACCATTCATCTGAAATCGTCAGGACAATTGCTCTGAAATTAGTACGTCTTCCCCACTGGGTGTGCTGGTTGGTCAAACACAAGAAAATGGTTTACAGAAAATATATCTAGTGGCCAAATGGTCATTAAATGCCTACAAATTCGACAAATAGACTTCTGCTTCTCTGGATGGTTACTTGTGAGGTTCCCAGTTCACTTATCAGCCTAAAAGTCCATTCCTTTGCATGTGACTCCCTCACCCAATGCTGGTGGCTTCAGTTCATCATCTTGTGTCACTCTGCACGAGAGAAGGGCACATTAATCTATTTTTTAGGCAATTTAACTACCATTGGCAAAGTAAGAAATGGTGTCTACGTCTGTTTAAAGGGCACTTGCCTCCAAGAACACCCCCGTAGAGGTCTCCTTAAATTATATGCAATGTTTATTTTATTTTAAAATTTCAATGGCTCTCACGAGTAGGAGCAGGATGTGTTTTTCTTAATTGTTATGGAATATTCTTGCAATAAAAAATAACCGAAGTCATCACACCAGCTTGCCAAGGCAAGATATACTCGCACAGCCAATGCTCATCAAGTATCTAGAGGTATGTAAAATGCCACTAGTATTGTCCTTGTCCATCAGTCTGGTGGCAATTGGGTAGTGACAAGGTTGCTTTAGGTTGTGTGTTTTTAGGTCAAGTGCGCAAGCGTTTTGACGTGTTTTAATCTTTCTTGGCTTTTAACCACGCCCACCGCACGCCCATCACTATAACTCATTCAAGGGCTTGCCTCTCAAAAATCCTTTGTTATCATTGGTAAATACTTTACATTTGTCCCTCCCTGGGGCGGTTTTGTTTCCACCTTGGCCATCAACCCTGTTACATATATAATTGCACTTTTGCCGAAACGTTTGACTGCGAGCGCACTCCTTTTTCCTTTTGTATTTCTCCTTTGCACTTATGCTCCTGGCTGCTGTGGCGCTTTGAACTGACTTTCTTATGTCAACTGTTTTTCTTTTAAATTTCAATTTACGTAGCAAGAAAAGTCCAGTTAGAAATTTAAAATGCTAATAGTTCTAACTCGAGCAAACGCGAGACCCATTGCATTACCAATGCTTGTTTAAATGATGTTACCTTTACCATTTCTTACATTTTATAATGTGAGAACGATGCTGCCTTTAGTGCTGTTTTCTCTGCTGAAATGTAAGGACTCCTGTCTTACTGAGTTATGTTTGCACTGTAACAGGGTTTAAGGAAAAATGTAATAAAAAGCAAAATAATTATGTACACTAGTATTCAAAAGTTTGATATTTTATAAGGACACGAATTCACCATTTGAGGATCCTAGTTAAGATCAATCATTCATCTCCTGTGCGTCGTGGGATAACAACGGCCCCTCTCTATGTACGAAATATGAGTAAACAGCTCTCCAAACAGCTGACCCTCAAAGTGTCCTTGAGAAATGTAGTTCTCTCATCACTGTGTCCTTAGATCAGCGTTGTCCATCATAGATCAAGAGGGCCTGGTCCTTATCAGATTCTCAGGCTATCCAGGTGATATAGATTTACATGAAATAAAGCTGACTGAGAGTCCATCAGGAAATGAATCGTTATCTAAAAATATGCATTGATCCAGCCCTTCTGTGCGTGCATTGGACTCCCCTTCCATAAACAAAGAGATCTCTAAAAAGTGGCACTTGATAACAAGGGGGTTGGATAATGTACATCTTCTGAGTCTCATTGTCATGTTCTATCAAACAAAAAAGGACAACTCAGCCAGTTCGACGTTCGCTGATGAGATCTCTGTGCAACCTGCGGGTCAGCGGTTTGAACCCTGGCAGGGCCTGGTTAACCTTTCATCATTCTGAGGTTGGTAAAAAATGAGGAGAGTTGAACTGGATAATACCAGTGTCCATTCTTCACAGAACTACCAAACTGTAAAATATGTGTTAGCAGGTCTGCTATAAAAAAGTATTTTTGGAAAAAAAAAGATGTGGTGCGAAATGTGCCTACAAAAATAACTTGCATTTTACAGCCGCTTATGTTTTCTCTCGTTTGTCACTTTGCATAGTGTTTCATTGGACTTAGCAACCGCCCCCTACGCTATTCTATTTTGTGATGTGACGCTTAATTTAGGAAGATGTGTTCTCCAGTGGGGGTGGGCGAGGAGGCTGTGAAGCTTTGCGAGGTGATATTTCAGCACACAACCCAGTGTGAAGCACTATTTTAGTGATGGGCACCCTCAGGCGACTAGACTGGTTTATTATAAATCAGACTCAGCCCACCAGTAAAGAGGTGTCAAGATACAGCGACACCACCAAATGTGCCTAGGGTCTACCTTAGGGGTGGCATGTGTAATAAAAAGGGATTAAACGTTTGGCAAAGGGTTTTAAATGCCCCATCGAAGTGGCAGCGAAAACTGCACACCCGGGCTCTGCAATGGCAGGCCTGAGTCATGATTAAGGGGCTACTTACGTGGGTCGCACAATCAGTGCTGCAGGCCCACTAGTAACACATCATTTACAGGCCCTGGGCACATGTAGTGCACTTTACTAGGGATTTATACGTAAATTAAATATGCTGATTGCGTATGAGCCAATATTACCATGCTTGTGGGAGAGAGCACAAGCACTTTAGCACTGGTCTGCAGTGGTAAAGTGTGCAGAGTTAAAAAAAAAACAGCAAAAACAAGGTCAGAATAATGGAGGGAAGCAGGAAAAAAGATGGGGAATACCACCCTAAGGCTGTCAGGTCGAACAGGTACTGTAGGCCTTTAAAATCTCTCAAAGAGTAGCGCTTTCACGGAATGCCCTTAGTGTCCCTGAAATGTTCCTGCTTTCTGATTATTTAACTGTCTGCACTACCTAGAAAAATTCCGCCATTTTATCCTGTAATTCATAAATTCTTTTGCTTTTCATCTCATAGACTCTAGTGAGTCCCACGTTTTTTTCGTCTTTCTGTCAAGATTTCACCATTCATCTGAAATCGTCAGGACAATTGCACTGAAATTAGTACGTCTTCCGCACTGGGTGTGCTGGTTGGTCAAACACAGGAAGATGATTATATCTAGTGGCCATGTGGTCATTAAAAGCCTAAAAATGCGACAAATAGACTCCTGCTTCTCTGGATGGGAATAACAGCCCCTCTCCATGTACGAAATATGAGCAAACAGCTCCCCAAACAGCCCCTCTCCCTGTACGAAATATGAGTAACAGCTCCCCAAACAGCCCCTCTCCATGTACGAAAAATGAGTAAACAGCTCCCCAAATAGCTGACCCTCAAAGTGTCCTTGAGAGATGTAGTTCTCTCATCACTGTGTCCTTAGATCAGCGTTGTCCATCATAGATCAAGAGGGCCTCATCCTTGTCAGATTCTCAGGCTATCCAGGTGATGTAGATTCACATGAAATAAAGCTGACTGAGAGTCCATCACGAAATGAATCGTTATCTAAAAATATGCATTGATCCAGCCCTTCTGTGCGTGCATTGGACTCCCCTTCCATAAACACAGAGATCTCTGAAAAGTGGCACTTGTTGACAAGCGGGTTAGATAAAGTACATCTTCCGAGTCTCATTGTCATGTTCTATCAGGCAAAAAAGGTCAACTCAGCCAGTTCGACGTTCGCTGAGGAGATCTCCGTGCAACCTTCGGGTCAGCGGTTTGAACCCTGGCAGGGCCTGGTTAACCTTTCATCATTCTGAGGTTGGTAAAAAATGAGGAGAGTTGAACTGGATAATACTAGTGTCCATTCTTCACAGAACTACCAAACTTTAAAATATGTGTTAGTAGGTCTGCTATAAAAAAAGTATTTTTTGAAAAAAAAGATGTCGTGCAAAATGTGCCTACAAAAATAACTTGTATTTTGCAGCCGCTTATGTTTTCTCTCGTTTGTCACTTTCCATAGTGTTTAATTGGACTTAGCTACCGCCCCCTACGCTATTCTATTTTGTGATGTGAGACTTAGTTTATGAAGATGTGCTTTCCAGTGGGGGTGGGCGAGGAGGCTGTGAAGCTTTGCGAGGTGATATTTCAGCACACAACAGAGTGTGAATGCACTATTTTAGTGATGGGCACCCTCAGGCGAAAGACTGGCTTATTATAAATCAGACTCAGCCCACCAGTAAAGAAGTGTCAAGATACAGCGACACCACCAAATTACATTAATTTTCTTCCACAATCGTCTACTTCAAATCATGTTCCCAGAAGATTTTAGAGCCCAGATCAATAGAGGATATCACTGCACTTTTACCTAATTTTATATTCTAAACTATTTGGAGGTGGAAACAAAGTGACCAGGATTTATCAGGTATGTTAGCTATTGTGAGAAAACTGGGCTTTTTGCAGATGTCCTCTCACTTTCTGTCCCTGTTTTTGACTGATACTGCTGTTTTCTCACTCTGATTGTGGCTTGGGCCATGCCAACCAGGCCCAGGGCAGGTGCTCTGTCATAAGGGTATTTTGTCATTAGGAATGATTCCAATTGTCTCTGACAACCTACCTGAAAGTCCCTAGCTTATGGTAGGGCATGTAGGTTCAGAGGCCTGGTAGATTTAATGCACTTGGTGTGCATTGCCGTGGTGCCTTATTTTTACATATGTCATTCCTAAGTTCTACTGTAGGTACCTCAAGGGTAGGGGGGGTGCCTTGTAATCATAAGCAGGGACGTTATAAAATATGTTTTATATGCCCTAATGAGGGAAAAACTGCCATTTTCGTTCTTCCCCATTGTGGCGCTGCTAGCTCTATAGGCTAACACAGGAAGACTTTATTAAACTTTATTAAAGTCTGACCTTTGAGAGGACTGAGCTAGAACATTCATCCAACAACTTGTCAAGGTTAGATTTATTATAATTGTTGTAGGAACGTTGTTTTAGAAATGCTTTCCTAAAGTTACCTAAAGTCAGCCCTGTAGCAGCCTCTACTGATTGGTCAGCCCTTGACAAGCTGAGTTAAGAAGCTCTGATGAGGTGTGAAGTGTCTTAGGCTGAGGCAAAGTGACCATCTGGTGGGAGGAGATCTGCTGCTTTTGATGTCGGGACATGAAGGGAGCTGGGTAGCCAAACTGGTCTCTAAAGGGAGAAAGGCAGTTAGGATAGGAACCAGGCCCACCCCACTTCCTGCACCCACAACCAGATCGGAGGCCCTGTGAGAGATTTTTTCCATTTTGAATTTTTGTGAAACATTGCCTTGTAGTACAAAAAACGTGCCAGACATCTAAGGAAGTTGTCATCACAAAGGTGGCACCCTGTACCCCACTGGTCAGGGGTACCCCCCCATCACTTTGCCAGCCCAGAAACCTGGATAAGTATGCAAACGATGCCAAGCACCTCAGATCCCTGGCTGGATGCATCAAGAGAAGAAGGTCTGCCCTGCTAGCCCCTGGTCTGCACCGGAAGAGGGCTGTGCTCATAAGGACGCACCAGATGTATACTCTGGGCTTCACAAAAGAGAACTTTGCCTTGCTTCAAAGTTTAAGGAGTAGACTCCCTGAAAGCAACAGGTACAAAAGAGTTACAAGGAGTCACCTGCATCAACTCCTGCAAAACGAGCCCAGTTGACCAGTGTCCAGTGGACTTTTAAGGATTTGATCAGTGCATTGTGGGAATTGTAGTCCCAACTCTCCAAAGAGCAACTCAGAAGTTCTGGAAACGTTACTGGTGTTGTGGACCCTCCCAGACCCCAAAAGGACATTCTGGCAAAAGCTCCAGAAGGTTAGAACCATTTGGAGACATTTTAGAAAAAAGCTCCATAAGTTGTCCGACCCGTTTTTGAGAGTCAAGCAAGTGATGTTGGACAGCAACCCTGCCTGAAATTCAGGTTTGCCCAGCTGAGTCTCCCACTCCTTCAATGACGAAAGCCAATACCTCCAGTTTTTCACTGAGGCCTCCCCCTGAAGCAAGCCACAATTGTCGAACCACAAACCAGCCTGCCAAGGAACCATGCTCGACGTTGAGAGAATAAGAACCGCAGTTGGCGCTTTTCACGTTTTTGGTGCTAGAAAGCACAATTTTACATTTAATCTTTTAAAAAATCATATTTCTGGTTCCCTACATTGGATTTTTGTTGTTTTGGTGTAATTTTAACCATAAACATATTTCCTATTTTTATAAATTAGTGTTGGGTTTTTATTTTGTGTTGTGTCTTACTTATTTCCTGTTTTGGTGATATTAAATGCTTTACACATCCGTCTCCTAAGCTAAGCCTGACTGCTCGTCAGCCAAGCTACCAAGGGCTGAGCAAGGATTAATTTATTTTTGTGAATTTGACTGGACCTTATTTGTGATTGTCGTCTTATTACTAGCTGTTGGCACCTCCCTGTATCTACATTTCAACAGCTATCTTAGGAGAGAAATGTTGCATTCCATCTTTACATCTAGTGATATAGTTTCTTAAAGTTTTCAGTAAAAAACTTGAATTAATTGTGTATTCTTGAAAAAGACATATGACAACATCAATGGCATTAGTGTACAGTAAAACAAGTGTGGTTAAACAGTTAAGTGAAGACGAATGTGGTTTAGTTCCCCACTACTTTTAAAAACAATTGTGATTGAGTACGGTGGAGCTCTCATTATAGTATTTTTCTGACTCTACAGTTTTAGGTATTGATGTATACAGAATATAGTATAAATTAGTATTGAATATGAAACCAGTTTTCTCAGTCCTCAGCAGTCTCCTCAAAATGTCCGAAAGAATATCTAAGCCAAGGCCACATAATTCTAACTTTTTACGATACACCTATAGTTCAACCTAAAAGACATAGGCTGTCATTCTGACCGCGGCGGGCGGCGGTCGCCGCCCACCATGCGGTTACCGCCAAATGGCCGCTCCGCGGTCAGGAGACCGCAGATGCCATTCTGGCTTTCCCGCTGGGCCGGCGGGCGACCGCCAAAAGGCCGCCCGCCGGCCCAGCAGGAAAGCCCCTGCAACGAGGAAGCCGGCTCCGAATGGAGCTGGCGGAGTTGCAGGGGTGCGACGGGTGCAGTGGCACCCGTCGCGATTTTCACTCTGTATGGGGCCCTGTTAGGGGGCCCCTGCACTGCCCATGCCAGTGGCATGGGCAGTGCAGGGGCCCCCAGGGGCCCCACGACACCCGTTCCCGCCATCCTTGTTCTGGGTGTGAAAACAGCCAGAAACAGGCTGGCGGGAAGGGGGTCGGAATCCCCATGGCGGCGCTGCAAGCAGCGCCGCCATGGAGGATTCCCTGGGCCAGGGGAAAACCGGCGGGAAACCGCCGGTCCCCCTTTTCTGACCGCGGCTTTACCGCCGCAGTCAGAATAGCCCTGGAAGCACCGCCAGCCTGTTGGCGGTGCTTCCGCTGCCCTCCGCCCTGGCGGTCAGAGACCGCCAGGGTTGGAATGAGGGCCATAATATTTTAAAATTTTAGGTTTTTTAAAATGTATTGCTACAATTAGATTTTTTTAAAAAAATTGCTGCACTGCACGTTTCACACCATCAAGAAATATAAGATGCATTTTTGTTTGGTTTTGTTTTTCCCTTCAAAGGGCAGAGACTAATAGAACAACAGGTTCCCTTGAAAACACTCTATACTTTACTTTATAGCCCTCGGGTCCTGAAGAATCTGCAAAGAATATCAAACTTTACAATGCGGGTCTTTACTTCATATGCCGTTTACCCATGGGCATTACAACATGTTGACTTTTACATTGTGTGGTAATACCAAGCAGGGCTCTACAACGCTCCTTTACCCCACAGTGCTATTGTAAATTCTGATTTTTTTATGTTTGCTCCACTCTTTGACCCATGAAGAAGGCTACGACCGAAACGAGCCTGGAGGAGCCACTTTCTAATAAAATACTCTGCAGCAACCAGGAGTGTCTAAGGGATTCCTTTGATGATGAGGAGTATGGGAGTTAGTGTTACAGGTGACCGGAGTGTGACTCAGATCGCCGCACAAGAAGCCCAAGAACTTTCTGTCTGTGTCTGTATAAACACACACACATATATATATACATATATATATTTATATATATATATATATATATATATATATATATATATATAGCCCTGCTTTGCCAAAAAAAAATCCTCCATTGGGCAGAACTCTGGGCATACACCTAAAGTGCGGAGTTCCACCTCATTCACTCTTTCCATCGCCCCAGAAATAGTGGGCAAAATCAGCGAGGAAGAGGGCAGAAAGAAAAAATGGGTGAGGGAAGGAATGTGGACGGAAAGAGAGAGAATAGATGGAGATCAGAGAGAGATGAAAAAGAGGGAATGAAAGCAGTTGAAGAAGGCAGGGCTGTGATGGCATTGGTTTCCAGTCTCGCACTGCTTGACTTTGTTCGTAAGAGATTGGATGAAACTACCACAACGCACCTCTTCATGCCGGTTTCTGTTCAAATTTGCATCCTGTGTCAAGAAATCGGGATGCATTTCATTTTCTCTGCGTTAAACTTGGAAAGAACAGAAGCTCTACAGTTTTGTAAGCACACAGAGCATTTGCTCAGTGTTAATAAAGCTTGGACTGCAGAAATGTTTAAATAGATCTGAGTGTCTTGAGCATATAGGTGAATGGCCTCACCTGCCTTGGTGGTGAATGGTGTTACCTGCCTTCTCCATCAGGATCATAAGTGGCACCATATACAGCCTGAATAACTGAGATGGTTGTACCAAACCCATGTGATCACATCTCTTGATAGATCTGGGGTAAAACTCTGTAGCCTGGCCAGTTGTTTACCATGTGTCATAAAGGACCATTCGGAGATTTTAGTACCAATGCACATGTTTGCTTGTAAAACGGAAGAGCATATGGTGATCAACTATCTGATGCCACGGACAAATCCAGAAGAATAAGGAGACAGACGGCACCATCAACTATCAAGCAATGAATGTTATCTAGAATTTTGGGTGTTTACATTTCTGTGTAATGAGTAATTGTTCAGGGTCAGTTGGGTGCAGCGACGGCCGCCGAAAATCACAAGGGGAGGGGCGGGGGGGCGAACATGGATGGGAGAAAATGAAACAATAAAATAGAGGAAATTGAACTTATGTTCAAGGACGCCATAGCTCGCTTGCCATCCTCTTTCGTCAATGTGGTGTCCTGGCACTGATTGCTGGGACACCAGCACAGGCTCCCCACCAATCCTGGTGCTGCATACATACTAAACATAGCATGTAAGCAGCGTCAGGAATGGTCTGAGCGGCAGTCACTGCTGCGCAGACACAAGCCTCGGGTCTGTGCTTTTTCTCCAGCTCAGCTGTGTACACAGCTGGGTTGGAGAAACCTAAGTGCCCATGTGTGTTTAGCCGGCCTCGGACAGCCGGCCAAACACACATGCGCACTTAGGTGCACTCTCCCCTACTTCTCCCTCCCACCTCCCAGGCCCCGGCCCTCCCTGCACTGCGGTGCCCGAAGCAGAAAAATAAAACTATAGAAAACTATTGTTTTATTTTTTTGCTCCTGGCTCACCCTGCGGGGGTGACGCCTCTTTGCCATAGCGAAGGAGTCACCCCTAAATGTGTGGGCAGCCTTTATAAAGCCAGTGCGAAGATGACCTGCCAGTCATGTGATCGCTACAGTCGTTGAGAGAGGCTTGAGTTTGCACATGTTTCTGTTTCTAGTAGGCTGAAGTTTAGAGTAGAGTGGCCACAGTCGGTTGGGATTGCAAAGTGTCCTCTTTAAATAGACACATATTGAAAGGGGAATGAGACTGCAAGCAGTTGAATTAGTCCCTTATAATGATGGACTCAGGAGCATGGAGCATTCTAGGGGCAACATATAACGTGGTATAAATTATAGTGCCTAGAGAGTGAATTAGAATCTGAAGAGTGTTGTCATGTTGCAACCAGTCTAATAACACAATAAAATAGTGATAGTAAAAAAAACGTTTTACTGCAACTGAAAGTTAGAAGAGGGGTGTGCTTGTTAGAGCTGCTTGTTGGGGTGCCTAGCTATACTTTGGCATCTGTGCAGTAAAAGTGAACTTGCTCTCACCATCAGTAGCTGAATGATACTGAACATGTCTGATTCTGTATCTGTGCAAAAGCATCTGGAATCTGTCAGAAGCTTGTATGAAGATCCACTGAGAATGTTGAAAAAGTAATCAATTTGGTGAGACCACACAAGCTAGAGTAGATGCTGACGATATATGTCGGGATGCCTGATAGGACACCAGTCAAGGAAGTCAGGTCTGCTAGTGTATGAGTGACATCATTGCCAACATCAGGAACTGGGCTTAAACAAAGTGCTTGTTCCAAAATCTAGGCAGTAGTACGGGGACACATATCAAAAGTGCACTAGTGTGACCATTCTAGTAAAATGTTCAGGCAGTCATGCAGATGTTGTACAAATTATAGTGCTGTCTTAGATCAACTGATGTTCCCCTGTGAAAGATTAAGTAGAATTATGTTTGCCATTGAAGAATGTTGAATTGCATGTGTGCTTGGGTGAGTGCCATGCTTTTCAGATATGGACTTGATAGCACAAACATCAGCCGGAACCATTGCTTACAATACAGACCGAAGGCACTTAGGGTCCATTGCCTTAAGTCACTGGATTTTTTTGGACAAGCCTCTTTCAGTCATTGTCTTGTGACTTTGTCAATCACACCTTGACTCAGCCCATTGAAGTATTGTACTCTCACCTCAAATAATTGGTTTATTGGTGTATCTCACCTTATGATTGTGTAAGATTTTTTTTTAATAACAATAAGTGAATGCTTAATTTAGATGTGTAGCAAAGCATCTTAAATTGACACCCACTAATATTTTCAGAACAAAATGTACACTTTTATTTTACATTAACAAGCCTTTCCCTGTGCATGTCTCTGTGTGCTTTAATATTTTAGAAAAGTATGTCTAGGATGTTCCCATATGACGCAATATTCAAGGCCTTTTTCTTACGCTCAAATGAGCGAGTTATTCCTGCTCTAAACGTGTTATTGCTTGTTAAGATATACAAACACACTAACAGTTCCTTTATTTCCTATGCACATAAGATATATTAATATGCACCAAAGTAGGTGTTAACTAGATGTAAATTATTTGATGTATCTTGTCTATTTGAACTGTCATTGGTTAATTCACATGTATCTTCTTAAATTGAGTCGTAATATGGCGTTTGGACCACCGCATAGCCGGTGGTCTGACCGCCACCGAAAACCATGTCATGAGACCACCACATTCGTAATGAGGCCCTTTGAGACTTTTGGCTTACTTCTTAGGGAACTGACTTTATGTTAGCCTTCTTGCAGATTATGACTTTGACTAATTTGATTTGAGCTAATTCATGATCGACTGATGATCTTTTTGCCTTCTGGAATGATCTTAATTTTGAATAAACAATTTCGGTTTTGACATGAATTCTTGTCCTGTGATGGTTTTATTAACTGGAGCTGGGACTTAATGTTTGGATGACATACTAGGTTTTACAAAGACCCGGTCAGTCCTGTTCCTGTGCATCACCCCACTTATTATTTAATTAGAGAGCCAACACTTGCACTGCAAAACATGGAGGACTACTTTACTAGAACATTTCACTATAGGCATTATTAATAGCAATTCAAGCCAGACCTATTGGCTTTGCCAATGCTTGTTTAATAAACTACAACTGTTGCACTCCAGAACCTGACGTTGGCTGAGTTGTTAGGTTTGAGGCATGACACGTGCTTGGGTTAGTATTTTTGAGCACTTGTGAAATGAGGAATCCTTAAAACGAATGTAAAACTTCATTAATTCCAGCTGCACCAAGACCCTTTGGGAGTTAACTGAAAACATGTCTTAATTATTCCGCGCTCAACTTAATAATATTCCAATTTAGAGCTACGCCCGTGAATGTAAGAAGTTATCAGCAGGCAAAGGGATCGGCTGGCACACACACTCTTCCAAACTACGCTTCTTTCAAAATGAAAATGTTTCCAGAAGTGACAGGGCTGGGGCAGGCTGGCTCCCGAAGCGGCGCGCGCTTCTTTTTGTCATCAAAGCTATTCTTGCAGCCGCCGCGCATGGATTAATTACCTGCGCTACAGGAGTGACTTCCTCTGCTTCCCGTGCCTCTGCCCCCTCACCAGGTTCGCTGACTGGAAATCACATTAATTTGCAAAGACGGTGGGAAAGGCAGGGGTGGGTGTGAGGGTGAGACATGCGCAAATTAGCAACTGAGGGGTGAGTGGCAATTCAAAGTGTTCCTGGCGTGCAGCTCGGAGTGTTTCACTCAACCCACGTCCTCAGAGTACCAGTGGCAGCAAAGCCTTTTCCGGTTTTTATTCTTGCCATGGGCTGCATTGCCGAGGGTGCACTGAAAACAGTGCTAGCATCCTTTGTTTTAATGAACGACACAACCAAGATGAAAATGGTGATATTTTGCAAAGAATGCTTTCGGTGCCTGACACAACCAACTACAGACTCGTACATATTCCCAGTGAAACGTCAAACATAGTGCTTAATTTGTAAATAAAAACGTGCCGGTGCCCAAAGCTCTCCTGTTAAACACGCAGCTGCTGCAATTAAATGTGCGAACACAGAATACTAAAGCAGCATAATCCTGAAGCCATCTCGTGCCTCCTTAATCCATTTACAGACACTCCCTGCCCAGTCGCAGCTCGCTTCGCTTACAAGGAGCAGGTGCAGCGTGCGGGGGTGGGGATGGTGGGGATGAGAGTGGGTAAAATGGAATAAAAAAAATTAAAATTGGAAAAAAACTTACCAAATCCACCACGCCGCTCCTCTTTCGCCCGTCGCTGCAGGCAAGCACAGACTCCCAGCCTGCCCTGCAGCCAATCCTGACGCTGTTCAGAGCAGCATCAGGATTGGCTTGGAGCGCCAAGCCAGGGCGCTCCCAGTCAGACTTGAAGCCTGTGCATGCTCCCTTCAGCCCGGCAACTGTGTTGCTGGGCTGGAGAGAGCCTACTGCGCATATGTGTTTGTACATGCCTAGTGAGGGGAGTGCTCTGTGCAGTCCCCTTAGTGCTCGTCACCCCAGTGGCCTCTCCCCTTTAACAAACTAAACAATAATAAACATGGTACAATCAAGTCATTGGTATGGTGAAAAAACATTGTTTTGTCCTCCCCATTGCATATAGCTGGCAAAGTTTGAATAACTTTCCAAAACAGGAGACAAGTCAGCGGTCTCCTTTTCGGTCCCACGTGAACCTTCTCCCTAGGTCAGCAGTTTCTGGTGGTTTAGTTTACTAATGTGTCCACTGTAGGGGCCTGTGTTTGATCTCTTGCTTACAGGTTCAAATTCTGGCAGGTCAGCTCAGCCTTTCATCCTTCTGAGGTCGACAAAATGAGTACCATTGAGTTGCGTACAAATAAACATCTGTTATTCAGTGCCAAGATTCCCTTCTGAGTGAATGTGCGCTTTACAAATACACATTATGTTATAATATGTTATCCCCGAACTTCCTCTCCCCCAGTTCCCCCGCTGATGGAGCGTAACCCGAGACCAACTTCTCATTAAATACAATAACTGCTAAGTTCCCAGCGATTGTGACTCTGGACAAACCTTCAGAATGAATGGTACCACATCTTCCATCCTGCTCCATTCCTCTGACCTCCTCTGAGCCTCATTGTCCAAAAATTCGACCCAAGCCTAAGCATATGCTTTCCTGGTAGACTCTGCCAAGGACTCTACCACCAACTGGAACGTTCTCTGTTGTCTACTGTCCACAGGTCCTTCAGCATTGGTGTCCTGTTCCTGTCCCCTCCGTGGCTAGCCCATATAATCTCTCTCACTGTGAATGAGACAAAGCATCTGCAATATCATTGTCCATCTAGGGCACATGCTTCACTCTAAACAGAATGTTGTGCCTCAAATACCTCAATACAAAGACCGACAACAGTGCAGTACTTGGAAGTCCCTCGCTGACTGCCTGTTCACAATTTTCACCCCTGCCATGTTGTCAGTTCTGAAAAGAAAATTTTTAAGTGTCAACTCAGAACCCCACATTGTCACCGCCACCACCAACGGAAAGAGCTCCTGCCCACCCCGCTTCCACGCCACAGGCCAGTCCTCCACACACCATCGCCCCTCCAATACAACCCAAAGCCCGCAGCACCAGCTGCATCAGAGTAAATATGCACATTCCACAGAAATTCTTTCAGGTCAAGAAATGGAAAGAAAACAACACCACATGTGTAAATCCTCCCGCACTCTTGCGGACAATCTCATCACAATGATGATGGGGCAAACAAACTAGACACGGATATACCAAGGCACCGACAAAAAGTCCTCTATGCTCTGACCACTCTGCTTCCAAAATTCAGTTGACCCAGCAATACCTGAACTTTGCCCTTGCGAACATTGGGTCCTACAGCAGTTGCATCGGCAGCTTCTTATCTGGTGGTAAGCATGCTTCCATGGCCACCAAATCCAGTTTGGTCCCCAAAAAGGATAACACTGTAATGAGACCCACTGTCTTTTCCAGTGCCAAAGGCACTCTCAGGTCCTTCATGAGCTCTTGAAAACTTGACAGCTACCGCTGGCAGTCATCTGAGCCAGGTTGTCCGACAAAAAGAAATCATTAACATACTGCGTCATAAACACATGCCCTACGTGAAACAGCCTTTGTAAGAACGAACAGAAACGCTCCAATAAATTGCAGGAAATCGAGCACCCCATAGGCAGTTCCTTGTCCACATACTAGTTACCTGCAAATTGAACGCCATGCAACTGAAAATCATCAGAAAGCACTGGCAGCAACAGAAAGGCTGACTGAAGGTCACTCTTGGCCATTTTTGTGCCTCTGCCCACTTGTTCCACTAAGGACATCTCCACATCAACTGATGAGTAAGACAGTGATGCCAAGTCCTCTGCTATATAATTATTGACTGAGCTACCTTTGGGCCAGGAGAAATGTTGTATTAGTCTAAAGTGCAGTTTCTCCTTCTTAGGAAGCACTTCTATGGGACACACAATCAAGTTTTCTATTGGCCAATGATTGAACAGGCCTGCCATCTTGCCCTCCTGTATTTGCTTCTGAAGTTTATCTTGCACCACCCGTATCTGGGACGAGCAACTTCAAATTTTCTGCCCACCTACACCCCCTCGAGCTTTTGTAACCAAATCTGATCCCCTGCAGAACCCCTACCTCAACAGCATTGCACCCTCTTTCTTGCTGTAGTACCACAGTCAAAATTCCAACCACTCAAGATTATTTGGTGCATGAGCCCTTTACCACTGCTTCCTGTGCTCTCTCCACCCTCTAGAGCCTGTAGCTGGGCAGGGTTGCTCCGCACCTGAGTTCCCTACCTGTGAGTGCCACTTCCCAGTCTGGTGTCCTCCTGTAGCCCCAAAACAATGTATGAGTGCATACTTCCCTGTGCATTTGGAGCATTTCTGCTGCAAATTACAGCATTGTGCATGCATAAACCTTTTTTGAAATCCCAGCAGGCTCCCAGTGGCCCACCTTGCCCCTTGATGTAGCCCCCAGCCCTCCCTGAGAGGGGCACCCCTGAAAGTGCCAGTATACTATAAGTAAGGCATTGGCGTTGCATCTCAATAAATGTGTTCTTACCAAACTTGGAGGGCCCCATAATGTGCTGCCACAATTCAGAATCAATCTCCCGCCACTTAGCTTCTGAGCCAAGCGCCATGCTCGCTCAGAATTTGTCATCACACTGTGCCTATGCATATTCCCAATTTATTAACCGCACCTTCAGGATCATGCCCATGCATTTGAAAAACGGCATGCATCTCTCAGAGAATTTCTCACTCTACATGCTTGCATATCTTAGAAAGGCTGCTGTGAAATTTTCAATAGTCATCGGTACCTTCTGCCATTTGGACAAATCAAATTTGTCCTCCTTCGATCCTTCCTTAGTACTAAGCTCCCTGTGCAACAGCTTAAATATCTCCAAAGACTCCCCTCTCCATATTTTCTCCTTTGTGGACATCATGAGGTGTGCGCCTGAGGGTTTGGTCACGCCCATATACAACAGCTTTTTTATTTGTAGTTCCTTACTCTCAGGACTGTCCGCCTTCTCCCCCTTCTTCTCTCCCCCTGCCTCTGTTTCCGCTCCTGTCGCCAAGTTGCTACCCGATACACTCTGCTGTGCCACTTCTGATACCCCTGTAGCCTTGTTTTGCAAGCTTTCTCCCTGTTTGCTGCCTTCTTTAAGTGGGGACTGGTCACCCTTGCCAAGTACTCTATATTCTTCTATGCCCACAACAGTGTCCTTGACATAACAGCCCTTTCTCAGCTTAGCACTGCCAAACTCTAACTACTAAAAACTTACAGCGGCCTTCTCTCTTCTCACCATGTGCTGACGCTCCTCTGTCCCATTGGCTGGCTCCTCCACTTCCCCTTCCCTATACACCTCTGCACTGTGCTTTTTCAGTCCATGCATATTTGAGCCTAATGGCCCAGCAGGATCAGTGTCGCTCCCTGGCCCCTCCCCCACCTCACCAACAGCCAGAACGTCTAGGGCCTCAGCACCTTGCCCACCAACACTGGCTTCATGAATAGGCCCGGACACAAGGGCCGCAGCCTCCCACACTGATGCCGCCAGCTACCCATTACGTTCTCCTCATTCCCCGCGTAGATGCCGCATGGGAGTTGTTGTCACCGTGCGACCATTCTGCCCCAATTTTGGGGACTCTAGATGAGCTCTCAAGCAGCCCCTTTCCCCTACCTTACCTCCTCTCTGAGGCATGGTTGACTGCTGCAGCAGCGAGCACGCCAAGACTGTAGCAGTTACCTATTTGGACACCAGGCACACCAAGCACCCAGGGTCTACCTGTGCACCCTATACGAGCGAGTCCAGGTGTCCTACTTCACTAAGCTGACGCAACGCCTGGGCAACTTTTTCTTCTGTCATCTCCAAAAACCCTTTATGAAACTTTTCTGACACACTGGAAAAATTGGAAACACCTGTACTGCCTACGCTACATTAGCCACAGGGTCAAAAATGATGGTGGGAAGCCCAAAATGGCTGCATGTAAACCCTTTGGGCTGTACACTTGTTGGAAACAGGCCAAAGGTGCTACAGTCTCCTGGACTGCTCCATTCGCCAAGTAAACCTGGGGGCACACTTCCCCGTGGTCAGCTGCCCCCCAAAAACCCTATTGGCCTACCCTTAATTGACAGAGTTTTCCTCTTGTGCTAGACCTGTGTACTTTCGCACAAGTGTTGGATGGTGCCCGCAACTCACAGATCTTTTAAATGCAAGTGGATTCTTTGCTTAGCTTTTCCTCACAAGTGACCCAACATGAATTACACCATGCATACTTGTGAAATTCCATATTTTCACACCAAAGAACAAATCACGTAGAATGGAACTCCGCAAACTCACTATTAGTTTTTGCATAAACTACTGAACGTTTGCGAGATAAAAAGTCTGTAAGTTGTTGCACCCTGGTGATACCCTCACATTCAAATTAGGTGCAGAAATGCCTTTATTTACAAGTGTAAGATTATGTGAAATGTAAAAAGTCAACAGAGGCAAAAAATGAAAAAAATATTTGACTCAAACAATGAAGACTACCATGATGATCAAAAAAGCTGGTAAATATAAACAAACATTGGCAAAGCAAACATGTTGGAAATTAGGTTACTGATTGAGGATGGTGAAACCCTACTCAAGCAGCAACTGCAACATCTGTCAGGATAAAACACAAGCAAGCCCCAAATTAACCTCTGGTGGCTTGCGCAAAAGCAGTCAGGCTTAACTTCGAGGCAGTGTATAAAGTATTTATGCAGCACACAAACAGTAATAAAGTGAACACACAACACAAGAAAGAGCCCACCCCAATTTAGAAACAAAGGAACAATGTAATGAATTATATGCCAACCAAATGGCATAAATCCAAGTAGTAGAACCGGAGATAATCAGTTCTAAAGATTTTAGTGAAAATAGGGCCCAAAGGCTTAAAGCGCCGACTGTGGTTAGCTGATCATGCTGAACTGGGACAAAGTCACTAGTTCAGGCCATCTATGATGGAGTGTGAGCTGCATAGAGGGGCCAAGTTAGGTCTAGTGGGGCAACCTTGCTACCAGCATAACTGTGCTAGACCAGGGACTGTTGGAGGGCCCAATCACCTCTAATGCCATTATTGTGGCAACCTCCTCCATGATACTGGCATTCATCTTATCCAATGGTCTATACATTCTGTTTTTGACAGGCATACTGACACAAGTATCTATGTTCTGGGTACAAAAATGTTTCAACCCTGGGGTGAGAGAGAATGGAGAAAAAAAATACCCAGTAACTGGTGATAGTCACTCTGCTGTACTGGGATCAGAGTAGTGGATAGATTAACTCCCTCTATGGATGGACCCATCATGCTCCTTGGAAGACAGGAGTTCAGGAAGAGGTTCAGTCTCCTCTTCCACTCTTGTCATCTGTCACCAAGAGCATGGTGACTTCAGACCTTTCAAAGTGGGGTTTGATGTGTTTTATGTAGCACACACTTAAGGGGATTGTAGAGACCTTAAGAACTACTAGTTGTGCTTCAGTTTCATTACGTCTTGACGTGCCTCAAGATTATCTTCCATCTTTTTCCAGAAGAGCTGCATCTGGTTATGGAGTGTCCTGCATACAGCTGACCAAATCCTGAGGGGGTTTCCTAGGAGCTTACTCTCACCTCTCCCTCACAAGGCTGCGAGGGTGTTCATAGACAAGTTAAAATGGGCTAAACCCAAACACCTTATGTGGTACCTCCCTTTAGGGGAACAATAGGCATGGAATGTCCATACATGGAGCACTCAGTACACTGGGGTATCAAAGAACCCCTTTCTTTCAGGCAAATTCGAGGTGGTTACCATTATGTTACCCGTAGGAATTATTTGAGGGGCCTTTAGAGAACTCCTTATTTTTAGCAAGTTTTTCACTCCCTTTCCTATTTCTTCTGGTGAGACCCCTGAACACCCTTCTGGTGATCTCCTTTAGATACCTTTTTGGACACTTTGGTGCTGACCCAGTAGTCTACCTCTTTAGAAAGCTTCCCTGGGTCAGTGAGCTTACTAGCAACTTACTATCAACAAGATGGTGGCGCAGCTGTGTAAACCAAATATTGAACATGTGTTCTCAGCATCATATTTAGATAAACTTTCTTGACCCCTTCAGACACTGTGGATATGCTCCCACCATGGTTGCTGGACTCTTCTAGTCTAGCTATGATGTCAGGCTATCTGAGACTTACCTCATGAGCCACTCTCCACTTTTCCTTGGCTAATTTCTTTTCCTCCATCTTGAGCTTGGCCATTTGCAACTTAAACTCCTTCTTTGCCCTCCTGTCCACTCTGAGGACAAGCCCTGTAAAGATGCAGTGCTTCCTGTTTTGGCAGGGAGATCCAAGTCAGGAGAGGACTCCTCCCCCTGCTCTGAGTGCTGCATCTCAGGGCTGGTATCCGAGCCCAGCTCCTGCTCCTCCATATCATCCTCCTCATTACCATCCTCTGTTGCTGTCAGTAACTGGTGGACCTCCGTCCAGCTTCCAGACCCTCAGAGCTGGTTGAGCTCAACCACAGTGTAACTTTCCAGGTTGGACAAGTCAAATTCCATTACTGCAGGCATGGTCATACACAGTTATGTAGCAACAAAAATAGATTTGGAAAAAAGCAAAACGAGCCAATCAAGGAGAATTTAAAAGAAACTCAAAGTGTTATTAAATGATCTACATGTGACTTTAGTGAAATAAAAAATCACGCTTTGGCCCGGCACAAACACAAGTCCAGATCAAACTGCTGAACACCAGTGTTGGAAATTGGGTTACTAATTGAGGGGGATGAAACCTTCTCAAGCAGCGACTGCAACTTCTGTTTATTATTTATGCAACTGTCAAATATTTATGATTTACGTAACTGTGAAAACATTTTTTGTCATGTAAATGTCGTGCTTTTGTATTTAATACACATAAATCCTTGACCGCGTACCTGTGAGAGGTTTTATAAAAACTTGTATGGTGCACATGAACTGTTGAATTACAGGTCACTTTGCAATGATGTATTGCGTGTTGTGTTTTAACATTTGAATATAACTTGTGTAGAGGAAATCCTTTTATGATGATTATATAAATGAATGTACAAGTAAGTTGATGAAAGTGATCAGACACATATACTGAGAGTAAATATGTGGTATCTGTATAAGATGTAATTATATATAGTTGTAGGGGCATTCTTTCTTTCTCCAATTTCTAAAAGTGACATTTTCAAAATTGTAACAAAAAATCTGACTTCACCAAAAAAGAGGATTTTTCATTGCAATTTCAAAGACACCAGTCACGAACTGTCTACCTATTTCCATTTGGACATTACAATCTACTAAATGTAATAAGGTAACTCCAGAATGCCTTTCAGTAGTGAAAAACAAGTTTAAGAGTTTTTCACCACCAGGACATGTAAAACCTAAAACTGTATGTCCTACTTTTCAAATAAAATGCACCCTGTCCTGTGGGCTGCTTAGGGTTGATTTACTTGTGTTAAAAGGCAGGTTTCAGCCTGCAAAAGGTTTATTTTGCCAGGTTAACATGGCAGTTTAAAACTGCACATTCAGGCTGCAATGGCAGGGCCTAAAACAGGGTTGCAAGGCTATTTAAATTGGTAGCACAACCAGCGCTGCAGGCCCACCAGCAACATGCAATTTACAGGCCCTGGGTACATGTAGTACCACTTTGCTAGGGACTTATAAGTAAATGAATTATGTCAATTTGGGACAAGCCACTGTTATCATGTTTTAAGGATTGAGCTCACACTTTAGCATCTCATGGCCAATAAAAACGAGATCAGAAAAATATGGAGGAACAAGTCAAAATGTTTGGGGAAAGACCACCCCAACGCAGACGGGTCTAACATGCATCCCATCTAGCTGGAGGTGGGAAGAACTTCAGAACCTTTTGGGAGTTCTCATCACCAAGGTGAAGAATCTGGATAGACCAGCAGTATTGGTGTGGTCTGACCCAGGGTGAAAATTGGTGTGCAGCTGTAAGACTGAAACTCTGTGCAGTGCTAGTAGTAGCGAAACAAAGTTGCTTCCCCATGGTGAGTCTTAAATTTGTTATTTTTGGTTGGTTTATTTTGAGAAAATGGAAATTGACTTGTTCTGATAGCTACCACCATAAGAGAATTGTGGGGAAAAAAGTGATTCCTTGCATGCACATTAGGTGAAGAAACATGAGCTCTAAAAATCCCTGGAGTGCCTGGAATGAGAAGAGAAGGACCAAGTGGGCCCCTACAAATCTGGATTCACCCACTGAGAAAGAGAAGTCACTGAAAGCCCCTTAGGCGAAGATTCTTAAGGAAAACACCCAGTGTACCTTCTATAGGAAGCAATACAGCATCTGCAAGGAGCTCCATGAAGGAGCAGGCCCTGGAATTAGAGGTGAGAGGGACTGAAAAAAAGATTCAACTTGCCTGGATGTAAAGGGTGATATGTGTCCCTAGAGAAGCTGCATGTGGCCATGAAACAAGATACAATGGTGAAAGTGTTTGAAAAAGAAGCACCTACCTCAATACGTCAAGCTCTCCCAGCAGTAGCAAACGAAGCACAATGGTGAGTAGACACCTATGTATGTGTATACCTATAGAATCCAAGCCAAAGAGCTAATAATAGCCAGTTTTCCATTAGTGCTCAAATAAAATACAGATCAAATAAATGAGATAAATAAAATGATTGTTGCTACCTACAGAAGTTAAGATCCGTGAAGTTGTTCGGAAGTTCTTGATTATTTCTTAAAGGTGGTAGTGATGGCAAATTTGAGATATTGTTTACTCTTGTACTGTCTTTTCCTGAGAGTGTTTATAACCTGTAATCTGACCCTTTCGAAGATATGTGGGTCATCAAAATTTTCAATAACATCTTTTCTATCTGTTAGCTAAAATGTTTGTTGGTGCATTAAGAATATTGCAGTCTTTTTCCCATACAGGCCCAATAATATAGTCTTCAGTCCCATGCTCACTGCACCACTGGATTCAAGCTAGCATGGCTGATGAGAGGTGATACCGAAACCAGTTCCGGGATGCTTGTTTCCGGTCCAGGGACTGTTCCCATATGCAAATAAATATTGACCTTGCTCCCCATGGGAACAGTCCAGCTCAATCTGCCAGGCCAGGTATTCCCTGGACCAGAAACAAGCATCCCAGAACTAGTTTCGGTACCACCTCTCATCAGCCATGCTAGCTTGAATCCACTGGTGCAGTGAGCACGGGACCCAGATCTGTGCATACCCTTCCCACTAATGCAACAAACGCAAAAAGAACAGATGATGGACGGAATGCTGAACAATGCAAACATTCATCCCCAGTCACAGAGACCCGGGTTTTATCCATTGTTGGTGGTGTACTTTACCCGAACAAAACCACACTGGTTGTCCGAAAATATGGATCATAAGGCCCGGCTCATCCGATTGGCTAATATCTTAGAGAATATTTTTTAAGCAGAAATAAGTAAATATTTTGCCCTACAGGATTTAGAATCAAAGGGATTTTAAATCTTTTTGGCAAGAATACAATAATATGTTCTGCCCATGTCACCAGTAATGCATAATGCTCTTTGAGTTCATTAGGTACTTAAAAAACAGTGATGCAATTACGTCTATAGTAGTTTGATATATTTTCAGTGGAATGTGGTCGGGACCTGGTGCTTTGTCAGGTGCCATTTATGCAGCTCAGCATTCTGGGATTCATTCAGGAAAGATAATTATATTTGTTTTAGATACATGTGAATTTCATTAGTTTCATTTTAGTATCATAACTATATAAATAAATGTAGAATTTATCAAACATGAATAAAATATCTGAAGGTTTTTGAGTGTCCTTGGCATCCAAATCTCTGATGGAATGTGAGGTTTGTAAGTGTGAGTTGCTAGCTCATATAAGCAAGTATTATTCCTGGTTTTCCTGTTTCAAAGTTATTAGTTGTATTAGCACATGCTTTCTTTTAGCTTTTGCCACTTGAAATGCTTCAATACATCTGCATAGGGTGGAGATGTTGGTGTACATTTGGTTCAGGTCAGATTTTTCTGATTGATTTGTCTAATAGGAATTGTAAATAGTAAATCTAGTTGTCTCGTAATTTCTCATCCTTATTTTGAGAGGCTTTTGCTATTAGAATGGAGAAGGCATGTGTGATTCCCCTAATGCAAGCTTTTAGACATTCCCATACAACACAACCTGGGTTGGAGCCTTTATTGAATTTAATGTATTTAGCTACCTATTTTATTAGAAAGCTGGTGAAATCTATCCTATTTTATATGTAATGCGGTCCTGACAAAATGATTTTAGTTATACTAGTCCCGGTTTCTGACTGTAAGACACTGTGGGCCTCATTACGACCCTGGCGGCCGGCGGTAAGCTGGCGGTAACACCGCCAACAGGCTGGCGGTGTTCAGCCTGCTATTATGACCGTGGCGCAATAGCCACGGCCATATTGTCGGCCCGTCCACTATACCGCCAGGCTTTTGCCTGGCGGTCATAATCTCCGACTGCCAGCTTGGCCACGGCCACGGTAAACACCGCCATGGAAAGCTTGGCGGTAAGGGGGACTTGGGGTGCCCCTGTGGGCCCCTGCACTGCCCATTCACTTGGCATGGGCAGTGCAGGGGTCCCCAGGCATAGCCCAATCACGCATTTCACTGCCCGAATTTCAGGCAGTGAAATGTGCGACGGGTGCTACTGCACCCGCTGCACATCAGCATTGCCGCCGGCTCTATTACGACCCGGCAGCAATGTTGATGTTACCGTCCGCTTGCCCAGCGGAAAGGTCAAAATAGGGAGCCAGAAATACCGCCAGCACTTCCACTGGTTGGAATGAGGGCCTGATTTAGTAGGGGGGTGAGTACACACTTCAAGTAATACCTACAAACCTTGCTAGGGTAAACCACTAAACTTAATAAATCTGAGCTCAATCCGATAGTATCTATGGCACAGAGTGGACAGGCTTAACTTAGAGGCAATTTGTAAAGTATTTATACAGTACCAAAACAATAATAATGTCAACACACAGCACAAGAAAAATAAAAAAAAACATTTTAGAAAAATAGAGTAAATTATCATAAATAAAATGACACCAAAGTGACAAAAAATCAATATGGGAAAGAGTTATGACTTATTAAAGTTTTGAACTTACTTCCCTCACCTGGTTGTACTTGACTAATTCTTAGGTGCAAGTTAAGGCTGACTGTGACAGAGCACAGGTTGGACATAGAAACTAGGAGTTTTACCTTCGGATACACTTTCTGAAATGTAAGTCAAAATATTTCAGTGGGGCAAGGCAGCAGGCTGTGGCTGAAGAGGGCTCCACAATGTGGAATAGATACTGGCCTAGGTCTCAATAAAGCCATTGACTTTTGACGGGACAGCTCAAAGTGGGAGAAATTTCAATTGCATGCCTAAATAAGGCAACTTGCTTATTTCGACATTCGACTTAGTCACTTTTTTGAAGCTCAAGCTGTAGCCAAAGAGGGTTCTATGAGGCTAAATACCTTCTCCAAGCGGTCCTGATGAACGGTTGCTGCTGCTGAAAAGCTCAGAGTAGGACCATCCTGAATATTTGGCCCAGCAGTAATGCACCTTTTTTGGATTGGCTTGACAGGCAGGTCCCAGTTCTCATCAGAATCTAGAAGCTAAAAACTCTTGAAAACACAGGTTTCTGAAGATGGTGGGAGGAGTACACTTTAACACGAGCCAAGAGTCCAAGACCTTGGGTACAGCATGTGGGTGTTAAGACTCACTCCAGCAGAGGTCAGCAGCAGGATCTAGGGCAGGTCCAGTTGGAAACAGTCAGCTGTGAAGTAGTAGAAAGAGGCCTCTTGTAGCTTGTTGTGTCCCTGTAGCTTGAAAAGGAGGCCAGCCGTATGACCCTTGGAGTCTACTTCAATCGTGCACTCCTGAGCTGTAATTTGTCATCCCTGACTATATGATTCCCTAGTAGTCTCCCCTACTTGATATATGGAAAGACCTAAGCCTGGCAGGCAACAGCTGTTCTCAGAAGCTTCAAAACACAGACATGGCACCAGCTATAACTGAACCCACCCTTGTAATGTTAATGAAGAAACTGACTGACATCAATCGGTCTATAGCTTCAGTGAACCACTACATTCTGCTCACAGATCACCTCCTTTGCGGGAGGACCAAGGATCTTGAAAGCCAGATTGACGATGTCCCAGACTGGGGCAGTGAAATTTGACAACTATGTTGGAAAACCATTGATTTAGAATATAATAGTCACCGGGATAACGTGCAAATCATGAATGTGCCTGAAAATACTGAAAAAGATCATTTACTGGCCTTCCTGAGTTCCGTCATATTCATGATGCTTGGTCTCACCTTGAATCTCTTTCTGGAGATTCACAGGGCACACCAGATGAGATCACGCTGCAGCTCCAATTCTTTTCACCCTTGGCACACCATGATTTGCCATACTCAACACCAACAGGCCCGGCAGCTCATTGTATTTGCTAAGAAGCATGGACCGTATCCCTACAGGAACTCCGCAGGAGACTTTTCCTATGGCACTAACATTAAAATGAAGAGATTTGTGGTTCTATGACTTCTGCTACAGAAAAAGGATATTGGCCCTCATTACAACCCTGGCAGTGGGTGACAAAGTGGCGGTAATCCCGCCAACAGGCTGGTGGTATGTACCCCAAAATTATGACCATGGTGATGATAACTCTCATAGACAGCCAACATACCACACCAACCACCACGGCGGAAACAACAGCCACTACGGCGGTAGCCGGCAACAGGCAGGCGGAAGACAATGTACCACCCACCATATTTTGACACAGGAAACCGCCACTTTTTCAGTGGCAGTACCAACGCCAACAAAAGCCTGAGGGAAAAAGAGCTCAGAAGTGAAAGGACTCACCATTGGAGACACAGGAAAGAACCACGCTGCCATGGAACCAGAACTGTATGTTTTCCAGATGATCTTCTATGTTATGCTCTACCTGGAACACCAACACCGACGAAGACGGTGAGTACAGCCGCCTAGCACATAAGGGAGGATGGAAGGAAAACGAGAGTGACACACACACGCACCACACACACCGACACACACACACCATACACACAACCAGCTACACACGAAAAACAATTTGTCGCCGAAAAACGGCAGGACAACAGGAATTGACTAAAGTGATTGTAATCAGATCAACATCGAAATTAAGAATTCGATTTGTCAATGAAACAGATACATACACATGTACACAAAGGGACACTGCCCAGTCCAATGTTAAAAGGGCCAACATGGCCACAGGGCACAGTATAAGGTCGAACTCGAGTCATGACCACATCCGGATAGTGCACTTCAGGGGCATCAGTTTGCAAATAGGCAAGCACCTCAGGGGGAGGGAGGGCACCTCAGCGGGATGAAGGAACAAGCCCACTGGTTCTGGAGGAAGCAGCATGCCAATTGCTTCGTCCTGGGGAGTGCAAGGCCACAGTCTCTGGAGTGGTTATCTTTCCCACTGGTTCTGGAGGGGGCAATATGCCCATTGCTTTATCCTGGGGAGTGCAAGGCCACAGACTCTGGAGTGGGTGTCTTGCCCACTCGTTCCAGAGGGGGCAACATGCCCATTGCTTTGTCCTGGGGAATACAAGGCCACAGTCTCTCGAGTGGGTGTCTTTCCCACTGGTTCTGGAGGGGACAACATGCCCATTGCTTTGTCCTGGGGAGTGCAAGGCCACAGCCTCTCGAGCGGGTGTCTTGCCCACTGGTTCTAGAGGGGGCAGCCCGCACAATAGCCCCTGGAGGGTGGATTACATTGCGTCCGCCTGCGGTGATGGCTGCACTGTGGTGGTGGTTGGAGGAGGATCCTGGGCAGTCCCTGCACTCACTGATGGATGCATGGTGGTGGTTGTTGGAGGAGGCTCCTGGGCATTCCCTGCACTCACTGATGGCTGCACATCCACAGCTGCCAGTGGGGGCCCCATGACAGCTGGTGGTGGTGGCAGTGTTTGCCTGACAGCTTCCACTGGCGTATAGTGCCTCATCTCCTTCTGTTCATGGGTCGGGGATCCTTTACCCTTCCTGGCAGGGGTGGATGAGCTCTTCCCCTCTCTGCCTAGGGGTGCAGACTCCTTCCCCTTCCTCACAGCTGGTGCTGGCTCCTTCCTCTTCCTCACAACTGGTGCAGGACTTTTCCCTTTCATCCCTGGTGGTGCTGGCTCCTTCCCCTTCAATGTTGCATGTCTGGTATCCAGCATGAGTAGGTGGTGCTACCACTGTCCCGTGGATTGTTTGGCTGAGGTGCTGGGCTGTGTCTTTGGATGGGGGGGCAGGGGTAGGGAAGAGCTCAAGTTGGGGAAGGAAAAGCTTTTTAGGTACGTTTGGGTGGGAGGAGGGAGGAGAAATGGGAGTGGAAGATGAGGGAGTGGTTGCTGGAGGTGTATGTCTGCTGGATTTGGGTGCAAGTGCAAGGGTTGTATGCTGATGTGAGGTGGATGGCTGTTGGGTGTCTGAGTGCTTGCATTTGTGTCCTTTAGGAGGGGAGCACAGACACGGTGGGAGAGGACACAGGGGACGCATGCATGGATGTTGTGGAGGTGTCTGCTAGTGTGGTGTGTGTTCTGTTTGGTGTGGTGATGCTGATAGTGAAGGTAGATGTAGTGCATGCAGGTGTGATTGTGGATGTAACTGGGAGGGAATTGGAGGAGGAGGATGAGGGGGAGACAGCGGAGGCTGTGGATGTTGTTGTGTCTGTTTGTGTGAGTGCCTGTGGGATGAAGTGTGGTGCTTGTGTTTGCCTGTGCCATTCTTGTGTGTTGCCTTGTGTGCATGCTCGTCTGTCTGTGTGCTTGGGATGGGGTTGAGGAGAATGGGACTGGGAATTGGAAGTTGGAGGGGGACGGTAGAAACAGGGACAATGGCTGCCATCAGAGAGGAGGCCAGAGCCTGAATCGATCTCTGTTGGGCTGCCAAACCACCATGAATGCTCTCCAGGAATGCATTGCATTGCATTGCTGCATCTGGGATGCCAGCCCCTGCATGGCATTCACAATGGTTGACTGCCCTACAGAGATGGATCTCAGGAGGTCAATAGCCTCCTCACTCAGGGCAGCAGGGCTCAATGGGGCAGGGCCTGAGGTGCCTGGGGCGACAGAGATGCCCACCCTCCTGGGTGAGCGGGCACGGGCAACTCGCTGAGGGGCTACTGGGAGGGTGGTGCTGGTATGGGGGTTGGTGGCTGTACCTGCAGCTGGGTTGGTCACTGAGGTGTCCGCCACCTCCAGGGAGCTCCCGTTTAAGGAGGTATCTGAGTCTGTTGTCCCCTCCAGTCTCCTACATGGTGCTCCCCTCGCCCTCTGTCCCACTTGTTCCCTTGGCGTTGGTGGACTCTGCCTCCAGGATCCTGTGGGATGCAGCTCCCTCTTTCACCGATTCCTCTGCTCCTCCGCCAGATGATGCTAATGAACACAGGGACAGGATGATGAAACAAGAAAGGGGGGGAGAGAGACAAAGGATACACTGGGTCAATGACTGCACCAACACCACCGTTAACGTACACAGCACCCTCACACACAGGGAACAGGCCTATGCACTATGCATTGCACTACCAGTGAAATGGCTTGTCACCAAGGCATGAGGAGGAGCACACACCACCAACTGCAGCATACCTGGGACCCACGCAGCCCCACCTAGAGGTGAATACTAACAATGTAGGTTACCTGAATTTGTCATGCAACCATTACCCTTCTGAGGACCTACGCTGCTATGTCTGGCCTGGCCTTAATGACAACCACTAACACACAACCACCACCTGGATACCACCCCACCAGCCATAAGCTGTAATGATACCCACTGTACTCACCCCCGTCAGGCTGCTGTGATTCCCTCAGGCGCCCATCCAGCTCAGCTCAGGGTACACCACCACCAGTATGCAGGCCATCAGGGGGGTCAGGGTCCGACGGGCACCCCTTCCTCGTTGGGAGGCCATCCCCAGCTGGGCCTCCGCGGTCTTCCGTGCCCAACGTCTCAGATCCACCCACTGTTTCCGACAGTGGGTGCTCCGCCTTCCATAGACCCCCAGGTTCCACACGTCCTTGGCGATGGCATGCCATAATCCCTTCTTTTGATGGGCGCTGACCTGCAGAGGTAATACATACAGGAGAATTCCATTAAACAAACAGTCCAGCCTGTCACACACATGGCCCCACATACTCAACCCCATCACCATTGCAACCTACATAGGCCAGCTCACAACATGTACACTGCGAACAGACAATCCCCCCACCCACCCTTACATGATGCCTTCACACACATCTCCATGTATTCATGCCACATGCATCGTGACCACAGTATACTCACCTGTTGGTATGGAGGCTCATACAGCAGTCCATACTGGGGTAGGACCCCATCCACCAGTCACTCCAACTCCTCCAAAGTGAAGGCTGACCACTGTACCCCATAGTGCCCAATATAACCCAATAAGGAATTGCACATCAGTTCACGACCGCCTACCGCCACTGCGCACAAAGTCGGCGGAATTATCTCACTTCCACCTGCCCCCCCACACAGGACAGGCAGTCGCCATTTCAGGGGGTTTAACAGGCCTATGGATAATTTCTGTGTCACTGGATAAATAGGCACATACTTTTAAATCACAATGTCCCAAAACATTATTGCACGATGTGGACTGTTGTGGTGTGGTTGTTCAAATTGTGACAGCCTACTCACTCTTGTGTCCCTTAGATTCCTGCCGCTGCAGATGATTAGGAGATGGAGACATAACCCTGTGTACAGACCCCTGGTGGACTTAGCTACACTGGAGGACAGGTACATAATACGTGCTGGCAAGAGTTTTGTCTCCCCTGGTAAAACACATGTGCAGCTACATTTTTTCCCCCAGGTGGAAGATTGGGCCACTGTGAAGGCCGTATTGAATGCAATGAGACATATCCCCAATATTATGGGGACGATTCATGGTACACATATTGCGTTTGTCACCCCCAACAGAACGAACAGGTGTTTAGGAATCATAGGAGTTTCCACTTCATGAATGTGCAAATGGTGTGCCTGGCTGACCAGTACATCACCCATGTCAATTCTAAATATCCATGGTCGGTGCATGATGCCTTTGTCCTGAGGAATAGCAGTATCCCAAATATGATGGCCCAACTACAGAGGCACAGGGTGTGGCTTATGGGTGAGCCTTGGTCCCCACCCAGTGGATGTTAGTGTATTCCTCTGCTGTTAGCCAAATAGGATAGTGTGTGGCTAAATGTTGTCCCTCAATACTTACAGGTGACTCTGGCTACCCACACCTATCGTGGCTGCTGACCCCTGTGAGGAATGCCAGGACAAGGGCTGAAGAACGTTATAATGAGGTACATGGGCGAACCAGAAGGATAATTGAGAGGACCTTCGGCCTCCTGAAAGCCAGGTTCAGGTGCCTCCATCTGTCAGGTCGATCCCTGTGCTACTCACCCGAGAAGGTCTGCCAGATAATAGTGGCATGCTGCATGTTGCACAACCTGGCCCTGAGACGCCATGTACCTTTTCTCCAGGAGGAGGAGACTGGAGATGCCCCTGTGGCAGCAGTGGACCCTGAGGACAGTGAGGATGAGGATGCAGAGGATGAGGATGTGGACCACAGAACATTAGTGATCTGTCACTATTTCCAATGACACACAGGTGAGACAGTGCAACTTCACATTTCTATGACTATTGTTGTATTCTGTGTGGCATTTGCATGCTGGCATTACCCACTTGTTTCCTCTACTTACTGGCACCTATGGATTGTCATTTTACAGATATTGGTGATATGACTACAATGTCGTGATCTGATCACAAAAGCCAACAACAGGTCATTCATTTTATGCTCTCACTATGTACAGTTCACTTGCAATGGATGTAGATGTTTCAAACAATACAAATTTTTAATACATGAAATACTAGTTGTCGAGTTTTATCCAAGGGTGTTTATTGTAGTGCTAAGAAATTGAGGGAAAAGTCCAATGGAATGGGGTGATGATGGAGGAAAGTCCAGGGTATTGTTCCAGTCTGTTTGTAGCACAGGTGAAGTGTCCAAGACGACATAGGAAGGGGAGCAACGGCAGTTCAAGGTGGACAAGGTGACAGAGTGGGACACAAGGGAGACAATCAGGAGAGTCTCATTTCTTAGCAGTGGTCTTGGCAAGTGTCTCTGGCTTCTATCTGGGTCGCAGGGAATGTTTGCGGGGTGGTTCACCTTCTGCAGGGGGGAGGGGTGCTGGTGGCCTGTGAGTCCTGTGGCAGGGCCTCCTGGCCACTAGCAGCAGCGGAAGTGGATGGCTGTTCAGTTGACTGGCTAGTGGGAGGGGCCCGCCGGTATGCTGTTGCCTCCCTCATGATGTTGGCCATGTCTGCCAGCACCCCTACAATGGATATCAGGGTGGTGTTAATGGTCTGCAAGTCCTCCCTAATCCCCTGATACTGTCCCTCCTGCAGCCGCCTGTTCTCCTGCACGTTGTCAAGGATCTGGCCCATTGCGTCCTGGGAATGTTGGTAGGCTCCCAGGATCTCAGAGAGTGTCTCCTGGACAGTCGTCTCCCTGCTCCTGCCCTTCCCCTGGCACACAGCACTCCTCCCAGTGTCCCTGTTGCCCTTAGCCTCTGTCCCCTGAAGGTGTGCCCGCTGCCACTGACCCCAGGTCCCTGATTGTCTTGGGTATGAGGTGTGGCCTGGGGTCCCTGTACAGGTGGGCACAATGCTGATTGACGTGGCCTGGGGACAGAGGTGTGGGAACGCTGGGTGGGTGCTGTGGTGTTGGTTCCTGATGGGGGAGGCTCTGTGGTGGTCTGTGAGTGGGCTTGGGTGACCGGCTGTCCAGTGGTCCCTGATGGGCCAGGTAGGTCCTCCAGATCCAGATGTCCAGAGTTACTGTCACCACTTGGGGCCTCTTCTGTTGGGGGAGTGGATAGTGGTGGCACCTCCTCTCCACTGACATTGGCTGGAGTACCTGGGGGGATGTAAATGATGTATTATGCTTCAAGTGCATGACATTTGTACTTCCGTAGCTTCCCCTCTATGGTTGGTGTTGATCTGCCAGCTTTTGCTTGTGTATGGTGATGTATTGTGGTTATGTTAGTTTCCCTATGCTGTACATGCTTTAGTGATGGGTGTCCATGCAGGGCTGGGAGGGCTGTCTATGCATTGGTATGGCATGCAGGGCTGGGCATTGTGGTTAGTCATATGTGTAGGTGCAGTGTGGGATGGTGTGGAGTGATGGGAGTGAAGGTGAGGGTGTGTGATGGTATGGAGGTATAGGGGGTGAATGTTGACTTACCAGTGTCCAGTCCTCCGGCTACTCCAGCAAGTCCCTCAGGATGCAGTATTGTCAGTACCTGCTCCTCCAATGCTGTGACCTGTGGGGGAGGAGGTGGGGGACCACCGCCAGTCCTCTGTATGGCGAGCTGGTGCCTTGCTGCAATGGAACTTACCTTCCCCCATAGGTCGTTCCACCTCTTCCTGAAGTCGTTCCTTGTTCTTGGGTGCTGTCCCACGGCGTTTATCCTGTCCACGATTCTCCGCCATAGCTCCATCTTCATTGCTATAGATATCTGCTGTACCTGTGCTCCAAAGAGCTGTGGCTCTACCCTGACAATTTCCTCCACCATGACCCTTAACTCCTCCTCAGTGAAACGGGGGTGGCTTTGTGGTGCCATGGGTATTGTGTGATGTGTGTTGGTGAGGGTGTATTGGGTGATGTGGTGGGGTGTGTAATGTGGAGTGCATGAGGTGTGTATGGCTGTATGTAGTGTGTGTGTCTAGTTGTCTTTGTGCTCTTCTTCTCAGTCTCCTGGCAGTAATTGTTGTTTGTAAAGGGTTGTGGGTAATGTGGGTGTGTGTTTTATAGTGCTGTGGGTGAGTGGGTGTGGTGTGTATGGTTGTTAAGTCTGTATTTTTTGAA
This sequence comes from Pleurodeles waltl, assembly GCF_031143425.1. Lineage (NCBI taxonomy): Eukaryota > Metazoa > Chordata > Amphibia > Caudata > Salamandridae > Pleurodeles > Pleurodeles waltl. The sequence continues at coordinate 1,657,201,575 of NC_090445.1, forward strand.
TTGGTCAATGTGGTGTTGTTTTCTTTGTGGGTGTCCATTCTGAGTGCGGCGGTATGTACCGCCAATGGTTTACCACCATTGAATGTCTGTCGTGGTGATTTGCGGGTCATAATGTGATGGGCATTGTTTTGTTGGCATAACGGTATGGGTTTTGAGACCGCCACTTTATCACTGACCTTTGGTCTGCCGGATTTGTGTATGTGGCTGACTTCTCTCTGATTGGTGTGACATATTAATGGGCTCAAGTCAGTAAACTACAGTGTGAGTGACGTGAGGCACCAAGAGACAAATCTAGATCATTTTAAAAAGCTATGATCTTCACTGGATACCATTTGACGGGTGCCAGATCATTCTCTGAGGGTCTGCCTGCTCTGCACATGTTTGGGGGATGTGGGTTGGATAGATTTACATGCATCTTTTGCCTTCAAGCTACTGTGTTGTGTATTGGATGTAATTTATGGATTGACATGCTTATTTAATACTGTCTATCTCTCTCTTCTAGCATCCCTGCCTCCAGCTATTATTGTCATTGCTATGCTTGCTATTTTTATAAGATGCCTTCTCCACACCCTTCTCATTTGATTATGGGCAGGTGGATTGGGGCCTCCTTATTGTCTTGTGAGGGGGAGCCCCAATAGGCAGACTACATTTGTTTCCTTGTTTGACTCAGTGGCGCTTCCACTGTTAGTTGAATAGCCACCCCCTTTCCTCCAGTTCAAAGAGGTTCTTGTTATAGTGCACTGCACACCTATATTCCACCAATCACTGCACGGATCTCTGTCCACTCCAGGCCTTCCCCCTTCTCTTCCTATCCCACATGCTCCTCTGTTTCTCTTAGATTAGGTAATGAGGGCTATTTCGGGGTCAACAGTTACTGGACTATTGATTATGACTTATCTTCTGCAGCTCAGACAAATCTGTTGCCACCTCTGGGACACATCTCAGTCTCCTTGGGTGATAAGTACTAGATTGCATGGCCGTTCATTCTTGAGGAGTGGTCTCAAAAGGTCAATTTAACACACAGAGGGGGTCATTCTGACCCTGGCGGTCATGGACCGCCAGGGCCAACGACCGCGGAAGCACCGCCAACAGGCTGGCGGTGCTTCTGGGGCCATTCTGACCGCGGCGGTACAGCCGCGGTCATAAAAGGGAAACCGGCGGTTTCCCGGCGGTTTCCCTGCGGCCCCAGGGAATCTTCCACGGCGGCGCTGCAAGCAGCGCCGCCATGGGGATTCCGACCCCCTTCCCGCCATCCTGTTTCTGGCGGTTTTCACCACCTGAAACAGGATGGCGGGAACAGGTGTTGTGGGGCCCCTGGGGGCCACTGCAGTGCCCATGCCTCTGGCATGGGCACTGCAGGGGTCCCCTAACAGGGCCCCATTAAGATTTTCAGTGTCTGCTTGGCAGACACTGAAAATTGCAACGGGTGCAACTGCACCCGTCGCACACCAGCAACTCCGCCGGCTCCATTCGGAGCCGGCTTCCTCGTTGCTGGGGCTTTCCCGCTGGGCGGGCGGCCTTTTGGCGGTCGCCCGCCAGCCCAGCGGGAAAGTCAGAATGACCGCCGCTGTCTTTTGCCCGCGGGGGTCAGAATGACCCCCAGAGTTTGAAGACGGTGGCCCTTTTTAAGAGTTTGGCGGGCAGCGAAGGTCGCTTGCCAAACTCTTTGGGGCGGAAAACCGCCACTCCAGTTTTCCACCCGCTGGCCCCATTATGAGTTTTCAGCTGGGCCACGAGCCGGCGGCAATGTTGTGGTGCGTCGGGGTGACAGCACCCGTCACGCTTTTCACTGCCCGAAAAAAAGATTCCCCATAGAAATATACATGATCATTAAACTGCTGATCATTCCTTTTTTGAAGTCTGTTTATGAGGCTGTCAAAAAAGGCCATCTAGGTGCAGAGTTCGACAGAGTCAGATTGTCTGTAATATATAAACCAGGTAAGGACTCCCTAGACTGCTCGAGTTATAGGCCAATATTGGTACTTAAAGCAGACACCAAAATCTTGGCTAATGCAGAAGCAAAGAGATTGACACAGTTCATCCGCAACCTGGTACACCTAATACAAGTGGCATTTGTCTCCAGTAGGTCCTCTGCTAACTATCTGCGAACACTCTTTCACATCATTTTGCAGGCCTGAGCTGATCTAGAAGAGAAGGTCCTCCCCTTCTTGAGCGCTTTAAAAGCATTCAATAGGGTGGAATGGGACTATTGGTTTCAGACAATGAGTGAACGGGTATCAGCAACAACTTTTTCACTTTAACTAGAGGTATGTACTACCACCCGGAAGACATGGTCCTTTGAGTGGGACACTCAGTTCCCTTCTTCTGGATCCAACAGGAAACTAGGAAAGGTTTCCCCTTGTCACCCCTACTGTTCCTTTGGTGGTGGAACCACTGGCTATACCTATTTCTATAACGAACACCACTGCAGCGGAAGTTAAGTGTTTTATTTTGCTCACTTGTGATAGTGGTGACCCTATCACTGTCTGAAACCTCAGTTAATGCCTAGTAAACTGTATCATTTTTCGCAGCCTTTTTCTGGCTACCAAATAAATGGGATGAAATGTGAAGCTATGCCCTTAACTCCATCCACTACAAAAGTGTCCTTCAATAATCCACCTTTTCAACACTGCTAAATAGATTAAAGTACTTGGGGATCCATATTAATATGGGACTCATGGGTATGATTGAAGATAATATATCCCCCTTGACAGACTTCCAGACCTGGATACGTTTGAAACTCTCTCTATGAAGTAGGGTCCAAATAATAAAAATGAATTTAGCACCTTGGTTTAATTATTTGCTTGGCATGCTGCCCCTTAAATGCCCAAAACACATTATTAACGATATTGAGAAGGAAATGCAATTCGGTTGGGATGGGGAGCAACCCAGGATGAAGATTATTTCACTGTATGCTGATACCTTGAAGGGTGGTCTCTGTTTAAGCCACATGGAGCGGTATTGGATGGCGCCTGAATACCTCACTCTTTTTACATGTGAGGTACACAAAAGGCTACCCCAGTATGGCCGCAACAACATGCCCTACATGTGAAAGAAGACTTCACTACCTATAAGACAACATCTCTGGCCGCAAAAAGGGCCGCCAACCCGATTCTAGCGGCAGCTGCCTATGTTTGTTGTAGAACCCATGAATTATTGAAAGTGCATGTGTTCCTCCACAACAAGAGGCCTGTATTGGATACATTTAAAGGGTGAGCGTAACTGGCGTAATTCTCTCGAGCGTAAATACAACTAAATGACTTGCAATTAAGCACAGTTACGAGAGAATGCACCCTTCTGACCAATACGGGCTGCATTTTCTCTAAGAAAAAAGCACTAAATGCTACAGGACAAAAACAGCAGTAGGCCAGCAGCCGCTCGCTCTCTCCTACATCATTGTTCCTGTGCTCCCGTGGAAGAATGCCACAAATTACTCTTAATTACTCAAGGTGGCATAATCGCATAATTTCAATAACTATGCATCACAAGAATAATGCATAATTACTGAAATTAATCAGATTACTCCATCGTAACGAAAGTTTCCCCCAGGCCTTGGTGTAATGCTGCCATTATGGCAGGCTGTGACACGACCAGTTAGTTCAAGTGGAAAGGGTCTGGGATTCGGTATGTAGACTCAATGGCTAAACAGGATGCTTGGAAAACCTTTTGACGAACATTCCCTTGCACAGAAATGGTGCTACTTGCAAGTGACGAATGCACTCAAGACATGCTGGGAACCTCTCCTACACTGCAATCCAGGTCACCTATAGTTCATTACTTCTACACTTGGAAAACATTTAAAGGGACTATATATGGTTTGGACGGCACTATGGTAAATTTGATTTTCTCACTAACCATATCAATGGATTTGAAGCAATGGTTTTCTGATTGATTACAGACCCAACTCTTGAATGATCTCTGCCCTCTGATACTTGGAAACAATAATAAAGGATTGAGAGAAGCCCAAATGAAGCTACTTCAAGATTATTCATTGCTGATACTGGTCACCAGATAGACTATGCAGGGATAAATTAGGGGTGGATTTAAAATATTGGCGATGTGTGGTGATGAAATGTGACATAATACACATTCTGTTGGACTATGCCAGTGTACATGGATACTGGCAGCACGTCTGGGGCCACACAACACAAACTTTGGGCACACAACAAGGGTTGACTGCAAGGATAGAGCTCTTGCATGATACCTCTCTGACCTTCCAACTCTCTCCAGTTTTATGTCCAGGTGGGATTCCACTGCTATGGGAGTCACTAAGATAAGCATGTAACACTCTTGGAAAACTGACAAGGCCCCAACTCTTCATTCCTGACTGGAATATAAGCAAGAGCTTGCAAACTCAGAGAAGTTAATCTATAAAGTGAATGACAGACTGCCACAATTCCATGAAATAGTGGGACATTTTCTTGAATAGTCATTGTTTCAGCATTCATGCGCCAGGTCTAATCCTTTAAACCATTGCGTGGCCTTTTAGTGATACAAATATACGCACTCTTCTCTTTCCGGGTCTATGACATAACTGGAGACTCACCCCAATGACCCGACTCTCATGTCCACAAGTTAGTACTGTTACCACACTTATGTTGTTTTATGCTGAGATTCGTATAGCTTGGGCTTCTTTATCTTACCTCTCGTGATTTGTTGAGGCAGTGGACACTTGAGTTATGGGTATATGTGGTCCATTTGAGTGGCATCTAGGTTTGCTGTTTGCTGCTTTTTCCATGATCTTTGATTGCACAAGGTTTGATGAGCTGCACTTGTCAGTAGACTCAGCCGTGACTGCTGTACACCTACTGTGAAAACGTTAGTAAACAATAGAAAAACCTGAAATAACATGTAAAGAATAGTAATAATTAACATTTAAAACTGACATGCATCTGGCTGTCCTCGACTTACATTGAACAGCGAATCCCTGGATCATTAAGTCTAAACAAACTCTACTTACTCCACAGCCTGGAATTAAAAACTGCAAAAATGGCCAAAATTCCCAACCTACATGTGACTTCTTTTTCGGTGGTATTAGGACTGTGTGCTGTGACACAGTCATCCAGTGCCACTATGTGTTTGCTCTGCCCCAAAACATGTACTGTAAAATTGTTTGCACCCAATTAGTGTATTTCACTTTCCAGTAAGTCCATTGTAAGTGGGAATGGAAATCGCACCAGTCGTGTGGCAGTTAAATGACATATGAGGGCTCTGTTTTGTATTTACATCACCCACTTTTACAACAGAAATCTGTGACTGCCAGGAACACTATTGGGGTTTGGCTGGGCTGCAGTTTAAAAGCACAGTAGTGACACATGACAGGGAAAGTACCTTTGCCATATAAGGAAACCTATTTTATATATTATATAGATCATCACTAAAGTGTGCCTTGCAAGCCCACAAGGCTGAGCGCCTGGTATAGAAAATGTGGCAAAATACATGTTAGGAATAGCATTCTCAAGGTTGAACACTTTTTCAAAAACTGTTTTTATTGTGTAGGTAACATTGCAAACAAACCTGGATATAAATACAATGCCGATTTTACACCTCTACCTGGACAAATGCTAGAGAAATTATTAAATATTATTTTCTACCTTGTATCAAAAATACAATTCAACAGTGAAAGCAGCTTTTAATAACTTTTAAGAAAAATGTACTTTGTGCTGCATTAGAAAAATAGATTTAAAACCTGTTTGCCTATCCCCCTACTCCAGAGGTTCAATACACATTCCTGGTTGGGAGTTAACGATCCTGTCAATGGATTAACCTCTGGGCCAAGGTGGGCATGTTTGTGTCTAAAAACTGGCCACTTAAGAGGGATTAGTTCCCTTGGAGGAGGACAGTTTTAGGACTTAGGCCCTCATTACAACCCTGGCGGTAAATGCCGCCTACCGCCGTGCTGACGGTCGCCAACATACCGTGACTGCAGTGGTATACCGTTACGGGTATTATGACCCACACAGAGAAATCCGCCCCTATACAGACACCCACACAAGTCTGCCAGCTCAAAGGTCAGTTATAAACTGGCGGTACCAAAACCCACACCGTTACGCCAACAGAAATACGCCCACAGCATCATGACCGACAAATCACTGTGGCGGTCATTCAACCACGGCAAACCATAGGCAGTACACACTGCTGCACTCAAAATACACACACACTAACAAAACTATACCACATTGGACAATTCAAACTATACACACCTGACACACATACACACACCACACCCACACACCCAATCCAATATAAAACACCCACCCACAATACCCACAACCCCTTACAACGAAAAAAAATATTGCCAACTGAGAGAGAGACAAGCCAGGAGCACCCACTGAATCAGAGCCACATAACACCATCACCCATACAACATTCACGCACCACACAGCACACACCCCAACACATCACCCCACACACCCTCACACATACCACCACTCACACTACACCCTTGGCACCGCAAAGAAACCTCAGGTTCTCAGAGGAGGAGCTAAGGGTCGTGGTGGAGGAAATCATTCGGGTAGAGCCACAACTATTTGAATCACAGGTGCAGCAGACGTCCATTGCAAGGAAGATGGAGCTATGGCGGAGAGTCGTGGACATGGTCAACGCTGTGGGTCAGCACCCAAGAACAAGGGATGACATCAGGAAGAGGTGGAACGACCTACGGGGGAAGGTGCGTTCCATGGTAGCAAGACACCAGGTAGCCATACAGAAGACTGGCGGTGGACCCCCACCTCCTCCCCCACAACTAACAAAATGGGAAGAGCAAGTCTTGGTGATCATGCATCCTGAGGGCCTTGCAGGAGTAGCGGGAGGACTGGACTCTGGTAAGTCAAATCTTTACTACTATATCCCCTACCCTACCTGCATGCCATCACAAATTCCTACCCCTACCCTCACCCCCATCACTCCACCACCTCACATATACCCCACTATCACAACCCACCCATCCCAATACCAAGCCCTGCATGCAACACCAATGCATGGACCTCCATCACAGACCTGCATGGACACCCATCACCACAGCATGCACACTAGTGACAATCACTTAGCCAAACCAATAACATCTCACACAACCCAAACTTGTCTTGCTAATAACAACCATAGAGGGAAACATATCCATGTACAAGATGGCACACCCAGATACAATAACACTGCATTTACATCACCACAGGACCCCCACTCAACGTCACCGGAGAGGAGGGGCCACCAACATCCAGTCCCCCCACAGAAGAGGCCCACAGTGGTGACAGCAGCTCTGAACACCTGTATCACGATGACCAACCTGGCCCATCAGGTACCTCTGGACAGTTGGTTACCCTGCCACAGTCCCCACCCACCACAGAGACTCCTCCCTCAGGAAACACCAGCACAGCACCCACCCAGCTGGCCCATCCCTCTGTCCCCAGAACATGTCAATCAGTAGTGTGTCCACCACTACCGGGACCCCAGGCAACCCCACAAACCCAAGACAATCAGAGACCTGGGGTCAGTGGCAGTGGGCTCACGGTTCAGGGGACAGAGGCACAGGACAACGGGGAAGCTGGAAGGACTGCTGTGCGACAGGGGGAGGACAGGCCCAGGGAACTCACTCTCCACGAGGCACTCACCAACATCCTGGGAGCATACCACCATTCCCAGGAGACCAGGGGCCAGATACTCGCCAAGTCGCAGGAAACCCAGCGGCTGCAGGAGGGACAGTATCTGGGGATCAGGGAGAACCTGAAAGACATCGACACCACCCTGGTCACCATTGCAGGGGTGCTGGCAGACATGGCCAACACCATGAGGGAGGCAGTGGCACAACAATGGGCCCCTGACACTAGCCACACCAAAGAACAGCCCTCCACTTCCGCCGGCGCTAGAGGACAGGAGGCCCCGCCACAGGACCAATAGGCCACCAGCACCCCACCCCCTGCAAAAGGAGAGCCACCCCGCAAACGGTCCCTGCGATCCAGGCAGAAGCCAGAGAACATTGCCAAGACCCTCACCAGGAAATAAGACTCTCCTGAATATCACCGTTGTGTCCCACTCTGTCACCCTGTTCACCTTGTACTGCCATTGCTCCGCTTCCTATGACCCATTTGACAATGCACCTGTGATACAAATAGACTGGACTCTACCCTGGACTTTCCTCCATCAGCAACCCAACCCATTGCAATACCCCCTCCACGTATTAGCACATAAATAAACACCCTTGGAACAAATACAAGTATTGAGTCCGCCAAATGATTGAAATATGTACTAGTTAAACAAGCTGTACACATTGCAATTCAAATGTACAGTTATATATACATAGGTATGACCTATAGTGGGCAGCAGTAAGCACACCAGCAGCCAGAGTGGGGCACAGAGATCTGAAAATAGAGTTGCCAAAGGGTATAGTAAGTAACCATAAACATAGGGAAATCAGGCTGCCATGTTCAATGTCTAACACAAAACTGCAATGCAATGTCTTACCTGTGTGTCACTGAAAGTACTGTTGAATGAGTGAACTTCTGTAGTCCACATCTTCTTCCTCTGCCTCCTCTTCGTCACTGTCCACAGGCTCCACAGCTGCCACAAGACCATCCCCAGGCTCATCCTCCTGGCGTCTCAAGGCCAGGTTGTGCAACATGCAACATGCAACGATGATCTGGCGCACCTTCTTGGGTGAGTAGTACAGGGATCCACCTGTCAAATGGATGCACCGGAATATGGCCTTCAGGGGGCCAAAGGTTCTCTCAATTATCCTCCTTGCTCGCCCATATGCCTCATTGTAATGTTCCTCTGCCCTTGTCCTGGCATTCCTCACTGGGGTCAGTAGCCATGAGAGGTTGGGGTAACCAGAGTCACCTGCAAATATCGAGGGATACCTGTTAGACACACACTCACCCTTAGGGACAACCCCACACCCATATACCTACATCAACTGGGTTGGGACCATGGGCTCACCTATTAGCCACACCCGGTGCCTCTGGAGTTGAGACATCACATATGGAATGCTGCCATTCCTCAAGATAAAGGCTTCATGCACAGAGCCAGAATACTTGGCATTCACATGGGAGATGTGCTGGTCCGCCAAACACACCATCTGCTCATTCAGAGAGTGAAAGCTTTTTCTATTCCGGAACACTTGTTCATTTCTCCGGGGGGACACAAATGCTATATGTGTACCATCAATGGCTCCAATGATGTTGGGGATATGTCCGAGGGCATAAAAGTCAGCCTTCACTGTGGTCAAATCCTCCACCTGGGGGAATACGATGTAGCTGCGCATGTGTTTCAGCAGGGCAGACAACACCCTGGTCAACACGTTGGAGAACATTGGCTGAGACATCCCTGATGCCATGGCCACTGTTGCTTGGAAGGACCCACTTGCCAGGAAATGGAGCACTGACAGGACCTACACTAGAGGGGGGGATACCTGTGGGCTGGTGGATAGCTGAAATCAGGTCTGGCTCCAATTGGACACACAGTGGCCCTATCAAGTCTGTAGGTAAGGATAATGTGTCTGTCCTCCATTGTCGCCAGGTCCACCAGGGGTCTGTACACGGGGGGATGTCTCCATCTCCTATTCATCCTCAGCGATTGAGTGCTAAGATGGAACACGGTGAGCAGAGGGTCATATTCACATATATGTGAAATGAAAAATGCAGTTTTTCCTTTACAGAAACAGTATGTGACTACGAAAGTCAGTTGATGTGTCAATGTCTGCTGTGACGCAGTTAGGTGCCATGGCCTGTGCCCCCCTGAAATGTCGGCTGCCTGACCTGTGAGGAGAGACAAGTGGAAATGAGGTAATTCTGCTGGCATTGTGTGTCGTTGCGGTCGGCGGTTGATGACATTGGTTATCATTGGGCCCTATGTGTTCGAGGAGCCAATGGCGATGTACGCCGGCGGTGACGGTACTCACCGCCGGGGGCGTGACCACCATTTTCTATCTGTTCACTCACCTGCTACCTGACCTTCAACAGGAGAGGACCTACACTGCAAGTGCTGCTGTGACCTGTGTCTGGAAGTGACAATGGCTCAAGTGTCTGGGGAAAGGGCCCCCGCCTTCACTTCGGAGGAGTTGGAGAGACTGGTGAATGGGGTCCTACCCCAGTACATTTTACTCTATGGCCATCCAGACAAACAGGTGAGTACACTGTGAGCATGATGCGTGGGCCATGAATGTATGGATTGCTGTGTGTGCAAGCCTCGTGTAGGGGGCGCTGAGCGGTCCTGGACAGAGTGCTGCATGTATGGTGGTCAATGTCTGTGCATAAGGGGATGGGAGGGATATTGTAGGCCATGAGTGTAACAGTCCGGACGGTATGACTAATCCTTTGTTTTCTATGTATATTTTCCTGCAAGTCAGTGCCCATCAGAAAAAGGGTATTTGGCGTGCCATCGCCAAGGAGGTGCGGACCCTGGGGGTCTTTGACAGGGGGATCACCCACTGCTACAAATGGTGGGAGGACCTGCACCACAGGGAAAGGAAGACGGCGGAGGCCCGGCAGGGGCTGACCTCCCAACGAGGAAGGGGTGACCGTCGTACCCTGACCCCCCCTGATGTTCCGCATCCTGGCGGTGGCCTATCGGCAGTTGGATGGGTGCTTGAAAGCATCACAGTAGCTACAAGGGGGTGAGTACAGATTCAGAATCGTGACTTTGCGTGCGTTAAGGTTATACCTGGGTGGGGGCTGTGGGTGCCCATAGACCAGGGCGAACTGGCAGGGTAGGTTCCTTGTTGGGCAGGCTCTGAAGCACTCCAACCCCAATAGTGTTAGTGGGCATCTACTACTGGGCAGGGTCCTATTGGTTTCAGGTGTGCAGCTCATGGTGTTGGGCAATGTACCCCATGGGCTGGTGACTAGCTTTGTAACTGGTAGTGCATGGCCTAGTGCATAGGGCTGATCCCTGTGTGTTGCGTATGCCAACGGTAGTGTTGCTGGCATTGACCAAGTGTATCCTCTGTCTCTCCCCCCCTTCTTGTTTTGTCACTCTGTCCTTGTGTGCATTAGCATCATGGAGGAGGAGCAGAGGCACCGGCCATGGAGGGAGCTGCATCCCACATGGGCCTGGAGGCCGAATCCACAGACTGTGAGGGCACCAGTGGGATGGATGGCGAGGGGAGCACCACGATGGAGACAAGAGGGGACACTACTGACAGCGGCTCCTCCTCCGATGGAAGCTCCCTGGTGTTGGTGGACACCTCTGTGCCCACCCCAACAACAGGTACAGCCGCCACCCACGTGCCAGCACCGCCATCCCAGCAGCCCCTCAGCGTGTTTCCCATGCCCGCTCACCCAGGAGGGTGGGCATCTCTCATTAGCCCCAGGCACCTCAGGCCCTGCCCCAGTCAGCCCTGCTGCCCTCAGTGAGGAGGCTATTGACCTCCTGAGATCCCTCACTGTTGGGCAGTCAACCATGCTGAATGCCATCAAGGGTGTCGAAAGGCATTTACAACAAACAAATGCATACCTGGAGGGCTTTCTTTTCAAGTCCACGTCTGTTGGGGTTTCTGCAGCTGCGAGAGGCTCCAAGGAGGCACCCGACAGCCCAGCCAGTGTGCCACCAATACTTGCCAAAGGCCAAGAAGGTTCTGCCACCTGGCAAGGGCAAGAAGGGGACAGCATCCAACAAGGAGAAGGAGGTACAACCAGCCAGCAAGGCCAAGTCAAAGACTCCAGCTGCCAGAAGCAAGGAGGCACCACCATCTGCCAATGGCAGAAAGGGGCACAGACCACCAGCCAGGGCACTTCAGCCGTCCAAGGCTGCAGGTGAAGGCCTGGAGGCTACCACCACAACCGCCAGCACCGCCACCTGCACCGCCGCAAGCAGCACCACTGCCAGCAGCAGCAGCCCCAGTGGCCAGCCGTCTGAGGCTGCAGGTGAAGGCCTGGAGGCTACCACCACAACTGCCAGCAGCGCCACCTGCACTGCGGCCAGCACCACCACCTGCACCGCTGCAAGCACCGCCACCTGCGCTGCCGCAAGCAGCACCACTGCCAGCAGTAGCAGCCCCAGTGGGCAGCCGTCTGAGGCTGCAGGTGAAGGCCTGGAGGCTACCACCACAGCCGCCAGCACCGCCACCTGCACCGCCACCTGCACCGCGCCCAGCACCGCCACCTGCACCACCGCAAGCACCGTCACCTGCGCAGCCACAAGCAGCACCACTGCCAGCAGCAGCAGCCCCAGTGGGCAGCCATCTGAGGCTGCAGGTGAAGGCCTGGAGGCTAACACCACTTCCAGCACCCCCACCTGCAGCACAACTGCGATTCAATGAGCAGCTGTCACTGCCGGAGAGCAGTGTGTAGTTGTGACTATATGGGCTGCAGTGCGTCCCAGCCCCTGCAAAAGCTGTCGTTGTGACACCCAAGCGAGAGACTGTGACCTTGAACTCCAAAACATCTGTATCACAGGGCATGTTGCCCCCTCCAGAACCAGTGGAAGAAGGCATCCACTCACCCCCTCCTTGCCGGGATCAAGCACACTGGGCACAAAGCCCCCTCAAGAACCAGTGGAAGAAGGCATCCACTCACCCCCTCCTTGCCAGGATGAAGCACACTGGGCACAAAGCCCCCTCCAGAACCAGTGGAAGAAGGCATCCACCAGAGAGACTTTGGCCTTGCACTCCCCAGGACCAAGCAGTGGGCAAACAATCCACTTGAGAGACTGTGGCTTTGCACTCCCCAGGACCAAGCAGTGGGTAAACCACCCACTTGAGAGACTGTGGCCTTGCACTCCCCAGGAGCAAGCAGTGGGCAAATCACCAACTTGAGAGACTGTGGCCTTGCACTCCCCAGGAGTAAGCAGTGGGCCAACCACCCACTTGAGAGACTGTGGCTTTGCACTCCCCAGGACCAAGCAGTGGGCATGGAGCCCCCTCCAGGAGCAGTGGCGTTGTACCATCTTCCGGCTGAGGTGCCTCCCCCTTCCCCGCCCCCCTGAGGTGCCTGTGTGTTTTTGACCTGATGCCCCTGCAGTGTTCTCTCCGTAGTGAGGCAGGAGTCAAGTGTGTGCTTGGCCTATGTGTTTTGGCCCAGTGGGCCACGGACATTTCTGAGTGGGTATTGTCCCACCTTTTCTATATATTGTATATACTGTAAATACTGTTTTTGATTTCTGAATGTATTTCTAAGTATTATTAATATTACACACATTTGACTCCATTCCTTTTGTCTTTGCATTATTCCTGAGGGTTACGGGGGGGTTTATGTAATGTTGTTGCATGTGTTTGTGTGTATGGTGTTGGGGGTGAGGGTGGGGGTGTTGTGTGTGTCACTCTCTTTTTCCTCCCCCCTCCCTTGTGTGCTAGGTGCAGTACTCACTGTGGTCGTCGTCGCCGGCGTTGGGGCTCCTGGTGTATGAGCAGATACACCAGCATGGGCAAGACCTGCAGCTCGGGCTCCATGGTGTCCTAGTTCTTCCTTGAGTGTCGAGAGGTGAGTCGTTTCCCTTCGGAACACTGTTTCTGGCGTGCTTTTGATGGCGTTGGTACCACCCCGGAAAAGGTGGCAGATAGGCCTCTTGTAATACAGTGGGCAGAACCTTGTCTTCCGCCTGGCTGTTGGTGGTTACTGCTGCAGTGTTTGTTGCTACCGCTGTGGCGGTCGGAGTGTTAAAGTGGCTGTATGTGTTGGTGGTTTCCGCCGTGGTTATGATTCAATTTTTTTTGCCGCCGGCCTGTTGGCGGTGTTACTGCTGCTTTAACACCAACCGCCAGGGTTGTAATGAGGGCCTTATTCTTCTTTTGACTTGGTGGTGCCAAATAGGGCTGGCAGGAAGGTCTCTCAATAATTCCTAATGACATTCTGGGCTTTCTGACTCCACCCCTAGTCGGAGGGAAAACAGGTACAACCCTGATAGAGGGGATGAAATTTCATCCGATTGGGGTGTTGTCTAGGAAAGATTTTTTCAGTGAACCAAACAGGACGTACTAAAAGAGAAGCCGGGGAAGTCAAGACAGTAGCCAGTAGCCATGTGTTGGAAATACTCCAGTTACTGGTAGTGCACAGGGCAAATTATCACTTCAACACCACACTCTCAGGAAATTCCTGGCCTATGGAAAGAAGATGACTTTGGCCCTGATTCATGAAGGTAAACTTATACTTTTGTGTGAGCTTGCTATTTTTTGGTATTCACAAACTACGGGTCTGATTCACAAAGGTAAACATACACTCTTCTGTAAGTTTACTGTTTATTTTTTCTATTCCTGTCTTTTTATGTGTGGTGTTCTCTTCTGCAACTGCAGAGTGTCTTCAGCCATACACTTACTTTTAACTTGGAGTTTGTAAATACCCAAAAAATAGTAAACTTATATGTGAGAGTAAGTTTACGTTTGTGAATCAGGACCAATGAGTTTAATTTTACTAATAGTAATTTTACAACTGCAGAGACTCTGCAGTCAGGGTGCAGAACTCCGCACATGAAAAGATAGGACAGTCTATCTTTTTATGTCCAGATTTCCTACCACGAGTGTGGAGTTTCCGCAGGCAGAAAATTACAATTAGTCGAATTGTTAATGCCAAAAAATACAAAACTTACACATGAGTTAGGCAGTTGCGATACTCCATCACAAATTTAAAAGATGTCTGCTCTGTTGTATTAAAAGTGCACTATATCCTATGGCACCTGGGTGAGATACAGGACAGATGTCATATTTTGATAGTCTCCATCCGTCAAATTCCAAATGAGGCCCTAAGTCCAAAGGTAAAACCATGGACCGGGGTGAGGTAGCAAATCTACCCTAGTGGCAAAGCAAAATAGATGGCTACAAAATGTAGCTGTTTCCCACTTGGACCTATTGGCACCAAAATCAGCAGCTCCATCTGGGGTCCAGCAATATTCTATCCAGATTCTGGTGCCCTCACCAGCAGCAGCATTCGATTTAAACCCACGGCAAGGCAATCACTTTCAAACAGCAAACTAAGGAGTTGGTTTAGAGCAGGCTTCTCCAACAGGTAGCTCGTAGGCTACCAGTAGATCTCACCTCCCTGCAAGTAGCTCTCCATTGTGCAGCCAGAGCAGAAACTTGTGCTTTGTTGAATTATTACATGTATACGGATATTGAGAGTGTGTGTATTTGAGATGAAAATGTGTTCAGAACTCATAAGCTGAAGCTTTCAGAAAAATGGCTTCATGACCAAAATACATTACAACTGATATTTGTGTAAATAAATCATGTGGTACTGGAGCAACCTATTACTACTATTGGCACCAGAGGCATTGAAGCTATGGCTGTTATGTATTAGCAATGTAGTGGAATTTTAAATTGACAAAGCCTTTTTTACATTACTGTTGGTAACCCTGCCCGATGCACACTACGAATCATGCATAGGATAGCCAATACTGTAATCTTATCTGATGTGGTCACTTTTACAACTAATTATACTAGTAGCTCAGGATGATTGTCTTTAAACATAAGTGGCTCTTATTACAGAAAATGTTGGAGAACCCTGGTTTAGAGCTACACAGTGTAGTCTGTTGCAAATGCTGCATAGTACCATAAAACAAAACTGACAGTCTGCCCACCTCATTTAGTCAACGGAGCCCCGTTGTCTCAATCAATGAAAAAAGCTTCCTCCAATGGCCAGAAACAGTAAGGGCCATATGATTAAAGCCATGACAGCTCTCACTTTATTTAGAGCAGACAGCCTGATTTGTTTTCAGGAAAACTTAGCAGTGAGGGACCGAAAAAAAACAAAGACCACCCCACATCCTGGGAGTGCGGAGAAATCTCTGAGGGTATGGGGGTTGATAGATTTTTGTTTGTCAAAAGTAAACTCTCCATTTCAGAGTTTGTTTCTGAAAAGCAAAAAAAGGTTAAAGTTTTGGTGGACAGCCATTAAAATTGATGGCAAAAGTCCACCAAACGTTCTGTGCCGTGACAGAAATCTCCAGGAGAGCAGTTTTTATCAAGGTACAAAACACTGCTGGGTCAGAATTTATCTCTAAATTTAGCAAATAACAGTCCATCAGGGTGGTGGATCTAACACCCTCTGCCACCAAGGCAGAGGAGTACCCTCCGTAAAACTTTAAATCTGGCCCCAAGTTTAAAGGAGAAGAGTTTGACCAAGGTGATCATCTTTGTGCATCCGAAGTTCCCTGCATTACAGTCATCTTAAAATCACATTTAGATCCTGGTCAACCAAGATGTGATGCTTTACATAGGTGTATAGTTTGTCTAGAAGCGTTGTGCAATAAAAACTTAAATTAATTTTTCCAATTCCCCTTATATAACTGTGATTTATTTGCTGATTAAATGTTCTCTATTGTTCTTTTCTTGACTTAAAATGTATTGGTACTGCTTGAACCCTTGTAGTAATACTACAGAGGAAATACCTCCTGCTTGTGTCGCTTAGGTTGAGACCTAACAAGGGTTTGTTTATGAGATTGGTAAAGACATCCCTTTTTTAAATTATTACCCGACTTTCTGATACTGTTGCTTAGTTGTGGGATAGGACTTTGTCCAGCAGATATGATTCAATTTTAAGAGCAGAGAGTTGAAACTCCCACTCAAGATTTAGAGGCAAAACTCTTTAATTGGCAAGAATTGTTTCTTACTAATTTGTGACTAAGTCATATTTTTGATTTTTTTCATTCTTGGTTAAACCTTGTACACTAAGCATGCTCGATGAATTGGCAGAGGAGGAGGATTTCTGGCAAGATTTTCTAATGTGGATGCTCGAAAGATGTTGTGAGTGCGGTCGATGACAGGAGGCTACTTCTTGGGTAGTTACACCCACCCCTAATTTGCACCCAACCTGCTTTCTGACAAACATCTATTGAATGATTCCTAGCATTGAAGTTCTAAGAAATGTGAATAGCAAGCTCTATAATAATCCAATTTAAAGTTAATCTTGGATCGGCAAAGGTCAAGTTCAATCAGAAAATTGCATGCACATGGCAGCAGCAAGTCCTAAACTGACTGATCTATCCTATCAGCGTAAAAAAAGCAAGTTGGGCCAGCTATCATCTGACAGTGTTTCAATTCTGCAGTGTGAACATGAGTATTCTGTTTTCTGTTTCATCTCTCCAGCATTTATGTATTGATTTTTCAAAGGCACAATTCTCCCGTGCCCTTTATTTTGTGCTCCTGCAACCTGAACAACAGCGCATCCCATTCTGTACTTGAAAGGAGAGATGTGAGTGCACTTGAGATCAAATACAGGGCGACTGAAGGAGCTCCTCAGTAAGACATGCCACTCTAAGAAGAAACTGCTTGTATTGCCTTGGAGAATTTCAGCATTACAGGAAAGTGCAAAGTACTTTGGTTTCAATATTGAATAAAGAATGAGTGGTTACAGAGGAATATTTCAAGATATGAGAATTTTAAAATTGCTACCCGCTGTACTGATCTCTTCCCTTTTACCTTCTGGTTTAACAAAAACACACTCAGTCACCCCTGGCATTTTATCTCAGCTACTGCTAAACATAAGGAATTTATAAAACATATATGATTTTAGCTTTCCTCATTGGACCTTGCCCTAAGATGTGAGAATAGGGGCAGCATTCAGCACACCAGCTAAATACTGAACACCCAGGATGGAGTATCTGGCAGGTATGGTACTGGGCTCCTATTCTTAGTTTTTTCATGAGAATGAGGCATGTTTGCTCTTTTTCTATGTGTTTCCCCAATACAGCTCGTGTATCTGTAGTTTCTTCTTCAATTCGCTTCAGGTGAGCTCCAGGAATAGTTTGCATGGTGTGTGAAAGAAAGAAACCAAAGGTTATAGAGACATTATAGTTAGGTTCTGAATTTACTCATACAAAACCATAGAAATTCAGCAGTTACAGTTAGAGTTCTTTCAAGCAAATATAACTTGTGCCCTAAGGTAACCATAACTCGCACCCTTGCCATGCATAGTTTTCTTACCAGTAATTTTATTGCAGATGTTGCATTGATAATATCAAAGATGCCATACAAGATCTCATCAATTATATAATATGTGGAGTAATTAGGCGTGCATGGCGAAGGCACAAGCTATAGTTACATGAAAAAGCTCTAAACTATAACTGCTGAATTTCCATGGTTTTGAATTAGTAAATTCAGAACCTAACTACAACACCCTTGTAACTTTTGGTTTTGTCAGTGAATATGTTTTTTTAATGTAAAGTACTTTTAATTACTATACGTTATTCCAACCCCAAGGCACACGGACTGGCCTGTAGCTAGGCCTTGCACCAAACCCTTCAAACCACCCAATCCCAAGCCACTGACTTGGCCACTGACTTGGCCACAGGGCCTTTCTCTCTCAGTGGATCTGTGAGTGGGTACATGAGTGTCTAAGTGAGTCTGAAAGTGAGTATGTGAGTCTATGAGTGGGTCTGGGTGGGGGCATAATTGTCTGAGTGGATGCATGAGTGTCTGAGTAAATGTGTGAGTAGGCTTATGAGTATCTGGGTGCATTATGAGTGAATGAATTAGTGTTTGAATGAGTGTGTTTTTTCTTTCAAATATTTTCACATCCAATAATATTTTGCAAAATTATTTTAAACCCATAATTGGTCCCCAAAACACACCTATATCACACCCTTGGGGTCAGGGTACTTCCAACCTTACCTCTTATGCCACTTTCAACTAGGATTTTCGCCCCTGGGGACCATGTTCCATGAAATAAAATGGCAGCCGCAACTTTCAAGTCAGATTGCAGTCAGCCAATTACAGCACTTCTTTTTGCACGTGCCTTCCTCAAATTCAAGGTTTTCCATGAAATAGTCACATAATAATTGCAAAGTCGCCATGGCCAGAGAGATACACATTTGGATTTCCCTAAACTTCTCAGAAACTACTGAACAGATTTACACCAAATAAGAGAAAGCACAATCTGGATACTGAAAGCTAGCTTTCTGCCAAATTTGCTGTGATTCCGTCCAGCGGTCCGGGTCTAAATCAAGTCTAACGATCCCACGGGAATTAACATGGGAAACACAACTTTTTTCACCCTTTTTCTCACCCTCTCTTCATGGATCACCCCGAAACTTTCAGTGCACAACAACAAGAATCACTTTTTTGGGAAAATGTCATGAAGATTCGTCAAATAGCTCCAAAGATATTGGCAAATCAAAAAAGTTTTTCCGATGGAAATATGGTCCTAACTATAATTAACGAGTGACGACCACCACTAGGTAATGTACATAGTTTAATGAAGCATATTTGACAATTTTTCTGGTCACATTCATTTAATGGTGAAGCCTGTGCATTCCAGGTTGGGAGGAATTGCCCCATTAAACCTATATACGTGGCACAGTGGGTGCACGAGCCAGCTTTGTTTTACATGTTCCCAAGCAAGCTTCCTATGCAATGTATATTTTGTTTGATCTTTAAGAGCGCCCTTGCCTTTGCATGTTGTGTTTCATGAGTGTTTTACCCAAAGTCACATGTGATTTATATTTGTCCCTCAGAGGATGCTGTGAGTTTTCCCTTTCAGGCTTGCTGATTTCTGAAGTCCTGTTTAAGCAGGAATATTTGTGTACTTTCAACTTGTATGAATTTTAATCAAGAACCAAATACATATTTTAATTGTCCTAAAGAAGGTGGTTTCAATAAAATTAAACAAAACGCGTAAAGGAGTAAAACAGGTTCATTTGTCACATTCGGTTTTAGAAATCTAAAAAATGTATGGTTTTAATAACCAATGATGTGTGATAGAAAGAACCAATGATGTGTGTATATAAACATAATTCTTGACGTAATGGATTTAAATGGAGTTTCTTTGTTCTTTGTATGTCTTATATTTTTTTGTTTATGTAATTGATGAGCTATATCTGATAATATTTGAATAGATCGTTTAGTTTTGTATATTTGTTGTAGAGTTGCGTTTTCTTTATCAGTTTACACTTGAGCCACTTAACTTGGCTAGAGAAATGTTATTGTTTTCTTGTCAAACTCCTGTTTACATGGGTATTGAAAGAGATGGAAATGTTCCCTTCTACTTGGAACTGGGCCATTGGCATCCAGACCATGCTGCTTAGTAATATGCAGACAATAAGTCAGGCATTCTGTCATGCGAGTATCACAAAGGATTTTACACGTCATTCAATGGGCAGACGCAAAGAGTGTCCACTACAGCAGTATGGATCATCTATTTTTCCTGGAGTCCACATCTATTAGATTATTCGGGCTTCTTGAAATTCAGGTTTGCAAAAGTAGGCACCCAGTACAGCTACATTCGGTACCATCATACACTGTCTCAATAGCCACAGGTCAAGCCTTACAGCTAATCCTCACCGCACACAACCTAAGGTTTCTAGAGTAACAGGGCTTGGACACTGTCAGTGGGTTGAATGCTAGACTGAGCAGAAGGCCTAGCCAGACTGACTGGGCATGGGACCTAGCTGTAGGCCAGTCATTTCATTCAACACCTTCTGCACCCTGCCAAACATGCAGTTGAGGCAGTATGGGTTAGCGGGAAATAGGAGGTTAGGTACAGGAACAGTTGTGTTTGATATTTGATGAAAAAACTGAAATTGAAATTCACTGGAAAAATAAAGGTTAAATTAAAGCTATGGTACAAGACTAAGGGCCTTATTACGAGTTTGACGGTCGGACTACCAGACCGCAATGTTGGTGGTCCCAAAAAGAACACCATGTTAGCGGTCTGTCTGACCACCCTATTACAAGGTATACAGGTAGGACTGACAACCGCCAATTGAAAAAGGCAGACCTCCAGAGGCATGGCGGTCAGACCTCCTTTCCAGCCAGCCCCATGACCAACCACGGAGCATATTACAAGCACACAACTGCACATTGGAAGAAGTTGAAAAGAATACAGCTGACACACATTGCCACACTGGACACACCTGCAAAGTACACTATAAAATACACATTTTCACACACCACAATCCTGTGCACCTACACAGCAACACCAAGAAGCCAAAGAACACATTTTTAGGAGAGCATATTGATTAGGCATCTCGGTTTATTTCACAATCCCATAGAACACCCTGCACACGTCTGACAATTCACCGCCTATTGCACCATTTCAGTTAGGTAAGTTCCTGTCACCCTATTTTTTCTCCACCATGTCACATCTTAAAAATCCCAGCTTTTCCAACGATGAGTTTAGAGTCATGTTGGATGAAATCATGAGACTAGAATTGTTTGGAGCACAAGTCCAGCATAATCCTCTCAGTAGGAAAATGGAAATGTGGACAAGATAGTCAACAGAGTCAATGCTATAGGCACTGCTGTATGCACAAGGGAGGACTTTAGGAGCTGATGGAATGACCTCAGGGGCAAGGTCCGTTCCCTGGTCTCCAGGCAGCAGCTGCAGATCATGAAGACTGGTGGTAGTGCTCCCAGTGCCCCATTACAGATCTTACCCTGGAGGAGAAGTTCTTGGCCACCCTGCATCCTGAGGGCTTGACAGGAATACATGGAGGAGTGGAGTCTTGTAAATCACAACACAAAAAACTGCACACTAATCACATGTCGTGCATGATTATAGCTCACCCTTTGCCACTGTCTTGTTCATGTACCCCACCAAGATTCAATACCCAGAGTATAAGGGTGTCTACAATGGTAATCTATATTGTTGGACCCAGCATCACACCTATTAAGTTCCATCACGTCATTAGCACTAATGGGGCCTGTGAGGCTTGCAATATACAACAATACCAGGACTCAGGGTATGGCTCAGCAGGTAAATGTATGCCCAACCCTTATATGAAGTCTGAAAACTGATATATCATTCTCCACATTTGTATAGTGTATGTAGTAGAAGAACTGACCAAAATGCAACTCCCAGCAGGCACTGTTGCTGTAACTATAAACACCAGACCAGTGCTTGCCTGTCCAAATACTCCTGTTTGTAAACTCCCAAATGAAGTGTACTCACCTGGGTGGAGAAGATTCCTATACAGTGTTAAGTAGAGGGATGGAGCTGACCACAACTCCCAGCAGGTTATGTTTCTGTAACTACAAACACCAGACCAGTGTGTCTCTGACCACATACATCTGTGTAGCAACTTCCAAATGATGTGTACTCACCTGGGGGATACCATTGCTATACTGTGTGAAGTAGAGGAACTGAGCTGACTACAGCTCCCAGAAGGCACTGTCTCAACTACTACTACAAATACCAGCCCACTGCCCAACTGTCATAATACCCATGTATGTCTACCTGGGGGATACCATCTGTCCAGTGTGTGTAGGAGAGGGATCGAGCTGACTACAGCTACTAATAGGCCCTGTTTCTGTAAGTCAAACCACCCGACCAGTGTACCTCATGCCAAATACACCTGTGTCTCAACTTACAAATTATGTTTACTCACCTGGGGGAGATCACTGCTATACTGTGTGAAGTAGAGGGACTGAGCTGACGACAGCTAAAAATAGGACCTGATTCTACATCTCAAACTACCAGACAAGTGTACCTCATGCAAAATACACCTGTGTCTCAACTTACAGATGAGGTTCACTCACCTGGGGGATACCATTGCTATACTGAGTGAAGTAGAGGGGGTGACCAGATAACAGCTACCAATAGGCCCTGTTTCTGTAACTCAAACAACCAGGATAGTGTACCTCATGCCAAATACAGTAGTGTCTCAACTTACAAATTAAGTTTACTCACCTGAGGGTATACCACTTGTTTGGTGTGTGAAGTAGGGGAGTGAACAGACTGCATATCCCAGGAGGCTCTGTTATTGTCATTCCAACCACCAGTCCAATGTTCTCATCTCCAGATCACCTTGCTAGGTAACCCATAAATGAAGTGTAGCCACCTCTGAGAATGGCATTTCTCAAGTGTGGGAATTAGAGGGTGTGACATGACTGTGAAGGCAAGGAGAGACTGTTTCTGAAACTACAAGCACAAGCTCTGTGGTCATTTTCCAAAATACCTTTGTTTGTTAAATCTCATTTGAAGTTCACTCACCTGGATAATGTATGTCAAGTGTTTGGGAGTATAGAGAGTGACTTTACTATAACTCCCAGCAGGCCCTGTAGCTCTTACTCCAAACACCAGAGCAGTGGTCATTTATCAACATACACTTTGTTGCTAACTTTCAATTGAAGCTTACTCACCTGGGAGTGATCAAATTACAGATCATGTTCAAATCAGAGATGTGCCTGGCTACCTAACACCATCTTGACATGCTAACTCAAGATGAAACTATTGAGGACAGGAAGGACAACTCGCCCAGTGTGCAAACAAATGACTCCCAAGGCCTCAAGATGCATAACCAGAATGGGATTGTCAGTAGACACATTCACACTGCAGACAACATGAACACTCCAGACACATATACAACAAACTCCAGCCTCTGTCTGCATCACAATCAACTGGGCCACAAAATGCCCAAAGCCATATCCTGCATAGCCACTGTTTTGCCTGAACTGGTGGAAAGATGGAATTCTCAGCGCATACTCCAAAGTGCCAATGAGCTGTACATTTCAGCAGCTGTATCTGCCAAAAAGATCTGGCATGCTCCACAAATGTAATTTCAACACAGCCAATACCCTTGTTACTTGCACACATTTGGATTAACTGCAATATCACTTTGTACTAGGCCTCTGCTTCCTGTAACGTTAGACTGTTGGAGGTAGATGTCACAATACAACCAGTAACATTGTACGTTTCACATCAACAGGTCTACCTGCCACTGGGCAAACACAGGCCAGAGAGGAGACTGCCACCACGCCCGGGATGAAGTCCTCTGTGAGGACATCACTCCTGGACCACTGGACATGGAAGACAGTTCAGGCCCATCTGGGCAACCTGGTCAGGCAACAGTGAGTCTCACTGTGCCCACATCAACACCTACCAATCTTTACATCAAGGACAACCATTCGCCCCCCCACTTGTGTACCGAGCAGACTGTCAACCATCTCGTGTCTGCCAGTCCTGGATCCTGAGTTTCAGTGCAACACTTCTGACAATGAGGGCCCAGGAACAAATTTGAGAGCGCACCCTCTTGCAAGGGCACAGGCCCCTGGGTGTGGTGTGTATTGGAGAAATGCTGTGGTCCGGCGTGATGAGGCCACTGGGGCTGCTGTCAGACAGGACACCATCAGCCGCGTCTTGGGGTTCCATCAGGAGTCCCAAGGCGTGATGGGCCAGGTATTGACTGAACTCTGGGAAATCAAAAAGCTGCAGATGGACATCTATAGGGACATGTGGGAGCAATGGGAGGCCCAAAATACCAACATAGCCTCCCTAACAGGGGTGTTGAGGGACATCAACACCAGCCTGGGCAGGGCTATTCAACAACACTCCACCCATTCATTTGGCAAAGCAATTCCAGGCTAATCAATATCAGTGCCAGCCACTGGAAGGGAAGCCCTGCCAGAGGACCAACCAGCCCCAGACACCCAGCCTCTGTAGCAGCTGATTCCCTCCCACCCACATGAGCGGGGACATCCAGCCTAGAATCCAGGAGGTGCAGATGGCAAGACACTCACCACTGCCAGGGAGTAACCTCTTCCTAATGGACCTCCTTTGTGTGCCACACATGCACTCTGTTGACTTCTCCTGAACCACCTACATGTTAAATTTTGGAGGAGTACTCTAGACTTTGGACTCCCAATGTCATGGCACCTACTCAGTTGATTTCCTCCACCATGACTGACCCCTTCACTTTACTTTCATGTTCTTATCTGTCCACAATATATGTTCTGCAACAGCATTATAATAAATGCACCCATCGCAAACTTGTTGTCTGCTTGATTCATTTCCATTAAATTGCTATGTAGAGATGTAAGACTTTGTGAACCATATGGTGAGGACACAATCTACTTGTGCAAGGATGGATATGTCACAGTTACACAGTGTCCTGCTCAGGACTATAATCATTACACACCAACACATTAGCACAAGTGTCTGGTCACATAAAAATGTTTATTCCATAGTATAGCCCATAGACTGTCTATATGTCTGGACTTTTAGTAACAAGAATGTGTAACTCATACTGAGTTATAGTACATATCCCAATGTACAGCCCCACAGACCACAGAGAAAAGGGATTTGCCAGTCATTGATCTGTGGAGTAGGTAAACATGGTAGTGGATGATGTCACCACCTTACGCCTTATCACATACCACACCAAAGTTATCCAACACCACGTAATTCAAGATAGAAACAGATGGCAGTACAACAGGCCCATCATGATCCAGTTACCATTAATCTGATGGCATGACACACACATTTGTCAGTGTTGTAACACAGGCACTGTAGCCTGCAATGGTGAAACACACCTACAGCTACATCCCAACCATGCAAAAGGTGTTTAGTCAATGTGAAGGTAAAATGATATGTTTGCAATCTATGACTACATATGCCATGCCCACATGATGACCCACATGATGCAAGTGGCCAACCGCAGCGCACACAGCAAGTCCAATAGGAACTTCTGACCTTCCACCAAGACAATGTGCAAGCTGTCTTGGCACAGGTCTCATATACCCAAACTCTGACCTACACTACCTGGAACAATCCATGTCCACATTGTCTGTCCTAAAATCATCATAAACGTGTTAATGGCACAAATCTAAAGTGCCCACATAAGGAAGTCATGGTGAAGGTACCTGTACAAAGACAATTAAAAAGCGTATAGGCTTGGAATCATACCCATTACACAAAGCACATTGAAAGCAAATGGAAAATCACTTTCATTACAGGGAAACTAGCACAGACAAAGCAACATCCTCAAGGTGGGGATGTGTCAAATGCAAATTTAAAAAGCTGACTTGGGCTGGTCATTGCAGAGTGTCAGCACCCTAGCTGTTTCTTAAACACCAAACTCCACACATTCTCACAAGTATAGTTCATTGTACAGTCACAGCCATTAAATCAGGACATACTTACACTCATAAAAAGTAGCTGTTGATGAGATCTTACCACAACTCAACTCCTTCATCTTCACCACTGCCATCCCTACTTGGCATTTCAGGATTCTCACCCAGGGGCACCTTAGGCTCCCCCTCCTCTGGGATGTATGGGATGTTCCTACCCAGGACGATGTTGTGGAGCATACAGTATGCCACAGTGATCTGACACACCTTCCTGGCTGAGTAGGGGAGGGCTCCACCTGTCCAACCAGGACACTGAAATCTGGCCTACAGGAGCCCAAAGGCCTGCTCCATGACCCGCCCTGTCCTTCCATTGGCCTCATTGAAGTGGACTTCCCCTGGAATTCCCCTGGAATTTCTTAGTGGTGTCAACAACCAAGGACTTTGCAGAGTCTCCAGTCAAGGAATGGGACATATTTGCATCAATGAGTCCCACACTTCATGTTTGTAGCACCTGACATTCAACACACAGAATCAGTACAGACGTGACTTGCCAACCAGCCAGGCCCTCTCTGGTCACAGTTGTGATATCTACTAGGGTATGGTGCTGTGCTGTATAATGAAGGAGTCATAACAGGCACCGACATGTGAAATTTAGAGATCTGCCTGACAACTTGCATATTGATGGAATGGAAGATCTTTCTTTTCCGATAGATTTGTTCATTGGCATGCAGTGGCACCAAGCCAACATGTGTGCCTTTAATAGCTCCCACCGCATGTGGGAGGTGGGCAAAACCATAATGGTCAGCCTTCAGATTGGCTAAATGCTCATGTTGGGGAAACCGGATATAGGTGTCAAGTGTTTCAACATTGCTGAGAGGACACGCCTCAACACCAGACTAAACATAGTCTGGGACATACTGTATCAGCAGACAGGGCCACTGTATGTTGGAAGGACCCTGTGGCCAGGAAATGCAACACTGCCATGACTTGTACAATGTGTGGTATGCTGGTTGGATAACTAATAACTGCCATCAGATCTGGCTCCAACTGACGACATAAGTCCACAATTGTTTGCCTGTAATACATGATAATGTAGCATCACTCCATGGTCTGTAGGTCTTGTAGTGGACGGTAGACAGGAGGTTGTCACCTATTCCGTCTCCCTGGGTACCTATAAATGACAAGATCTGATTTGTAACATCAGTCAGTGTGCCCACAGCAACATACATGATGCATTCCATGTTTATCATGTGACATAGCATTTCACACTGCATAGACATGGCACCCAGTACTCATCCCAGCTGTCAACTACACAAGAGTCACATGTGCCTCACATGGTTTCACACATGTGTCCACAACATAGTATTGTACCAAACTAGATTTTGTGCAAGACAATTGCCCCTCGAAATGTGACTGCCTTCCCCAAGTGCAAAAACGACCGTCAGTGGTGGTGGGCTATGCACCGCTGTAAAATGCCATTTATGCCCTGCAACATGCTACAATGTTGGTTGACTAGAAGGACTTATTTGACAATCTAAAATCAGGATGTTTGTGAGCTAACAGGACGTTTTTAGGGTGTGACTCAGTACAAATAGTCCAGTGCAGTATTTTAGGGTGACAAAATGGGTGCTGTCTGAAGTACTCCATGGAACATTAGGAACCGCCTGCAAACGCTGTCAGAAGTCGTCATGGCAGTAGCTGGTTGCAATCACAGTGGACACGGCCATAGGCTAATGTTGTTGCCAGTGGTGGTCGCGGGCCAATGGCTGTGTCTGCCAGCAGTGACAACCGCGTACGTGGTGGACGTCACCACCATGTTCTGCAGATTCACTCATTTGACCGCTGACACTGCTGCCAACAACACCTCCACAACCTGAGCTGCTGTGTGCTGCCTCTGGGAGCAGTCATGCCACGTCCTGCAGGTGATAGGGCCCCTGCCTTCTCATCAGAAGAGCTGGAGAGGTTGGTGGATCAGGTCCTACACCTATTTGGACAGCTCTAAGTCTCACCAGAGGAGCAGGTTAGTACCTCATGTGCACAATTTTCTCTGCACTTTACCATCCGTTCCCTCCTCACAGGCTGGAATGTGCCCATGTGTGCCAGTAAGACTACTCCTGTGCCTGTTGTAGCAGACTGAGTGGCATCAATGGGATTGACATTGTGCAGGTATTGGTGGACAGTGCAGAATGTTAAGTTCATTCACATTCAAGACTACTCCTGTGCCTGTTGTAGCAGACTGAGTGGCATCAATGGGATTGACATTGTGCAGGTATTGGTGGACAGTGCAGAATGTTAAGTTCATTCACATTGTGTTGTGTGATGTTATTTGGGGTCGTAGATCCTCCTTGTGCAGGATGCACATGCCTAGGTTAGGAGTAGTTACTGCCATCCACTGCCACCCCTTTCCTCATGATTGTTGACAACACGTATGTGAATGGCAGCATGAGCTGTGTATGCATGTTGTAAGAGTCAGTTGAGAGTCATGTGTATAGTGCCACAGATCTTTAAATATTACCTGCCCCTGCGAAACTGTTGTGTGGAAGGCATATCATGAGTCACCCTGCCCTCCAGGTTCCCACACACACCACATGCCAAATTACTGTTTGATACATGATCTACTGGCATGCATGGAAGTGATGGGAATGGAATGTCATGTAGGTTCTGTCAGCTCAGCCTGCAGAGACGGGGGCCTGTGAAATGTATCTCCCAGTATGGGACCTTGTCTAGGCCGTGGTAGAGTCACTGTGGCTATGCAACTGTGGCACTGTGCGCACCCCCTGTATGCCAGAGGATCCTGGCATATGGACAATATGAGGCTCTTGTGGCAAAATCTGCCCTGAATTCCTCATTTCTTTGTCTAGATTAGAAATGGGTTCAGAGGTATAGCAATAATGTAGTCCATATGTGCACTTAGCATCATTGTCAATGTGTGTCTTAGACTCATGACACATCACCTACTCCCAAAGCTCTGTTCTCAACTTCACCCAGATCAGATTTGTCATGTACAGGTACACTGCAGAAATGACAGTCCTACAGTGCAGACAGTGTGTTGATTCCTGGGAGGCCATCATATGTGAATCAGTAGCTTAGCCACATAGCAGAAACAGCCCAATGCATACCTTTGCTTTTGGATGCCTTTTCTGTAGGATAGAAACATATATCTAAAGGACTGTGTTGTGGTACAGGTACATATCACATAACTCTATCCTCTGAAGTGGCATTATTCTGCATTGGGAAGGCCACATGCCCACACATGCAAAAGGATGACACTTCCTGTACCCACCGTGACAGCCCCTTCATTTTACCCTTGTGTAATGTTGAAGTTTGTACTCTGGCAGTTGCCTGTAAGGACTGCATGCAGTAAGTCATTCTCACAGAGTGTGAATGTGTTTGTTCATTCATGCCTAGGGAGTCTACCCTTCCTTAGACACATTGTTGTGTAGTGTTTCATAGTGGCTCACATCACAGTCCAAGTTGATAGAGCATGGGCTACCTGATGTCAGTAAGCTTGCTTAGTCATTGTAGGCAAGGAGCAGTGTAGTTGGTTGGTCTGCAGGTGCTAATACAGTAATCATGTAGTAGTAGTAGTTTGTGGCTCATGTGTTTCACACTTGGGGAGTATTGACAAATATGAAAGTCCTAGCTTGGTGTTACTGGCATGTATGTGACTCAAACATTTGTGATGAAACTTGTGTTTATAATCTCTTGGTTTGTCTTTGCATCCATGCAGGTCAGCGCCCATCAAAAGAAAGCACTATGAACAGCCATCACCAGGAAGATGTGGACCCTGAAGGTCCACAACTGGAAGAGCGCCCACTGCAGGAAAAGGTGGAAAGACATGAAACGTTGGGCCAGGAAAATCACTTAGGCCCAGCTGGATATGTCCTCCTAACAAGGGCAAGGTGGCCGTCATATCATGACCCCACTAGCGGCCCACATTCTGGTGGTGTTCGAAGACAGCATAGCAGCCACAGGTGGGTGAGTACAGGGCATTTTCCTGACTATCACATTGCCAAGTGAATATGTTCTGATATCTACCACGATTAGGGATGAGCCACATGTTACACAGTGGATAAGTGATTGTTTGTGTAGACATGTCTGGTAGTGCATACTGATGTTCCTTACCTATTAACCCAGGGACCTAGGACACAACTGTGTACAATCCACAAACAACTTGCTCTCCAGGGACGACATGTGGATGTGTTGATTGATAAATCAAGTACTGATTTTTGTTGTAGTATGTGTAAATTCTATGCAACAGGCCACTACTCTTCAATGTTAAAGGCGAAAGGTAAGGAAGTGATGGATCACTGTCCTCAGTCATGTGTTTGGGTAAATGAGTATGTTGGCATGTGCCTCCGGAGACTACTTGTCTTCAGCATATGACAGGTGCTGGTGGCTGGTGCCTCACCACAGTCTGTAATGTGAAGATGGCCATCATACATGTGGCAGATCATTTATTTTACTTTGGGTACAGCTACCTTATCAATACCTTCCCTTGGTAAGTGGGGAATGTCCATTGACATGATTTGTGTGCTATCACTGTTGCCACTGTTGCCATAATTCCTTGTACCTACATGTCAGCAAGTGTCCCTTTCTCTTTAGCAAAACATTTGTAAGCTGCTGCTTCATAAATGGTCTTCCTCTGGAGAGGGAATGATGTCAGTATTCACTCACACATATGGGCATTGCACCTGTGTGTGGACTAAGCGTTTACAATGGGGATTGTTAGAAATTGGGTCTTTGGTTGGCAGTCAGGTTACTCCCTTTCCAAGCAACCCTCACTCTTGTCAGGGTGAAGGAAAAACACACCCAATTAACCCCCACTCATTCCCGTGGTAGCTTGGCACGAGCAGAAAAGCTTAACCCACAGACAATGTGAAAAGTATTTGTAAAAACACATAGTAATGCAGTGAAAATACCACAAAATGTCTCAACATCAGGTTGGAAGATACCAATATTTATCTGAGCAAAACAAGACCAAAACGAAAAAAATCCAATATACCAAAGCAAAGTTATGAATGTTTAAAAGATTAAACTTATAGCGTTTAGAAACATAAAAGCTTTGAATTGGTGATATCACAGCATCGTGAGGGAGTCGTTCTTAACAATTCAACGCTAATGCCACAGGTCACAGAGTCACACGGACACCCAGGTACAGTACCTTGTGAAAATAAGGAAACAAGCCAGTGCACCAAGTCGGGATCGTGGCGTCAATGAATCCAGTGCGGCGTTGGTTCCGGTGCTGCACAGTGAAGGAGCAGAGATGTCACAAAGAGGTGTCAGGGCCTTGCTGCGGTGCGGTGGAGGTGAGGCAGCTTCGGTGTGAAGTGTTGTTTCGATATCCTTCGGTCACGGCCTGGTGCGGCGAAGTCAGGCGTCATGGACATCGGTGACACAGCACTTCGGGACTCATGGAGTCATTGACTTATGCGAGGCTGCAGCGGCGTCGGGCATGCCGTGGTCGTCACACTCTAGCGAGGACCACGGCTTCAGGTGCAGGCGGCGTTGCCGAATCTGGCAGCGGCATCAGTCCGGGGTCGTCCGAAGTCGGCGCACTTGGTACTTCCTGGTTTTCCACCTGCTTCTCCTTTCAAAGGCCCAAGGACTGGATTAGGCACCACTTGGCAGGGCAGGAGTCTCAGCATAGAGTCCAGGTGCGGGCAGAGGAAGTCTTTGATGGCGCTGAGACTTCAGAACAGGGGGCAAGCTCAGTCCAAGCCTTTGAAGATACCTCTCTAGCAGGAATGTACCACAAACTCCAGTCTTTGTCCCCTTTACCAGGCAGAAGCAGCAACTGCAGGATTGGTCACCAAAGCACAGTCACAAGCAGGGACAGCACTTATCCTTCAGCTCTTCTCCTGGCAGAGGTTCCTCTTGAATCCTTGAAGTGATCTAAATGCTGGGGTTTTGGGTCCAATACTTATACCCTTTTTTGCCTTTGAAGTTGCCCAACTTCAAAGAAAAGTTTTTGTTGCTTACAGGATCCTGCCTTGCCCATGCCTGACTAAAGAAACACACCAGGGGGTTGGAGACTGCATTGTGTGAGAGTAGGCACAGCCATTTCAGGTGTAAGTGACCACTTGTCCCTCCAGCCTAGTCCAAATTGCCCATCGGGATATGCAGGTTATAACCCAGCACCCTTTGTGTCACTGTCTAGTGGAGATGCACAAACAGCCCAACTGTCAGTCTGACCTAGACAAGTAATCCACAAACAGGCAGAGTCACAGAATAGTTTAAGCAAGAAAATGCCCACTTTCTAAAAGTGGCATTTTCAAACTAACTATCTAAAAAACACCTTCACTAAAAGATGTATTTTTTAATTGTGAGTTCAGAGACCCCAAACTCCATATTTCTATCTGCTACCAAAGAGAAACTCCACTTTAAGGTTATTTAAAGGCAGTCCCCATGTTAACCTATCAGAGAGATAGGCCTTGCAACAGTGAAAACCGAATTTGGCAGTATTTCACTGTCAGGACATATAAAACACATCAATACATGTCCTACCTTTAACATACACTGCACCATGGGGCTACCTAAGGCCTACCTTAGGGGTGCCTTACATGTATCAAAAGGGATGGTTTGGACCTGGCAAGTGGTAAACTTTCCAAGTCGAATTGGCAGTTTGAAACTGCACACACAGACACTGCAGTGGCAGGTCTGAGCCACGTTCATATGGCTATTCATGTGGGTGGCACAACCAGTGCTGCAGGCCCACTAGTAGCATTTGATTTACATGCCCTGGACACCTCTAGTGCACTGTACTAGGGACTTACTAAAAAATCACATATACCAATCATGAAAATGCCAAGTACACATACAATTTCACGTAGGGAGCACTTTCACCTTAGCACTGTTCAGCAGTGATAAAGTGCCCAAAGTAAGAAAAACAGCAAAAACAGAGTCCAGCACACAACAACAACCTGGGAAGTAGAGGCAAAAAGGTAGGAGAGACCACGCCAAAGATGCCAGGTCTAACAGGGGTACATTTCATGTGGTGTTACAGACAGGGGTGTGTCACCATTGATTCTTGGCTGACACATACCCTTGTGTGTCATAGCATGTTATATGGCATGTACAACTGCAGTGGCAATGTAGGACCTGACAGGTAGGCCTAGAGTTTTGAGTCACAATGTGCATTCCAATGCCATTGATGTGACATCATGTAGCAAAGTGCACTGCACATGTGCAATAGGTAAGGTTTGTTAGCTGACTGTTGCATGCATCATGGAGTGACTAGCAGTTATGTTGACCTCACATGTGTCTGGGTACAACCATTCATCCTCAGACATCTGGGTCTGCATGACCATTATGGAGACAATGTAGCTTACAATTGGGCAATATCTTGTGGGCTTTTAACAAGTACTTGCAAATTCTGGGCCTCACCAACATCCAAGGGACTAAAGTCCCTGTTGCTCCATACCAGGTGGCCTGTGAAGGTGGGCATGTCATTTGCCACAAGCACCTCTGCCCTGCCCCTGTTACCTCTGCTGCCCTCAGAGAGGAGGCTACTGACATCCTGTGAAGTTTCTCTGTCAGTCAGACAGCCATTGTGAATGCTATCCAGTGACTGGCAACCCAACGCCAACAGACTAATGCATTCCTGGAAGGCATTCATGGTGCAATGTCTGACCTACAGAGATCTATTCAGGCTCAGGCTTCCATACTTATGGCAGCCAGTCACCCCCCAGAAAAGTTCTGCCAACAGGCTGGCTGTACCTTTCCCCAAAATATGACAGTGGCGGTTTGGCTCAAGCCAAACTGCCAATGTACCACTCCGTCTGCCAAGGTGGCACTAGCACTGACTACAGTCTCCAGCCGGGCGGCCGTCACTGTCCCACCTGCGGGATTATGACCCCTCCTACCATGGTTTTAGTGGCTTCCTTACAGCCATGAAAACCATGGCGGTAGGCACTATCAGAGACGGGCAATTCCTTCCCTGTCACTGATAGGGTCTCCCCAGTCCCCCTCCCCTCCCCAGAGACCTCCGCCACCCTCCCCCTCCTGACCCCCAATATACATGCACCATCATACACACGCATACACATACTCATACCCACATTCACCCACACATGCATACATCCATTCACACACACATCCACACACACTTACATTCATACAAGCACCCACGCACCCACGCATTCACACAACATACACGCACACTCACATCTACACATGCACACACATACCACACGCTATGCACACCCACAGTCACGCGCACACACACACACATTCACACACACCCCCATACACACACACACACAACACCCCTCACCCCCCTCCCCTGTCGGAGCACCCAACTTACCTGATTGCAGGGGATCCCCTGGCAGGAGACTGGATGGGACGGGGCGCTGCTGCCAGCAGCAACATCCGCCAACAGAACACCGACAGGCCGTATCATGGGTCATTATATGGTCTGCAGCGGTTTAATGGTGTGGTGCTGCTGCTGACAGCAGCGCCACCTTACCGCCGTCCGCCGCCATGACCGTCACCGGAATTCCGCCATCCTCCTGTCGGAATTCTGGCTACGGTCATAATATGGCGGTCGGCTGTTAGCCACGGCGACAGTGTTTTACCCCCACTGTCATAATGAGGGCCATTGTGTTTTCTCATTTAGTACTCCTATCAATCCGCATTCCTCCCTTTCCACTGCCCCTTAGGCCCCTCTCATGCATCCTGCTTTTTGTATGATGTATTTCAACATTATATACCAGCCTCTTTGACAGAAATTCTGAAAGTCTCACCCTCCATCTCACTGACCAAGCTACTTCCCTGTGTGCATGTATCCTCCTTTGGGTATGATTTTGATGCAGGACACAATGACAAGTGTACTTGGTGCCTGTAGAATGTCCCCATATAAGGTGGCTGATGGGCGATGACCTGTTGTTGAGCTGCGTGACACAGGTTAGTGTGTGTACTTACTGTTGTGGGCGTACCCAGAGGCATGGACTTTGGTCTCCTTCGAAGATCAGCATCGATGGCAGGGCATGTGTAATGGGCTCCATTGCAGCACCGGATGTGTAAGGCTTCCTGCAGGTGAGTGTCTCCCTTTATAGTCCCCATTTCCACCTGCTGAGACATGGTGGTTGGATCGCCATGGTCATATTGGTGGTGTGCAGCCTCAAAATGTGTCTGGCAGAGACACAGGCTCCACTACCCTGTTTTTGCTGCTGTGTGGCTGGGGTGGTCTGTGCTTCCTGGTGGTGCCAGCGGAACCGTGGCAATCTTTTACTCCATAGGTCCACATGACTCATAATACGGCGGTCCGACTGCCATGCCGGTCCACGGACCGGCCAACTCGTAATGAGGCCCTAAACCTAGATACCACTGAATGGTTAGATACAAAACATTTACCACTGTCAGGCCCTTCTTATGACTGTAAAAATGATATCACTCATGACATTTTAAATAACATCATTGATGATATTACTGATATATATGTACAAAAATTATATGATCTCACCAGTGATGCCATTAATTATGTCATTATAGATGTATTTAGTGATGTCGTATGTAAGATCATGAACGCGCTGGTGTGGGTTTACTAATCTTTCTTGTAACACAGCACGGGAACTTGCTGTGCTGTGTTACATGAAACCAAGAGAGGAGAAATGCACCACAATTTCAAAGATATTGCACACTTCTGCTCTCTCCTTGAGCTGGTGCACTTGTGAAAGCCTAGCTATTAATGAAGACACCCCCCTACACCATGATACAAAGGAGTCTGCATTGTGGCCAGAATAGTTTTTGTGCAGGAAGGCTTACGTTCCTGCAGAAAAAGGTGTATTTCTCTTTGCATTTGTGCTGCTGAAGGAAGAAATATTTCTCCTCATTACGCCAGCCTCAGGAAGACCCACTGTTTCAGTGCAAATTCAGCTTTACAGATGTGAGAAACTGGGTTATTGTTTGAGGTAGGTGAAACCCTACTCAAACAGCAACCACAGTTCTTTGTTAGAGTGAAGTCACAGGCAACCCCAAACTAACATATGCGAAAACCCCTGGTAGCTTGGCACAAGCAGTTAAACTTAACTTAGAGGCATTATGTGAAGTATGTATGCAGGCCTTCAAACAGTGAAACACAGCACAAGAAAAATCCCAAACCAAATTAGAAAAATAGAGTCAAATTTATTTAATTCTTAATTTAAGACAAAAACAACAAAAATCCAATCAGTAGAAATGGAAGTATGCAATTTTAAAGAGTTAAGTGAAAATAACGCCAAAATGCATGATGCACCAACTGTGGTTATGTGGTTCAGTTCAGGTCCACTGTAATAGAGGTGGGTCTGAACAGGGACTACCCACTGATCAGAGTACGCTTAATCCTGGTTGTAGACTGATACAAAGTCCTGCATCAATGATGGAATGGGCAGCAGTGGAGATCAAAGGTCCTTGTATCGATATGTGTCATGCAGTGGTGGTTTAAGGGGCTGCGGTGGGCACTGCAAGGTCCTTGTGAGAATATGTGCCACACAGCAGCAGTTCCGGGAAGCTGCGATGGATGATGCAAGGTCCTTACGAGGAGGTGCTTTGCACATCAGCTGTTCTGATGGCGGGGCTGTGATGTGAAGTCCTACATTGTGAATGCGCAGAGCTCAGTAAGGCAATGGTGTGCTCTGTGTTAGTTCTGCTGGGACCACAGATGGGCTGGCAGGGCACCTTCAGGCCAACTTCCAAGGGTCCAGGACTAGGGTGACACCACTTGGGGGCAAGACTCACAGTTGGCAGAGTCTAGGTGCTGGGTTGAAAGTGGGTAAGGCTTGTTCGGTCTCTGGGACCCTGATCAGGAGGCCTCCCAACTAACCCTTGGAGTCACTCTGGTGGTCCTGGGTCCAAGATGAAGGTCTATTCCTTCCCACTCAGGCAGGAGGGAAGCAGGGCAGCAAAGTGGCAGTCTTTCTTGCATCAAAGCAGCACAACACTCCTTCTTCTGAGTCTTCCATAGGTATAGATGTATACTGAAGACTTGTGTCGGAGGGTCCAATGTTCATACCTGGTGCCTACTTTGAAATAGGAAAAGTTTCTAGAGAATTCTCTTTAAAACTCTTGGAGTTTCCTGCCTCCTCTGCCCTGGCTCCAACCTGACTGCATGAAAAATGCAATGGTGACAAGTTGTTTGTGTGAAGGCAGAGCACAGCCTATTCATTTGCAAGAGGGGCTGTGCCCAGCTCCTCCCCCAACAATCTGCCAGTTGATGGTCCATCCAAGCACACCTAATCTCTCTATAGTGTGGATGTTTATGAGGAATAAACAAAGTCCAACTGCCAACCACACCTAATCATGTTAGCTAGAAACAGAACGCAGGCACCAAATAGTTGAGGCAGGAAATGTCAGCTTTCGAATAGTGACATTTTCAAAATTGGAACTTAAATCCCGACTTAACCATTACAGAGGATTTTAATTTCAATTTTTCAGACACCAAACATGAAATTCCTATCTGCTCCCAATTGAAAGCTATCACTTATGAATTGTAATAAGGTAACCCAATGTTATCCTATGGGAAAAGGTAGGCCTCACAGTAGTAAAAAACACAATTTATGAGCTTTTTACTTCCAGGACATGCAAACTCTGAAAGTACATGTCCAGCTATTTAAGTACACTGTGCTCTACTCTCTTGGCTGTATAGGGCCTACCTTAGGGGTGGCTTATGTGTAATAAATGGGAGGTTTGAGCCTGGCAAGAGGTCTTTCCAGGTTGAATGGTAGTTCAAACTGCACACACAGGCTCCAACAGCAGGCCTGAGACATTTTGATAGGACTACTTTGGTGGGTGACATAATACGTGCTGCAGGCCCACAATTTGCATTTAATTTACAGGCTTTGGTACATGTAGTACCACTTTACTAGGGACTTACAAGTAAAGTGAATATGCCAATTGGGTACAAGCTATTTCTACCATATTTATGAAAGAGAGCACAGGCACTTTAGCACCGGTCAGCAGTGGTAAAGCGCACAGTGCCCAAATGCCAACAAAAACAAATTCAGCAAAAATAGAAGGGGTGATGCAAAAAGTTTGGGGGAAGGCCACCTTAAGGCTGACAGGCCTAACAAAAGACTTTAGGAAATCTGGATTTGCCTCAATATCCATGGGTGGATGTGCAGAAATGCACATGCTCCACCCATGACACACCTTCCTGATGCAAGGTCATGGAAGGCAGTGCTCTGCACTTTTTTTTTAAATAAGCCACTGTAAGCCTGCCAAATCAGGCTTTGTGTGGATTAGTAAATCCTGAAGAAGTTACACAAACCAGATGCAAAATGTTAGTACATCCGGGCCATGATGTGGGGTCATGAGTTAGGTTTTGCTTAGCTAAACATAACCGGCCAAGTTAGTGTTTTTAGGTATTGTGTCCTAACTATAATTTTTCCTTACATGTCACTTTAATAGCATTTGGTCTTAATAAAGTATTTTCTATTCATAAAACAATAATTGGCTATACCTTGGCCTGGTAACATATTGTAATTGAGTGATCTGTTGAAATCTATGACAGTTTCCTAATGAGTCAGTTGGTACATATCTGCCCTTTCACATTCCATATTACAAAAACTGGGATTCAGGTGCTAAGTGAGCAATTGCTAGCAATTCTTAGAATAAGGTTTGGCCTTGTATTTTCCCAAAAAGACTTGGAGCAACATTTTGGAAGAAAAGGGTTGTGGACAGAATGAAGCTAAAGGTTTGTCACTATATCAATAGGAAATGTAACATCTCTAAAATATTTTACAAAACCACAATATGCCCTCTTTCACTGTGTAATCTTTGATGGTGGCTCTGCATAACAGCAAGAACGATCTAAATATGATATGCATAGATCACGGAAACATATTCAGGCCACTTGTTAAATCTGACAGTCAAAGTGCACATGTGGGAGACAGGCACAGCTGGAATTTTATTGATGAAATAGTTACTGCCTGATCATTCCAATTGTGATGTACAATGATCTCTGTAAATGCTACATTACAATACAATCTCAGGGAGTTATTCTGTTCCCATAAAACCAAATTGTAACAATTCTGAATTTAAACCCTGTACAGGGCTCCTCCAAATGAACTCCACCATGAACCTAAAAACTTTTAAACTGGTGAAACTGGACAAAGTCGCTGTTGACTCAGAGGAGGGCACCTAGTGGACCAGTGGGTGTTTTTGTGCCAAAAAGTGACAAAACAGATCTGCTAAGGATGATGGTGGTCAGAATTATCTGAACAGAAAAATACAAATGAGAGCAGGAAGGAACCCACAGCTTTATAAGTGACGTCAACATAACATTGTGTGTGTTTGCTTTTAATTTCTACCGGCAAGGTGGCAATAATATCAGTGATCACTCTTCCTATTTGGAGCATAGTATTCACATTTGATTCAAGATATCCTCTGGTTCTACCTCAGATGCCATCACCATAGGTTGAGAAAATGATGTAATTATAACCAAAGAAGTAATCAAGACCAAACTATCAGAAACATTTAATTTTTTCAACTGAATAAACGTGATCCTCTTTGTATCTCCTGCCTGAAATAAAGATTTCACACAATGTAAGTAAGAATAGGGGGCTTAAAAAGAGTCTATGTTTACCTAATAACTGACATCTGGTAATACTATTGATCAAGTTACTTTCCAGTCAAAATGGAAATAGTCAAGTTGCTGAGTAGAACTGAAAACACACAAGCTGCCAATTATAAACTTACTAGTTATGAGAGGAATGTTCTCAATTCTGAATAATGGCTGTATAGTCATTCAGGAAGCAGACAAATGGGCAGTTATGACATTACATGGCTATGTCACAGTATACCAAGAATTGATGCAGACAACTGAAAGATAAAACATTTTACAAAAAATGCAATACTTTCCCCTTAATGTTAAAGACACAATTTTGGAGTAGGATTCAATGAACAGGCCACACTAGTTGGAGATGTTGAGGCTATTGTTCTAACTGCCACATTGGTATCTTAAATATGGTGCACACGTGCTTGTGTTTGGGGGGACGCAAGAAAAGTGGCACTGTACTGGATGCAGCGCCACTTTTCTTAAATTCGTCCCTAAGTTCTTCTTCACAGTCCTCCCCACCAAACCAATCCACCTTTTCCGAAAACTCAAAGTCAGTATCACCCAATCTGGAAAAACAGTCCGCTAGTATGCTGTTGGCCCCAGGCAAATGAGAAAGGATTAAGTCAAATTATTGCAATGCAACAACACACTTTTGAACTCTGTGCAAGACAAAATCAATTCCCTTCCTTGAAAGTACCTCCTTAAGAGGTTTGTGGTCCTTCTTGATTTCAAACATCCTTCCCTAAAGATTTTTTTTTAATTTGCGCAATACCCAGAATACACTCAGTGCCTCTTTCTCCACTACCGAATAATTCAGTTCTGCACTTTTCAAGCTCCTGGATTTAAACAAAAGAGTCCTTTCCTTTCCATTCCCTTTTGCAAAAGCACTGCTCCTAATCCCTTTGAACTTGCATCTGTCATGATGTACAACTCATCCTCCAGATCAAAACTTTCTAGATTGGGTGCTTCAATCAAGCACTGTTTAACTTTTTCAAGTTCATTGCTGCATTCCTCACACCACACAAATTATCTTTCCTTTTTTAACAAGTCCCTCATACAAGTCTTTTCTGCAAATTGTGGCACAAATGTATTGTAAAATTCAGCCATTCCAAGGAACCTTGCCAATTCACCCTTACTTTGCAATGCTCAAAGACCATTAATGGTCAAATCAGAGCTGACTTTGGTTTGATTCAAGACATCATCACTGAGTGTCCCAATTACTCAATCTCCTGAACATCAAACTTGCATTTATCAGCTCTCACTGTTAGCCCATCATCACATAACCTTGACAATACTTTTCTCAGTCTACCATTATGTTCCTTCAAACTGGTTCCATTAATCAAGACATCGTCCTGATACACCTTGACATGTTCAATCTCCTTAAGAATGTTGTCTATCACCCTCTGAAACACAGAGACAGCTGAGATCAGACTAAAAGCTATCCGCAGGAACTTGAAGGTGCCAAAGTGCATCATGAACAATGTTAATTCCTCAGACAAAGGATGTGGTTTTATTTGGTGTTAGGCAGAGGTTTGCTCCAACGAGGAGAAATGCCTAGAACCATTAAGAGAACTCAACATTTCACTTATATTGGGGAGTGGATAATGATCCACCAAAACAGACTTGTTGAGTTACCTTAAATCCATACAGAACCCTACCTCTTCATTGGTTTTCTGAGCCATGACAACTGGAGATAACCATTCTGTGGCTTCTACTTCTTGTATAATACTATTATCAATGAGTTTGTCCAACCCTGTTCTCAATCTTTCCTTCACAAGTGAAGGAACACTCCTGTCCTTAGCTAGATTCAGTGATGTATTGGGTTTGAGCTTTACCAAATGCTAATCATTTTTTAAACAACTCAGTTTGTTAGCAAAAACCTCAGGAAACTTTCTGAGCCAAATCGTGTTCCCCCCTGAGATGAATCTGACAAGTGGCATCTCCTTAGTAGAAACAAAGGAGTTCTCCTTGGGATCCAAACATACACACAGATCCATTGGTGGACAAGCTAATTAATGAGTCCCCTTTCACAGAAACAAACTTTTTTCCTGGTATAACTCTATTTCCTAATTCA
This sequence comes from Pleurodeles waltl, assembly GCF_031143425.1. Taxonomy (NCBI): domain Eukaryota; kingdom Metazoa; phylum Chordata; class Amphibia; order Caudata; family Salamandridae; genus Pleurodeles; species Pleurodeles waltl. The sequence goes on from NC_090445.1 coordinate 1,657,242,885, forward strand.
ATTGTACCATAAAAGTATTCTAGTAAATCAATAGGCGCATCCCCATACTCTTTTGGTCTAATATTTGGATTCAAGAGGTTCACTTTCCCAAGCAAATGTTGCTCATATAATGCTTTTGGGACAAACATAACTTTTGCTCCAAAATCCAACAGAATTCTTACAGGCTTATCCGTGACCATGACAGCTTCCATTGGGCCCTCACCTCGAGCCTCCTTTACCAGAAGAATGTTGAGCTCCTCAATATCCCCATCACACAATTCACATTCCCTTAGTTCTTCAAGCCCTTTGTAGACTTACAGCATCATGTAAAGTGACCTTTACACCCACAGATCTCACATGTCGTTTTCCAGCCTGGAAAATCTTTGCAATTCATCATATGGCCAGAATTTCCAAAGTGAAAGCATGAGCCTTGAAATGATTTTGTGATAGGTTTTGTATTAGTGGATTATTTCACTTTTGTCCACTTCTCCTTAACAACTATAAAACTTTCACTCACATCTACTACAGCATCCTTTCGTATAACATCTAAATAAACTTTTGAGTGTTCACATGCTTTAGTAATGGTATGTACCTCTTGTAAAGGTGGGTTGTCTTTTTGCTGCATGCTCTCATGAGCCTTTTCCAATACACACCCCAGTATTAATTGGTCCCTTAAATACTCCTCCAGAGATGGCCTAAAATTGCAAGTACCTGCTAACTTGTGTAATTCAGTGATACACTGTCCTACAGTCTCACCTTGCTGTTGTATCCTCCTCCCAAAGTGATACCGTTCCAGAAGTGTTCTAACCTTGGGAAGATAATCAAGTCCAGCTTTTTGAGACAAATCTCTTGCTTGTTCAAACCTGCAACCCCAAGCAACGCATTAACAGAAATGACCTCCACTCTGCACTGAGTGAAGTACCACACTCACAGACATAGTGGCCGGATGCTTTTTTCCATTTTTGCCAAGGTATGGTAGGTTTACCCGGAAATGAGAGTAAAAATTGAGGTGTGGTGACATTCTGTATGGCAATAGAATTTCCTGAAATGTATCAAGTACCAATTTATAGAAATATAAAGCATTAAACTAATATTAAACTAACATAAAAATATAACTAAACCCTTTACAAGAAGGTGTGAAATATAGTTGGTTTTAGAATACACAACCCAAATATCTGAATAACACTGCACCTAACCAGTGTTGCCAACTATGAACTAAATAATGATGTGCTTTGTAAAGAAATGGTATACACATCACAGTGCACCAACGTATCAAAAGTAAGATGATTTGCTAATTATATGCCGTAGAAATGAAGGTGAATGTGCCACCACCAGTAATACACTGTAAATGTACCAAGTAAGAGTGCACAAATCTAACAATAGGACACTTAACTTGTGAGCTACTGTAGAAACCAAGGTGAATGTGTCACTGGTTATTCTGCATCTGACACACCGTAGAAACAAAAGGTGCATGTATCACCGCCGGTAGCACACTTTAAAAAAACAAAGAAAGCACCCAGAAATGCCTAGCACCATTAAGAGAACTCAACATCCCAACCTCATTACCAAATGTTGGATTCAATGAACAGGCCACACTAGTTGGAGATGATGATCTTCTTGTTTTTTAAGTTGGTTCCTGCAGAGACCCCATCAACATCAAATTCCTGGAGCAACTGACCCAGAATCTCTCCACATCACATTCTATACTAGCAACCACCCTACAATCCAGATCTCTATATTATCTCATACCTACACAATATCACACAAGGTTTAGAGAATGATACTTATTTGTACTTCATCCCAGGTTTTATTATTTGTAGCTACAACTGAAGACATACAAACATTATTATTTCCTTTAGAGAGGCCCACTATCTGCTACTTGGTTTCACATAAGGAAAGGATTCCTAAATTTATCTTGGTCATGCCATTCTTTGGCAATTTAATATTGTATATATAGGACACATGATGTTTGTAACAAGAAAAGTGATATCTCTCCTAAATTTTGCAGTTCACACGCTAGCAATAAGCTAAAGTAGTATTTGATGACCATGGGTACTTCCTTCATACTCGAGCCACTATGAACATCTAAAGATGCTATTCAGAATGATGGTTTATATCCTGCAAAACAATGCATGTTTTTATAAGGATGAATGGTACCATCTGCTGTTGGGTGCAGCAACTGGATAATGGGTCGTTTCTACCTATGCCAACTTTTTGGGCTCAGCCTCATGCCTAGTTTTATAACCTGAGCATGTTTACCTAATTATATATTTTTAGGGTTGTTTTCCTGAATATCCCTAAAAATACATGGAACTAAGGCTGCACGGATTATTATGGATGGATTATGAAATAAAAATGATTATAATATTGAATATACAATTAATTTCCCTTGTCTTTCCTGCATGTTGAGTGGTTTATCATGAACAACAAAATTGAGAATCCTCCTTTTTGCAAGGCAACAGTCCTAGGTTTTATTTTATTTGTGAATGTTGCCCTTCCTAATACATGGAAAAATAATATTCTCTCTGCTGAAATTTTGAGGATTCAATTTATACCCTGAAACAGCAGAAAAAGATGATATGGTCTGAAGAACCGCCGGAAAAGAAGGTTACAGATCATACAAATACTATAATGTGTCATCTGCATTAGCAGTGAACCTAATTTCAATATTTTATTAATTTCTACAAATGATGTCTAAGGATGCTTCAAAGTATAAAAGTATAGCATGGTATAAAAATGAAGGAGATAAGGGGCAACCCCATTCAGTACCTCGTTTAAAGGGAAAATAATGAGATCGTAGGCCATTTACAAAGGTGGCTATATTTGGAGAATCAAAGAGGAGATTAATAAATTGTAAGAATCTGTGGTCAACCCAATGCCATCAAAAGACTGTAAACATATAACCCTAACTAACACGATCAAAAGCATTTTCCACATTAACAGAAGCCACAGCTAGAGAAATGTGTTTGGTAGCTCCATGAATACCAATGAGGTGGGTCCTAGAGTTATCATTTATTTTTAGATTTTTGGCAAAACCCAATTGCTCTATATCAACCAGCCTATAGATAAAATCTTTTACGAGGGTGGCTAGAATTTTAGCAAAAAAATCGCAGTCAGTATTAACAAGTGAAATTTTCTGTAGTTTTTACATTCAGGGAGATCTTTACCTTTTTATATGGATTAAACACAGCCCAGTTTCTGAAAAGGAAGCACATTCACTATTGTTTGAAAGAAAGTTTTGAAAACGTAACAAAAGTTTCAGTAAAAGTACTGTAGAAAATTTGGAGTAAAATTCAATAGTGAAACCTTCAGGGACTGGAGCCTTAGCTTTAGTAAGTTTAGAGATTACAATGGAAATGTCATCACTATCAATGTCCACTTCTGGCAAGAACAAGCCTTACGGTTTGGTATAGGATTAAAGAATTTGTCTAAGGTGGGAGAGCTGGAGCAACACTCAGAGGAATATAAGTTAAAATAATAATTTCCAAGACATTTCAAAGTGTAAGCATTTTTATAGTGTTGATGTCCACAAAGATAATTCATAACTTTTATTTTGGAATTTTGTTTTTTAACATTTTATGTAATTACTTATAGCTTATCACCTCTATTAGAGCCGCCAAAATACCTGGCATTCATTTTCAGGGGGAGATCACATGCGGTTTCAACACACATTTTGTTTAACTGAATTTTTAGCATGCATAAGACAGGGCAAATTATTGTTATGGGTGTCTGAATAATATTCATATTTTAGTTTTGTTAATCAGTTGAAATAAAGAAGAGGGTCCCTTAAGGACATGTTTTTCCTAGCATCATAATCGATAATCTGACCCCTCGTTGTTGCCTTAAACGAATACCAAATAAAATTACATTTAGAATCTTCAATGGTATTAATATTGAAACATTCTCTAATAAAGTGTTCAAAACTGTTCACAAAAGGTTTGTCTTGGACCAGGTAATCTTGTGTGAGCATCCCTCACATCTATATCTACTATAAAAGGTGCATGATAGGAGACAATACAGTGCCAATTTCTGAATGACTGTGAAAGATGCTTGTCAAGAAATGTACAATCCATTCTGGATTTAGGGTTGCATGTGGGAGGATAAAGGGAATATTGCAGTAATTTTGAGTTGTAAATCTCTAAGAATCAATTAGTCCTCTAGAAAAAAATGTTCTTTTAAAAATATGTTGCATTTTGTTAGGCACATACTTAAGTGTAAATCTTCTAACTAGTATGGGATCTTTCAGTTGATTATAGCCCCCATCCCATAACAAGATAAACATTTGTCCAAAATGACAACTTGAGATAAAGGGAATCCCAGAATTGTATATTAATGCCCTAGGGTTCATATAAATTAGGAAATTAATATGTATTCCCATTGATTTTTGTAATGAGGAATAGCCCTCTACCTGTATTATCGAACTCCTGTTTGTATACATCAACCGATGGAACCTTATTAAAAAGAATGTTAACCACAGTTTTATTCTGAAGAGCAGGAAGAGTAAAAATATCATCAACCCAAATTGTTTTAAGGTAATTAATATATTTTCCAGAGAAATTAGTTTCACACAACATAGCAATATTACCTTTTAATTTGAAGAGATAAACGAGAACTCTTTGCCTCCTAATGGGAGTGTTTAAACCTTTGAAATTCCATGAAAAATATGCAGATTAGTTATGAAACAAATCCAACAAATGACAACAGAAAACAACTTCTGAGGTATGGCTAATTATACATATGAGGATTACATTTAGGATAAGAATATCATAACAGAATGAGAATAGAATAGGTTAGAAACTGAAAATTAGAGAAAGAAAGAAGTGACAATGCAACAAAATACCAAAAATGATCCCAAAAATGTGAGGAAGAAAAATATTGTAATAAGCCAGAATCACTTTAGCCATTGATTGAAAGTGATAGTAGAAGAACATATAAAGTATGGGGCGAAGAGAAGCACTAAGATCAATTGCCAACCAAAACTCCAGAACCCATAAAATATTAGACTAAAAAATTTGACAGAGACCAATGAAAGAGAAATTGAACAAATAAAACAACATTGCATGTGATATGTAGAATCATAATAAAACTACTCCCACTAGGAAGGAACAAAGGGGAAATTAATTTGGGGACAAACATAGAACAGAAAATGACTAACCAGCAACAAACAATGAAGAGCACATCCATGAAAAGCATCATGACAAACTGGTAAATCTATTAAAAATGTAAATAACAACTAGAAAGAGGTATACAATTAGAATATGATGAAAAACAGTTGAACCCTCCAAATTCAAGGAGAAGAACCATTAATGAGAAAAGCACATAATAATAAATAACGAAATAGATATTCCATGGGCTCTCTCTTTTGAACGTGAATAAACACTCAAGGGTGATCAGGGGAATAAAAATCAGTAGTTTTGTCCTTATATGTGACTTTAAAAAGAAATGGATTAATTAAGCCACATCTCACATTTGTAGGGCTTAAGGAGTAACATATGTCCAGTAATTGCTTTTGTCTATTTTCAGTAACTCTTGGTACGTATTCAGAAAATAAATTATTTTGGCCAGATCATATCTGTTTCCTATGCTTGGTGGTGTGGTATTGGTGAACTAAAAAAAAAGAATAATAATACCTTTAGGTTTAGAACTAGTATTCATAAGGGCGAATTTTGGACCACGGCGTTGAGTATGCAGGATATCGAGAGACACACTGTCCAACAAACTAGCAATCTTAGGTATCTTTGAGTTACCAAATGAAATTATATCAGCTCCCTCAATGCCTTCAGGAATACCATAAATTCTTAAATTATTAAATTATTATCTGCTACAATTTTCTAAGTTTTCTTTTTTTTTTAACAGCAATGTTCTCTTTGGGCACAGCATCAACTTTTGTGACTACATTATGAGTGTCACTAATTTGTTGTTCAACCTCAAGACTCTGACCTAAAGAGTAGATCATCTTTCTTCTAGTCTTTGGGGAGTGGTAGTTCTCTCCACCACGAAAGGCTTCAAATATTTAGGTGGTCATTACAACCTTGGCGGTCAGTGTTAAAGCAGCGGTAAAACCGCCAACAGGCCGGCGGTAAAAAAAAATGGAATCACGACCGTGGCGGAAACCGCCAAAATAGACAGCCACTTTAACACTCCGACCGCCACGGCGGTACAAACAAACACCGCGGCGGTAACCGCCAACAGACAGGCGGAAGACAAGGTTCCGCCCACTGTATTACAACAGTCCAATCCGCCACCTTTTCCGGGGGGGATTCACCGTGAACAAAAACACGGCGGAAACAGGACTTGGAAGGGAAAACGCTCACCTCTGCCCACACCCCACGAGGAATCGGGACGCCATGGAACCCGATCTCCAGATACTGCCAGCCTTTATCTTCCTGCTTCTCTACCAGGAACAAAAAAGACGGCGATGAAGACCACTGTGAGTTCTGCACCTACGACACATGGGAGGGGGGGAAGAGTTACACACACACGCAACACACAAGACTCCCACCCCCACCCTCACCCACTACAACACACACACAAGTACATGTTGATACATTACATTAACAACCCCCAAACCCCCCTGGAAGAATGCAAGGACAAAAGGAAATGAGTTGAACATTTGTAATCTATTCAAAAACAGTAATCAAAAATATATACATTCATATACATATATTTACACTAGAAACAAATATATACACCAAGAATACAAGTCCAAGGTATTCCACCATCATAGTCCGTGGACCACTGGGCCCAAAATGCATGGGCGAGGCCCACACTCAATACCCAATCAAAACGGAGAGAACACTGCTGGGGCATAAGATAGAAATACAACAGGCACCTCAGGGGGAAGAGAAACGGGGCACCTCAGCCGGATGAGTGCATGATGCCAGATCTACAAGGGGGCTCCATGCCCATTGATGTATCCTGGGGAGTCCAAAGCCACAGTCTCTCAAGTCTCTCCAGTGGGTGGTTTACCCACTGCTGCATTCTGGGGAGTGCAAAGCCACAGTCTCTCAAGTCTCTCAAGTGTGTGGTTTGTACACTGCTGCATCTTGGGGAGCGCAAAGCCACAGTCTCTCAAGTCTCTCCAGTGGGTGGTTTGCCCACTGCTTTATCCTGGGGAGTGCAAAGCCACAGTCTCTCAAGTCTCTCCAGTGGGTGGGTTGCCCACTGTTTTATCCTGGGGAGTGCAAAGCCACAGTCTCTCAAGTCTCTCCAGTGGGTGGGTTGCCCACTGCTTTATCCTGGGGAGTGCAAAGCCACAGTCTCTCAAGTGGATGTCTTTCTCCACTGGTTCTGGAGGGGGTGTTGCGCCCAGAGTGCTTCATCCTGCCAAGGACATAGGTAGTGGATGTGAATCTCCACTGGTTCTGGAGGGGGCTTTGTGCCCAGAGTGCTTCATCCTTCCAAGGACTGAGGTAGTGGATGCCTTTCTCCACTGGTTCTGGAGGGGGCTTTGTGCCCAGAGTGCTTCATCCTGCCAAGGACTGAGGTAGTGGATGCCTTTCTCCACTGTTTCTGGAGGGGGCTTTTGCCCAGAGTGCTTCATCCTGCCAAGGACTGAGGTAGTGGATGTCAATCTTCAATGGTTCTGGAGGGGATTTTGTGACTCAGAGTGCTTCATCCTGCCAAGGACTGAGGTAGTGGATGCCTTTCTCCACTGGTTCTGGAGGGGGCTTTGTGCCCAGAGTGCTTCATCCTGCCAAGGACTGAGGTGGTGAATATGAATCTCCACTGGTTCTGGAGGGGGCTTTGTGCCCAGAGTGCTTCATCCTGCCAAGGACTGAGGTAGTGGATGCCAATCTCCACTGGTTCTGGAGGGGGCTTTGTGCCCAGAGTGCTTCATCCTGCTCGTGGCGGCCTCAGTAGCATCGGAATCTTTGGCGCTCACTGGCCTGCGATGCTTGTTGCGGCGGTGTCCCTTTCAGCGGTGCTGGTGGCGGCGGTGTCCTGTTCAGTGGTGCTGGTGGCGGCGGTGTCCTGTTCAGCCGTGCTGGTGTCGGCGGTGTCCTGTTCAGCCGTGCTTGTAGCGGCAGTGTCCTTGGCAGCAGTGCTTGTGGCGGCGGTGTCCTTGGCAGCGGTGCTTGTGGGGGCGGTGTCCTTGGCAGCGGTGCTTGTGGCGGTCTTGTCCACTGTGTAGGTTTTCCCAGACTTGCCTGTTTTACTGTACCCCTTCCCCACCTTCGATGGTGGCGCAGCTGTCTCCACACTTCCAACTGTACCCCTGGTGGAAGATTTGTTTCCTCTCTCCCACCGGGCACTGGCCAACTTTTTGTGCTTTTGAGGTGGGGGACTGTCCGTGCTCTTGCTCCTTGGCACACTGGCTGCCCTGCTGCCTGGCGCACTACTACTGGCACCACTGTTCCCGCAGATATTGTGGCCGAGGCGCTGGGTTGGACCTGGAGAGGCGGGCCCTAGGAAACTGAAGGGGTGTGGGAGGTGAGGGGAAGAGGTCAAGGTTGGACAGGAAAAGTTTTTTGGACACACTGGGACGGGTAGATTGAGGGGGTTTGGGAGTGGAGGAAGAGGTAGTGGTTATAGGAGATGTACGTTTGGTGACTTTGGGTGAAGGTTCATGGGCTGGAGGCTGTCGTGAAGTGGATGGCTGTTGGGTGGGTGTGTGGCTGCATTTGTGTACCTTGGGAGGTGGGCTCACAGACACACTGGGAGAGGACACAGGGGATGTGTGAATGGTAGTGGGGGTGGTGACTGCACGTGAGCAGGGTTTGCTGGTGATGGAGTTAGTGGCTGACGATGCAGTGCATGCAGGTGTGAGAGGAGACGAGACTGGGAGGGAGGACGGAGACGAGGAGGAGGGGGACACAGTGAAGGCACTGGCTGTTGGTATGTCTGCATGTGTATGATGCTTGCGTGAGTGCCTGTGGGATGTGTGGTGCTTATGTTTGCCTGAGCTTCCCTTGTGTCTTGACGTGTGTGCATGCTGGTCTGATGGTGTGCTTGGGATAGGCTGAGGTACAGGGGTTTGGGTCTGGGTGGAGGAAGTTGGAGGGGGGAGGTTAGAGACAGGGACAATGGCTGCCATCAGTGCTGAGGCCAGAGTCTGAAAAGCTCGCTGATGAGCTGCACTCCAGGTATGCATCAGTTTGTTGCAACTGCCTCTCTACACCCTAGATGGGATTCAAAATGGTAGACTGCCCAACAGTGAGGGACCTGAGGAGGTCAATGGCCTCCTCACTGAGGGCAGCAGGGCTGACTGGGGCAGGGCCTGAGGTGCCTGGGGCGAAGGAGATGCCCACCCTCCTGGGTGAGCGGCCACCCGGCAAACCCTGAGGGGCTGCTGGGAGGGTGGTGCTGATGGGGGGGTGACAGATGTACCTGTAGCCTGTAGATGCGGGGGCACAGAGGGGCCCGCCACCGCAAGGAAGCTCCCATTAGAGGAGGAGTCTGTGTCGCTGGTCTCAGCTCCTGTCTCCGCCGTGGAGCTCCTCTCGCCCTCCGTCCCACTGGTGGCTTCTGACTCTGTTGTGTCACCCTCCAGGGCCATGTGGGATGCAGCTCCCTCCTGCTCCGGTGCCAATACTCCTCCGCCTGATGATGCTAATGCACACAAGCACAGGGAGACCACAAGAAGGGGGGGAGACAGAAGAAAGACATGTTGAGTGCATCCAATACCGCTACCGTTGGCGGACACTACAGACACAGAAGCTCCCTGCACTACGCCGTGGAGTTCCCTAATCAATCACAGGGACATGGGTTACAAGGCTATGCCCGATTGCTGCACACATGGAAGTCACAGGAGCCTGACGAGGTGTTGTTGGCTCTGTACACAGGTGGGGTGGGGTGCCACAGGGCCTGCCTTAAGAAGGGACCTTGCCTACTAAACTCGCCCTGGGAACCCACAGCCCACCTTCCCCACCCAGACACCTACAATGCACGCTGAATCAGCTGAATGAGAGTGTACTCACCCCCTTGTGGCTGCTGTGATGCCCTAAAGTGCCCATCCAACTCCGGGTACACCACCGCCAGGATCCGGAACATCAGGGGGGTCATGGTGCGACGGGCACCGCTCCCACGTTGGGAGGCTATCCCCAGCTGGGCCTCCGCCATCTTCTTGCTCCAGCGGCGAATGTCATCCCATCTTTTCCGGCAGTGGGTGCTCCTTCTGTGGTAGACCCCCAGGTCCGGACTTCCTCGGTGATGGCATGCCAAATATCCTTCTTCTGGTGGGCGCTGGCCTACAGGAATAGTACAGGGGAAAAGGAGAAGATATAACCGTTGTCACTGTCACAGTCATTGGCCCGCATCCCTACCCTTGCCATGACGCACATGCATTCACCATCGTTTCATGCACGCCTCATTCTCCCCCCCCCATCTTTTATCCACACCACTCCAAACAGGCATTGCCCATACAGCATGCTCACAGTGTACTCACCTGTTTGTCTGGAGGACCGTAGAGTAGCGTGTACTGAGGGAGGACCCCCATACACTAGTTTATTCAACTCCTCCTTGCTGAAGGCAGGGGCCCTTACCCCAGACACACGAGCCATTGTCTCTTCCAGACTGAGGTCACAGCAGCACTTGCAGTGTAGGTCCTCTCCTGTCGAAGATCAGGTATCAAGTGATTGAACTGAGAGAAAATGGCGTGACGTCCACGGCTGTGCGTACTGTCACCACCGGCATACACCGTCATTGGCTCCTGGGACCCATAGGGTCCAATGTTAACCAAAGCAGGATTGCGCAGCGGTCTTGGACCGCCTACCGCGACGGTGTACAACGCCCGCGCAGTTACCTCATATCCCCTTGTCCCACATTACAGGTCAGAGAGCTGCCATTTCAGGGGGCCACATGGCATTATTTATGACTGCGTCACACATATCTAGGCCTTGCTTAAACACTAAGACAGCCATATGTCGATTTTAAAACATTTTCCGATTAAGTTGTGTTTACGTACCTCAGTGTTGGTTGACTCTCTGCTCGCTGTTCTCCTCCATAGAGCACGTCCGCTGGGGCAGGTGAGGAGATGGCGGCATCCTCCGGTGTATAGACCGCTGGTGGACCTGTCGACAATGGAGGAGCGACATGTAATTATCACCTACAGACTTGATCGTGCCAAAATCCTGGAACTTTGTGCCCAGTTGGAGCCAGACCTGATGTCAGCTATCCACCATCCCACAGGAATCCCCCCTCTAGTGCAGGTGCTGTCAGTACTCCATTTCCTGGCAAGTGGGTCTTTTCAGACGACAGTGGCCATAGCATCAGGGATGTACCAGCCTATGTTCTCCAACGTTTAACACAATGTGAGGCCCCCTCAGTACAAGTTATACTTATTTCAGTACAATAAATCCAAATCAAGAGTCAAGTGAGAAATGTTGTGACACAAGTAGGTCAAGTTCAAGTGAGTTCAATTCAAGGAAATGCAGTCAAAAGTATCACATAAATCGTTTTTCAGTCCATTCCAATCCAGAGATTTATTAGAAATGTCTTCTACTTTACAGCATCGTTCATGGAGAAACAACTATGAGCCGAAACCAAAATGCTCAAACTTCTTGTTACAAATTTTAGTCTATTAAAGACCCTTGTGTAAAAGAAAGGAAAGGCCCAATAGTGATAGTAGAGAGGTGATTCTATTAAATATGATAGCTCCGATGTATGAGGAGAAAAAAAGTCTAGTTAGCCATTGGTCCACTAAAACACCACGTAAACAAATTATTTTACATATTTATAAGATATAATAAGTGAAACCAAAAAGAAAAACCAATATCAAGTAAAGTATAAATCAGCATATATTTAAATGTATGACTTACTTAGTTTATTAGTTATTGGGAAAAGTCCAATGCCAGAGTCCAACAATAGCGAAGCTCAACTATATAATAGATCAAATCAAGAGTTCAAATACCAATAACAGAAGCACCCATAGAGTCAAAGGTGCAGTGTGCTACCACGTGATCATACCTTGTATGATTTTCAAATATAAAAGATTGTGTCTGGCTTCGAAAGGCAGGTTATATATCTACCTACGAACCTAAATGGACAGAGAAGACCAACATGTACTATCAATATATAACAAATAATATATAAACTTTATATGTGCCAGTGTATAGCAAAGTTATATCTTACGTCCAGTTCTTTAATTGCCCGGGATTCAATATTTGGAAACACCGGTTCAGTCAATGCTATGGAATAAATAAATCGTAGCGTTGCGATTAATGAGAAAACTGTTTTCTGGCATTACGAAGTCCAAAAAGAAAACAATTAGATAAAGTCCATTAAGTCCTTACCTCCTATTCGTTATCACACGCTACAGGTTCGGCGAGCGTAGGATTAACAAAACGCCTTGTTGCGAGTAAGCACAGGCGCGTTATGCAGTACCGGAAATTAAATACATTTCCGGGATGCTGCGAGCGTCGAGTGTACTAAAAATAGACGACGGACTGGAGTCCTTCGTTTCAAACTAATCCAGACGCGAGGTGTCATTTATATCGTAGGTTAAAAATCACCATTCAACAACTTTCACAAATCTTAAACATAGATCATCGATATACCGCAAATCCATATCTTATGGTTGATACTAACGAGCCTCGGTTTGAAAATGACGAAACCACCGTTTTTTTTAAAAGAAAAGAGAAAGGAGACATCCAAGAGTAATAAGCTCTAAATAATGAAATCATACATATCCAAGTAAGTATGCGTATTGTTGAAAGATGGCACATGTAAATTGATTGCATGAAAAGCAAATATTTACAGGCAATTTCTATTCAGATAACCGCTGTTGTAGATTGTTATACCGACACATTAACCACCTCAACTTCAAAAATCAACAAGTGTGTTGCAACTAGTTAGACTCAGGGTACTCCTGTCAAATCCAGGTTTTTTTTTTTTTTTGTTATTTTATGTTTTTTATTTTTATTTTTTTATTTTTTTTATAAAATCTATCTATTAAATGAAAGATAAAGTAAAGAAGTGATAGAGAGTCCAATATGTTGAGAGTGCTAGTGTCAAGAGTAGACCACTGTTGAAGTGGAAGTGGAGTGTGAGAATTTTGGTTAGTAATAAAGAAAACATCTGTACACATGTATTACAATAACATGCAGTCATATTTATGTCTTATTTGGTTCATCTTCTCATAGTTGTGTTATTCTAGTCACCCAAGAAGAACTCCAATTCTCTATCGGAGTTGAGACCTGATTCCACAGCCTTTAATCTCATTATCCACATTGCCTCCTTTCTGCGTAACATTGGTTCGGAAGAAATTGTAGTTTGGATGATGAATTCTTATATCATGTTAATGATATGGGGAAAAGATTTAGAGCACGTGGCTACTCTAAGAAGGTGATCAAGAAAGCACAATCTAAAAGTAGAAAGATTAACAGAACGGATACTTTGACAATCAAAACTCGCAAAAACATGTTAGAAGAATCTAACAAGGCACGTTTTATAACGGATTACAATGAGGCTTCTTTATTTTTAGTTAAAGTCATGACCAGACATTGGCATCTATTAACACAGGATGAGTCAATTAAGAATTGTATACCTGACAGAATACCCACAACTTATCGTAAAGGTAGAACCTTGAGAAACTTGTTAAGCCCCAGTTTTACTACTGTGTCTCCTAACAAAACTTGGTTGCCTGTACAAACAATGGGTTTTTTCAAATGTGGTAATTGTGGAACATGTCGTTGGGCATGTCATAGGATTAGTGAATTTACTTTAAATGGGAAAGTCTACAAAATTTGTACAATGATCAATTGCAATACCACACATGTGATCTATATAATACGATGCAAATGTCTATGTATTTATGTAGGAAGCACTATACGCCCGCTCAAGGCCAGAATTTCGGAACATATGCGATCACTTAATAATGGTGATGTGAGATATCCAATAGTTGCTCACATTTTATCTTGCAATTCACAATCAACCCATAAGAGCTTTGAAATTTTTGGATTAGAGCATGTTCCCCGCAATCCAAGAGGAGGAAATAGAGAACTAATGTTACGCAGAAAGGAGGCAATGTGGATAATGAGATTAAAGGCTGTGGAATCAGGTCTCAACTCCGATAGAGAATTGGAGTTCTTCTTGGGTGACTAGAATAACACAACTATGAGAAGATGAACCAAATAAGACATAAATATGACTGCATGTTATTGTAATACATGTGTACAGATGTTTTCTTTATTATTAACCAAAATTCTCACACTCCACTTCCACTTCAACAGTGGTCTACTCTTGACACTAGCACTCTCAACATATTGGACTCTCTATCACTTCTTTACTTTATCTTTCATTTAATAGATAGATTTTATAAAAAATAAAATAAAAAAAAAAACTGGATTTGACAGGAGTACCCTGAGTCTAACTAGTTGCAACACACTTGTTGATTTTTGAAGTTGAGGTGGTTAATGTGTCGGTATAACAATCTACAACAGCGGTTATCTGAATAGAAATTGCCTGTAAATATTTGCTTTTCATGCAATCAATTTACATGTGCCATCTTTCAACAATACGCATACTTACTTGGATAAGTATGATTTCATTATTTAGAGCTTATTACTCTTGGATGTCTCCTTTCTCTTTTCTTTTAAAAAAAACAGTGGTTTCGTCATTTTCAAACCGAGGCTTGTTAGTATCAACCATAAGATATGGATTTGCGGTATATCGATGATCTATGTTTAAGATTTGTGAAAGTTGTTGAATGGTGATTTTTAACCTACGATATAAATGACACCTCGCGTCTGGATTAGTTTGAAACGAAGGACTCCAGTCCGTCGTCTACTTTTTAGTACACTCGACGCTCGCAGCATCCCGGAAATGTATTTAATTTCCGGTACTGCATAACGCGCCTGTGCGTACTCGCAACAAGGCGTTTTGTTAATCCTACGCTCGCCGAACCTGTAGCGTGTGATAACGAATAGGAGGTAAGGACTTAATGGACTTTATCTAATTGTTTTCTTTTTGGACTCCGTAATGCCAGAAAACAGTTTTCTCATTAATCGCAACCCTACGATTTATTTATTCCATAGCATTGACTGAACCGGTGTTTCCAAATATTGAATCCCGGGCAATTAAAGAACTGGACGTAAGATATAACTTTGCTATACACTGGCACATATGAAGTTTATATATTATTTGTTATATATTGATAGTACATGTTGGTCTTCTCTGTCCATTTAGGTTTGTAGGTAGATATATAACCTGCCTTTTGAAGCCAGACACGATCTTTTATATTTGAAAATCATACAAGGTATGATCACGTGGTAGCACACTGCACCTTTGACTCTATGGGTGCTTCTGTTATTGGTATTTGAACTCTTGATTTGATCTATTATATAGTTGAGCTTCGCTATTGTTGGACTCTGGCATTGGACTTTTCCCAATAACTAATAAACTAAGTAAGTCATACATTTAAATATATGCTGATTTATACTTTACTTGATAATGGTTTTTCTTTTTGGTTTCACTTATTATATCTTATAAATATGTAAAATAATTTGTTTACGTGGTGTTTTAGTGGACCAATGGCTAACTAGACTTTTTTTCTCCTCATACATCGGAGCTATCATATTTAATAGAATCACCTCTCTACTATCACTATTGGGCCTTTCCTTTCTTTTACACAAGGGTCTTTAATAGACTAAAATTTGTAACAAGAAGTTTGAGCATTTTGGTTTCGGCTCATAGTTGTTTCTCCATGAACGATGCTGTAAAGTAGAAGACATTTCTAATAAATCTCTGGATTGGAATGGACTGAAAAACGATTTATGTGATACTTTTGACTGCATTTCCTTGAATTGAACTCACTTGAACTTGACCTACTTGTGTCACAACATTTCTCACTTGACTCTTGATTTGGATTTATTGTACTGAAATAAGTATAACTTGTACCGAGGGGGCCTCACATTGTGTTAAATGTTTTGGTCGGGTTTATTCTAAACCTCGGAGGGATGGGTGTTTTCCCTTGTGGTGGCAACCCCTGAAGTTATATTTGGCCAAGTTTTTTTCCTGAGCGCCATTTATCCCCTGTTATTACACCCTCTTCTTTATTTTTATTGACATTTTAGGGGGGCAGCTTGGTAACGGCCTTAACTCATATATTTTGGAAAACATGGATAGAAACAAACTAGCTGAGGAACTTTTTGAAAACCTAGCCAAAGGGGGTACAGTACAAAACATACCTCGTACTAGCGCTAAATTTCAAAATGAAGGTTTAAGGAGCAAATTCATCAGACTAGAAAGGCTCAAAAAAAGTGAATTATCTAAATGGTGGGACGGGGCAACATTGAAACAATATAAAAAGCTAAACCGTATCCCACGAGGCTTAAGATCTCAGATCTTCCCTACTTATGATGACTTGGACAGTGACTTATTAACAATGTGGGATAATGAACTGACCTCTAGCTCAATGAGACTTATGGACATTTTAATTATTAATTCAGAAAGGAAAGTGACCCAACTACAAGGGGAAATTGAACTCCTAGAGAAGGAAATTGCCAACTTGAATCTTCAAGAAGCCACCGTTAAAAACTATAAGATTCTTGAGGAAGTAATACTAAAGTATCAAGAGGAAGTCACACAAAGAAAAGCCCGTAAATTAAAACGAGATGAAAAGGATTATCTGTCAGGCAGAATTTTCACTTTTTCTAGCAAGTATGATCATCTGGTACACACTAATTTGACCTATAAAACATCTAGCTTATCTAATATTTCTGACTCAACATCTATTAGCACCTCGGTTGCCAGTGACAGTGAAACAGAAGGTGGTCCGAGTATTTCCGCTCAAGTTAATAACGCTTCGGAGGGGAGCACTTTTTTACAGGAGATAATGAGAATGAAACGAGGCAAGTTTATCCAAAACAAAGGAACACCTCATATAAAAGGACAAGGAGGGGCAATAGAGGATCAGGTGGTCAAGGCAAAGGACCAAGAGGGTGTCATAACAAGATCACGGGACAAGAGAAACTAGATGGGGACGAATCTTCTACTATAAGTGTGATCAACCTATCTAAAATTGAACTAACATCAGGGATGAATAGCCTCCTAACCAAAGGATTACATTTCTGCCCCAAAACTTTTGGGGATCCCTGTAGATCCAAAATTGACCTTTTTAAATTTATTCGAAAACTCAAATTGAAAAAATACTTTCAGATGAATCAACTGGATATGAGAGACTCGGATGAGACGGTTTCTTCACTTAGTGCCTTGTCTATCAAGGAAATACAAGATACAGCACTTGTACTTTTTCTAGCAGACCGGGTCGAGGACCCGGATATGTGTTCAAGGATACTACACGATTTAGAGGTTGATTTTAGTAAAAGTATCTCCAGTGGCTTAAAGAAAAAATCATGCTGGACTCCAAAAAGCGTGGGATTGAACACTTTTGATAGATTCTTTGACCTGGTCTGTCAAGACTATGATAAATGCTTGATGAAAAACAAATACAGACAATTTTCTAAAAATTTAAATTCTGATGAACTAGGTGCATTAGAAAGATTTAAACAAGACAGCAACATTATCATCAGACAAGCAGACAAGGGTGGGAATGTTGTTCTAATGAACAAGGCAGATTATGACAATGAGATTCTATCCCAACTTAATGATTTGGTATGCTATGAAAGGGTGACTGGCAATCCTATCCATAATTTGGTTGACTTGATTAATAGAAAACTCCACACATGGCAACAAGACGGGTTACTAAATAAGGATGAATTTTTATACTTAAAGGTTACTCATCCAAGATATCCATGTCTATACACACTGCCCAAGATTCATAAAGAACTTCCCTTTCCACCGGGAAGACCGATTGTCTCGGGTATACAAGGTCGAACTGAAAAACTTTCCGAATATGTAGACTGCTTCCTACAACCAATAGTGTGTAATCTCCCGTCGTTTATTAAAGATACTACTCATATTCTGGGTATTTTAAACGATGTGGAATGGGAGAAAAATATGCTACTAGTTACACTTGATGTGGTGTCTTTGTACACCTGTATTCAACACGAGCTAGGATTGGAGGCGATCCGGTTTTTTCTAACCAATAGATCAGCAAGTCTATGGCAACACACGGCAATGATAATTGAAATGATTCAACTAATTCTCACCAATAACCTTTTTATATTTAACAATGAATGGTATAGACAAAAACGGGGTGTTGCAATGGGCTCCAAATTCTCTCCGTCCTATGCGAATCTATTCATGGGCTGGTTTGAACACACATGGGTTTGGGGCTCTGAATCTACTCACTAGAAAACAGATATTCTGTTTTGGGGTAGGTTTATACATGATTGTTTCCTGATTTGGACTGGTGGAGAACAAAAGTTAATAGAATTTTGTACCTTTCTGAACTCTAACAATATGAATGTTGAATTTACGTACCATTTTAGTGCGGAGAAGATTGTGGCCCTCATTCTGACCCTGGCGGTCGGTGATAAAGCGGCGGCCAAGCCGCCAACAGGCCGGCGGTCTAAAATATGCAATTCTGACCCTGGCGGGAACCGCCAACACAGCCCGCCAACTTAACACTCCGACCGCCACAGCGGTACAAACAAACAGCGCGGCGGTTCCCGCCAACAGCCCGGCGGCAGACAATGTACCGCCCACCCTATTACGACCCACCAATCTGCCACCTTTTCCGGGGCGGGAGCACCGCCGATAAGAACACGGCGGAAACAGACTACGAACGGGAAAACGCTCACCTCTACGCACTCCACGCGAGATTCCGGCAGTATGGAGCCAGAGTTGCAGGTCATCCCCGCACTCCTATTCCTGCTCATATACCAGGAGCACGCCCGGCGGCGCGGAAGACATCGGTGAGTACTGCACCTACGACACAGGGGAGGGAAAAGATTACCGGCACACACCCACCCACCCACACCCACTACAACACACACATCAATGCATTCCCACAGATCACTGTCACAACCCACAAACCACCCCCCTCCGAAATAATGCAAAGACCAAAAGAAGAGATCATAAACGGGCAGATATATTGAAATATGGACACCAGTAATCCCAATAAATAAATAAACTATGTACAAAATATATACAGCTACTAAATGTAGTCCAACCACTGTCCGTGGATCACAGGGGTCCTGTGCAAAGGGGCAAGGCCCAGTCCCACGACAAGAACTCCACGGAGAGAACACTGCAGGGGCATCAGAAAGAAAATAGGACAGGCACCTCAGGGGGAAGGGAAGGGGGGGCACCTCAGCCACTTGAGTACACGACGCCAGATCCACGAGGGGACTCCATGACCACTGGCCCATCCTGGGGAGAGCAAAGCCACAGTCCAAACAGTCCATACAGTGGGTGGCCTGCCCACTGGGCCATCCTGGGGAGAGCAAAGCCACAGTCCAAACAGTCCATACAGTGGGTGGCCTGCCCACTGGGCCATCCTGGGGAGAGCAAAGCCACAGTCCAAACAGTCCATACAGTGGGTGGCCTGCCCACTGGACCATCCTGGGGAGAGCAAAGCCACAGTCCAAACAGTCCATACAGTGGGTGGCCTGCCCAATGGGCCATCCTGGGGAGAGCAAAGCCACAGTCCAAACAGTCCATACAGTGGGTGGCCTGCCCAATGGGCCATCCTGGGGAGAGCAAAGCCACAGTCCATACAGTCCATACAGTGGGTGGCCTGCCCACTGGGCCATCCTGGGGAGAGCAAAGCCACAGTCCAAACAGTCCATACAGTGGGTGGCCTGCCCACTGGGCCATCCTCGGGAGAGCAAAGCCACAGTCCATACAGTCCATAACAGACCCCACTGCCACTGGAGGAGGCAAGTTGGCCAGAGGACATCCTGCAGCCCTGCCCGAGATAGATCCTGCCCTGCCACGTCTGCCAAAGGGCCAGCGGTTCTTGCCTTGAAGGGCCCAGTTCAGCACTCCTTGCCTTGTAGGGCCCAGTTCAGCGGTCCTTGCCCTGAAGGGCCCAGTTCAGCGGTTCTTGAGACGGCGGGGCCCAGTTCAGCAGTTCTTGAGACGGCGGGGCCCAGTTCAGCGGTTCTTGCCCTGAAGGGCCCAGTTCAGCGGTTCTTGAGACGGCGGGGCCCAGTTCAGCGGTTCTTGAGACGGCGGGGCCCAGTTCAGCGGTTCTTGCCCTGAAGGGCCCAGTTCAGCGGTTCTTGAGACGGCGGGGCCCAGTTCAGCGGTTCTTGAGACGGCGGGGCCCAGTTCAGCGGTTCTTGAGACGGCGGGGCCCAGTTCAGCGGTTCTTGAGACGGCGGGGCCCAGTTCAGCGGTTCTTGAGACGGCGGGGCCCAGTTCAGCGGTTCTTGCCCTGAAGGGCCCAGTTCAGCGGTTCTTGAGACGGCGGGGCCCAGTTCAGCGGTTCTTGAGACGGCAGGGCCCAGTTCAGCGGTTCTTGCCCTGAAGGGCCCAGTTCAGCGGTTCTTGAGACGGCGGGGCCCAGTTCAGCGGTTCTTGAGACGGCGGGGCCCAGTTCAGCGGTTCTTGAGACGGCGGGGCCCAGTTCAGCGGTTCTTGAGACGGCGGGGCCCAGTTCAGCGGTTCTTGCCCTGAAGGGCCCAGTTCAGCGGTTCTTGAGACGGCGGGGCCCAGTTCAGCGGTTCTTGAGACGGCGGGGCCCAGTTCAGCGGTTCTTGAGACGGCGGGCCCAGTTCAGCGGTTCTTGAGACGGCGGGGCCCAGTTCAGCGGTTCTTGCTCTGAAGGGCCCAGTTCAGCGGTTCTTGAGACGGCGGGGCCCAGTTCAGCGGTTCTTGAGACGGCGGGGCCCAGTTCAGCGGTTCTTGCTCTGAAGGGCCCAGTTCAGCGGTTCTTGAGACGGCGGGGCCCAGTTCAGCGGTTCTTGCCCTGAAGGGCCCAGTTCAGCGGTTCTTGAGACGGCGGGGCCCAGTTCAGCGGTTCTTGAGACGGCGGGGCCCAGTTCAGCGGTTCTTGCCCTGAAGGGCCCAGTTCAGCGGTTCTTGAGACGGCGGGGCCCAGTTCAGCGGTTCTTGAGACGGCGGGGCCCAGTTCAGCGGTTCTTGCCCTGAAGGGCCCAGTTCAGCGGTTCTTGAGACGGCGGGGCCCAGTTCAGCGGTTCTTGAGACGGCGGACGGTCTATGGCCAACTGCTAATTGCCTGGTGGTGCCCTCCTGGGCAGCGGGGATGGTGCTCCTTCACTGCCCACCTGGGCTGTGGGTGGTGGGGCCCTCCTGGCCAGCTGGGCTGGGTCCTCCCTGGGCAGCGGCTATGGGGGTGGTGGGCTCTCCCGGGGCAGCTGTGCCGGTTCCTCCCGGGGCAGCGGCTATGGGGGTTGTGGGCTCCTCCTGGGCAGCAGGCCTGCTGCCTGACCTCTCCGACTTGCTGCCCTTGCCCTCCTTAGTCGTGGGCCTGTGGCCCTTTCCTCCCTTTGGAGCTGTGGCTGGTGACTGTCTCTGGGTGGTGTCCGGGGGGGATGTAGAAGGCGGGCTCCTGCGGCGACCCTTCCTCCTTCTGCTCCTCTTCCCAGGGGGTGGGCTGGCTGTCCCCTTGCTGCTGGGCGAAGATCCAGACATGCGGGCTGGCGGGCTCCAATACCCCTGCACCCTTGTCAAGGGGGCTGCAGGGCTGGTGGTGGCTGAGGTGCTCTTCTTACCCCGACGAGAAGGAGGGGGGGGCTCAGGGTCAGGAAAGAAGCTAGTAGTGGCGAGGAAGAGCTTCTTGGGACAATGGAGAGTGGTAGGTACAGTGGGAATGGGAGTGGAGGGAGAGGATGTGGTTGTAGGTGAGTCACGTTTGCTGTCTTTGGGTGCAGGAGGGATAGGCTGTCGTGAGGTGGATGGCTGTTGGGTGGGTGGGTGGCTGCGTTTGTGTGGTGTGGAAGAGGGGGTGACAGACACAGTGGGAGAGGACACAGGGGACGTGTAAATGGCAGTGGGGGTGGTGACTGCACGTGTGCGGACTGGAGTGGAGGGTGTGCTGGTGATGGAAACACTGGCTGATGGTGAGGTGAATGGAGGTGTGAGTGTAGACGTCACAGGGAGGGAGGAGGGAGACGAGGAGGTGGGGGTCACAGAGGTGGTAGTGACTGTTGGCATGTCTGCATCGGAATGTTGCGTGTGTGAATGTCTGCGTGATCTGTGGTGCTTATGTTTGGATGAGCTTCTCTTGGGTGTTGAGGTGTGTGCAGGCTGGTCTGATGGTGTGGGTGGGACAGGCAGAGGAACAGGAGACTGGGAGGAGGGAGTTAGTAGAGGCAGGCAGGAGACAGGGACAATGGCTGCCGTCAGTGCTGAGGCCAGAGCCTGGAACGATCGCTGATGGGCAGCCTGACCCGAATGAATGCCCTCCAGGTACGCATTGCTGCGATGAACCTCCCTCTCCACCCCCTGGATGGCATTCAAAAGGGTAGTCTGCCCAACAATGAGCGTTCGGAGGAGGTCAATGACCTCCTCACTGAGGGCAGCGGGGGTAACAGGGGCAGGGCCTGAGGTGCCTGGGGCGAAGGAGATGCCCGGCTTCCTGAGAGAGCGGGCACGGGGCGAACGCTGAGGGGCTGCTGGGAGGGCGGAGATGGTGCGCTGGGTGGCGGCTGTACCTGTAATGGCGGGGGGCACGGATGGTGCCACCCCCGCAAGGGAGCCCCCTTCCGAGGACGTGTCCGTGTCGCTGCAGGGTCCAGTCGTCCCCGTCGTGGAGCTCCCCTCGCCCTCCGTCTCACTGGTCCAGTCTGACTCTGTGGCATGGCCCTCCTGGGCCATGTGAGATGCAGCTCCCTCCTGCCCCGATGCCACTTCTCCTCCGCCTGATGATGCTGATGCACACAAGCACAGAAAGACAAACAAAAAGGGGGGGGGAGAGAGAAATAAAGGGATATTGAGTACATGGATCTCCGGTACAGTTAGCGGACATGACAGACACAGATGCCCCCTGCACTAAGTTGCGCACTTGGGGTCCGCTACGCATTCCGTGGAACATGCCCTACACGCCTAGAGTTGACAACTGCACCCATGGATGACACGACCCAGGGATGGCTGTACTGACAAACTACTGAGGGTGGTGGCTGGGGACACAGGGGCTTACGGGGGTGCCCAGCCTACAGATATCGCCCTGGCCTAGGGGGACCCCCAGCCCTCCTCCCCCACCCAGACACCTCCACTGCGCGACAACAGAGTAGATAATGCTTGTACTCACCCCCTTGTGTCTGCTGTGCTGCCCTCACGCGCCCATCCAATTCAGGGTAGGCCACCGCCAGGATCCGGAACATCAGGGGGCTCAGTTGACGGCAGGCACCCCGCCTACGTTGGGAGGCCATCCCCAGCAGAGACTCGGCGGTCTTCTTGGTCCCGCGGCGGATGTCCTCCCACCTCTTGCGGCAGTGGGTGCCCCGTCGATGGTGGACCCCCAGGGTCCGGACTTCCTTGGCGATGGCACGCCAAATCCCGATCTTCTCATGGGCGCGGACCTATGTGACACGTACAGGGAGGGAGAAATACCACGTTCAAGTTTCTCAGCATTTTCCTTTCCAGTGGCCCAACGCCCCCCATCCCCGCCAGGCCCCCCGCCATGCCCCCCGCCAGGCCCAACATGCCCCCCATCCCCGCCAGGCCCCCCGCCATGCCCCCCGCCAGGCCCAACATGCCCCCCATCCCCGCCCTGCCCCCCGCCAGGCCCAACATGCCCCCCATCCCCGCCAGGCCCCCCGCCCTGCCCCCCGCCAGGCCCAACATGCCCCCCATTCCCGCCATGCCCCCCGCCAGGCCCAACATGCCCCCCATCCCCGCCAGGCCCCCCGCCATGCCCCCCGCCAGGCCCAACATGCCCCCCATCCCCGCCAGGCCCAACATGCCCCCCATCCCCGCCAGGCCCCCCGCCCTGCCCCCCGCCAGGCCCAACATGCCCCCCATCCCCGCCATGCCCCCCGCCATGCCCAACATGCCCCCCATCCCCGCCAGGCCCCCCGCCATGCCCCCGCCATGCCCAACATGCCCCCCATACCCGCCAGGCCCCCCGCCATGCCTCCCGCCAGGCCCAACATGCCCCCCATCCCCGCCAGGCCCCCCGCCAGGCCCCCAAGCCAGCCAGTGGCCCCAAATCCAGATTGAATTAAACTCACTTGTTGGTCTGGAGGACCGTAGAGTAGCGCATACTGGGGGAGGACCCCATCCACAAGTTTCTCCAACTCCTCTCCAGTGAAGGCAGGGGCCCTTTCCCCAGGTGCAGCAGCCATTGTCCCTTCCAGACCGAGGTCACAGCAACACTTGCAGTATAGGTCCTCTCCTGTGAAAGTTCAAGTCGCAAGTGGATAAGTAGATAGAAAATGGCGGTCACGTCCGCGGCGGTGCGTACCGCGGTGGTGCGTCCCGCCACCGCCGGCGCCCTTCGCCATTGGCTCCTGAAACCCATAGGCTTCAATGTTAACCAATGCGGCTTGGCGCCGCGGTCTTCGCCCGCCGCCCGCCGCGGTGTGCCACGCCAGCGCATTGACCTCACATCCCATTGTCACACTTCACAGGTCAGGCAGCCGCCATTTCCAGGGCCCACATGGCTCAATTTCAACTGCGTCACACAGGCCTAGGCCTTGCATAGCCACTCAGACATGCCATTCACTGCATAGAGAATCGTTTACTGTGCTAGCTGTGAGTACGTACCTGTGGGTTGCTTGACTGTGTGCTCCATGTTGTCCTTCCTAGGCACCGTCCGCTGGGTTGGGCGAGGAGACGGATGAATCCTCCTGTGTACCGACCGCTGGTGGACCTGTCGACAATGGAAGAACGCCACATTATCCTGACCTACCGTCTTAACCGTGCCACTATCCATGAACTGTGTGCCCAGCTGGAGCCCGACCTGATGTCCCCCATCCGCCAACCCACAGGGATTCCCCCTCTGGTGCAGGTCATGTCAGTACTCCATTTCTTGGCAAGTGGGTCATTTCAGACAACCGTGGGAATTGCTTCTGGGATGTCTCAGCCCATGTTTTCGAAGGTGTTATCCAGAGTGTTGTCTGCCCTGATGAAATCCGTGAGGAGCTACATCATTTTCCCTGAGGTGGGCGAATTGGCTACAGTGAAGGGTGATTTCTACGCCCTTGGACATATTCCCAACGTAATTGGTGCCATTGATGGGACCCATGTGGCTTTGGTTCCCCCAAGAGACAGGGAGCAGGTGTACAGGAACAGAAAAAATTACCATTCAATGAACATCCAGGTGGTGTGTTTGGCTGACCAGTACATCTCGCATGTAAATGCCAAATTCCCAGGGTCAGTGCATGACGCCTACATCCGCAGGAATAGCAGCATCCCTTACGTGATGGAACAGCTACAGAGACACCGTGTATGGCTAGTGGGGGACTCTGGGTACCCCAACCTGTCGTGGCTACTGACCCCAGTAAGGAATCCCCGGACCAGGGCAGAGGAACGGTACAATGAGGCCCATGGGCGTACTAGGAGGGTGATCGAACGCACCTTTGGCCTCCTAAAGGCCAGGTTTCGCTGCCTGCATATGACAGGTGGATCCCTAATGTACTCACCTAAGAAGGTGTGTCACATCATCGTGGCCTGCTGCATGCTTCACAACCTGGCTTTGCGCCGCCAGGTGCCTTTCCTGCAGGAGGATGGTCGAGACGGTGGTGTTGTGGCAGCGGTGGAACCTGAGGAGAGTGACGAGGAGGAAGACGACGGGGCTGAAACAGACAACAGGGACAGAATCATTGAACAGTACTTCCAATAGGACACAGGTAACATTTCAAAGATAATTTAGTAAATGTTAACTACTCTCCAGCATCTCTGCTGCCTGTCTATTTGCCCCAGTGTATGATGACTGAGTTTTGGCTTTTCCCTCCCTATTTCAGATCTGGGGTCCCCACTACGAGTCCTGTGCTTCGTTTCCCCATGGACTACAGCTTTGTGGCAGCTGTTTGTTGACTTCACCATGTACAAGGACATATTTGCACTGTCATGTCAATTACAATCTATTGAAATCACAGCCAGACTCCTGATATTTTGGTGCAAAATAGGTGTTTATTTAAGTGCTCAAAATGGGATGGGTGGTTTCAAGTGGGTGGGGGCTATGGTGAAGGAATGTCCATGGCAGAGTCCAGAGTAACAGTCACACAGGTGCATTGTCCAGAGGCCTGTGGAGAGATGGAGCATGGGCAGTTCAAGGATGGACAGGGTGACAATGTGGGACAGTGGGATGACATCAGGTGGTATCCTTTGCTGGCGGGGGTCTTGACATCCTACTCTGTCTTCTTGCGAGATCTCAGGGCCCTCTTGCGGGGTGGTTCTTCTCCTGCAGGAGGTGGGGGTCTGGTGGGCTGCTGCTGTGCTGCTGTGCGGGGGCCTCCTGTCCACTAGCGCCGGCAGAGGTGGTTGGCTGTTCTTGGTCCAGGCTAGTGGCAGGGGCCCTTGGGTGTTGTTCAGTGTCCGCCCTGTTGTTGACGAGGTCCTGCAGCAGCCCTACCATGGTAACCAGTGTGGTGTTGATGGCTCTGATGTCCTCCCTGTACCCCCGATAGTGTTCCTCCTGCAGCACCTGGATCTCCTGGAACCGGGCCAGTACCGTCGCCATCGTCTCCTGGGAGCGGTTGTATGCTCCCATGATGGTGGTGAGGACCTCGTGGAGAGTGGGTTCCCTGGGCCTCTCCTCCCCCCCCTGTCGCACAGCTGCCCTCCGAGTTCCCCGGTTTCCCTGGGCCTCTGCCCCCTGGCCGGTGTGCCCACTACCACTGCCCCCAGGTCCCTGTTGTTGTTGGGGTGGTGGGTTATCCTGGGTGCCCTGTAGTGGTAGACACACCGCAGATTGACGCGCCCTGGAGACAGAGGCATGGGCCCGCTGGGTGGGAGCTGTGCTGGTGTTCCCAGAGGGGTTTGGGTCTGTAGTGGCCTGGGCCTGTGTGAGGGGAACCGACTGTCCAGAGGTCCCCGATGGTCCGGGCTGGTCATCGGTGTCCAGGTCGACAGAGCTGCTGTCATCGCTGACGGCCTCTTGGGTGGGGGGTGTGGAGAATTCTGGCCCCTCCGCCGCGGTGTGTTGACGGTCGGGTCCTGCAGGGGTATAGAGGTATGGTTATAGTTTCAATGTGTGGCATATGGGTGTAT
Source organism: Pleurodeles waltl (assembly GCF_031143425.1). NCBI lineage: Eukaryota > Metazoa > Chordata > Amphibia > Caudata > Salamandridae > Pleurodeles > Pleurodeles waltl. The sequence continues at coordinate 1,657,269,831 of NC_090445.1, forward strand.
CTGTGGGTTCTCGTGTCCCCAAGTGCTGGCATTCGTGTGTGGGGGCTTTGGTGAGGGTGGCTTGTGGGGGGGATGTGTATATGCATTGGGCATGCTTTGGTGATGGGTGTCCATGCTTAGTGGACGCATGCAGGCCTAGGTTTTGGGATGTGTGGGTTGTGATGGTGAGACATTGGCGGGGAATAGGTGTGCTGGGGGTGGGGGTGAGGATGGTGGTGGGGTGGTGAGGATGGTGGTGGGGTGAGGGTGGGGGTGAGGATGGGGGTGGGGGTGAGGGTGGGGTTCGAGGGTGGGGGTGAGGTTTGGGGTCTGATTTGGCATGCAGGTGGGGGGGAAGCAGTATTGAAGCTTCAACTTACCAGTATCCATTCCTCCGCCGACTCCTGCGAGGCCGTCAGGATGCAGGATGTTCAAGACTTCCTCCTCCCATGATGTGAATTGTGGGGGTTGAGGTGGGGGTCCTCCGCCAGTCTTCTGCACGGCGATGTTGTGCCTGGATACCATGGAACGCACCTTCCCCCGTAGGTCGTTCCATCGCTTCCTGATGTCTTCCCGATTTCTGGGGTGCTGTCCCACTGCGTTCACCCTGTCGACAATCCTCTGCCATAGCTCCGTCCTCCGGGCAATGCTGGTGTATTGTATCTGTGTGCCGAACAGCTGAGGCTCTACCCGAACGATTTCCTCCACCATGACCCTGAGTTCTTCGTCTGTGAAGCGGGGTTGTCTTTGGGGTGCCATGGGGTGGTGTGTATGATGTGTGGGGTGGAGTATGTGTATTTAAGTGAGTTGAGTGTGGTGGTGTGTGTTGTTTTGTGTGTGGATAGTGTGTGGGTGATGGTGTTGAGTGGCTGTGGCTGTTATTTTTTGGATGCTGGTGTCTCGCTCTTGCCTTCTTGACGAATTTTTTAGCGTAGGGGTTTGTGGGTGATGTGGGTGTGTGTTTTATATTGTATTGTGTGTGTGGGAGTGGTGTGTGTATGTGTATCAGGTGTGTGGGATTCAAATCGTCCAATGTGGCTCAGTTTTGTTCGTTTGTGTGTATTCTGACCGCGGCGGTGTGTCCCGCCAATGGAATACCGCGTTTGAATGCCCGCCGCGTGGATTCGTGGGTCGTAATGGGATGGGCGTATTTCTGTTGGCGTGACGGTGGAGGTTTGGTCACCTCCACCTTTCCGCCGACCGCTGGTCTGGCGGTCTGTTGTGGCGGTCGGATTTTCGGAGGTTTGCCTTCTGCGGGTCAGAATGACCGTGGCGGGTTTCCGCGACCGCGGCGGGATTATGGAGGATTTCTGACCGGCGGTAGGCGCCTTTTACCGCCGAGGTCAGAATGACCCCCTGTATTCTTAGATGTGGAGGTCTTCATTGCAGACAATAAAATCCAGAGTAGACTCTTCCGGAAAGCCACAGCCTGTAACTCTATTTTACATGCTACAAGTGCACATCCACAACATCAAATAGCCTCTATTCCCTTTGGTGAAATGACGAGAGCACGAAGAAATTGTAGTTTGGATGATGAATTCTTATATCATGTTAATGATATGGGGAAAAGATTTACAGCACGTGGCTACTCTAAGAAGGTGATCAAGAAAGCACAATCTAAAAGTAGAAAGATTAACAGAACGGATACTTTGACAATCAAAACTCGCAAAAACATGTTAGAAGAATCTAACAAGGCACGTTTTATATCGGATTACAATGAGGCTTCTTTATTTTTGGTTAAAGTCATGACCAGACATTGGCATCTATTAACACAGGATGAGTCGATTAAGAATTGTATACCTGACAGAATACCCACAACTTATCGTAAAGGTAGAACCTTGAGAAACTTGTTAAGCCCCAATTTTACTACTGTGTATCCTAACAAAACTTGGTTGCCTGTACAAACAATGGGTTTTTTCAAATGTGGTAATTGTGGAACATGTCGTTGGGCATGTCATAGGATTAGTGAATTTACTTTAAATGGGAAAGTCTACAAAATTTGTACAATGATCAATTGCAATACCACACATGTGATCTATATAATACGATGCAAATGTCTATGTATTTATGTAGGAAGCACTATACGCCCGCTCAAGGCCAGAATTTCGGAACATATGCGATCACTTAAAAATGGTGATGTGAGATATCCAATAGTTGCTCACATTTTATCTTGCAATTCACAATCAACCCATAAGAGCTTTGAATTTTTTGGATTAGAGCATGTTCCCCGCAATCCAAGAGGAGGAAATAGAGAACTAATGTTACGCAGAAAGGAGGCAATGTGGATAATGAGATTAAAGGCTGTGGAATCAGGTCTCAACTCCGATAGAGAATTGGAGTTCTTCTTGGGTGACTAGAATAACACAACTATGAGAAGATGAACCAAATAAGACATAAATATGACTGCATGTTATTGTAATACATGTGTACAGATGTTTTCTTTATTATTAACCAAAATTCTCACACTCCACTTCCACTTCAACAGTGGTCTACTCTTGACACTAGCACTCTCAACATATTGGACTCTCTATCACTTCTTTACTTTATCTTTCATTTAATAGATAGATTTTATAAAAAAAAAAAAAAAAAAAAAACTGGATTTGACAGGAGTACCCTGAGTCTAACTAGTTGCAACACACTTGTTGATTTTTGAAGTTGAGGTGGTTAATGTGTCGGTATAACAATCTACAACAGCGGTTATCTGAATAGAAATTGCCTGTAAATATTTGCTTTTCATGCAATCAATTTACATGTGCCATCTTTCAACAATACGCATACTTACTTGGATATGTATGATTTCATTATTTAGAGCTTATTACTCTTGGATGTCTCCTTTCTCTTTTCTTTTAAAAAAAACGGTGGTTTCGTCATTTTCAAACCGAGGCTTGTTAGTATCAACCATAAGATATGGATTTGCGGTATATCGATGATCTATGTTTAAGATTTGTGAAAGTTGTTGAATGGTGATTTTTAACCTACGATATAAATGACACCTCGCGTCTGGATTAGTTTGAAACGAAGGACTCCAGTCCGTCGTCTATTTTTAGTACACTCGACGCTCGCAGCATCCCGGAAATGTATTTAATTTCCGGTACTGCATAACGCGCCTGTGCGTACTCGCAACAAGGCGTTTTGTTAATCCTACGCTCGCCGAACCTGTAGCGTGTGATAACGAATAGGAGTTAAGGACTTAATGGACTTTATCTAATTGTTTTCTTTTTGGACTCCGTAATGCCAGAAAACAGTTTTCTCATTAATCGCAACCCTACGATTTATTTATTCCATAGCATTGACTGAACCGGTGTTTCCAAATATTGAATCCCGGGCAATTAAAGAACTGGACGTAAGATATAACTTTGCTATACACTGTCACATATGAAGTTTATATATTATTTGTTATATATTGATAGTACATGTTGGTCTTCTCTGTCCATTTAGGTTCGTAGGTAGATATATAACCTGCCTTTTGAAGCCAGACACGATCTTTTATATTTGAAAATCATACAAGGTATGATCACGTGGTAGCACACTGCACCTTTGACTCTATGGGTGCTTCTGTTATTGGTATTTGAACTCTTGATTTGATCTATTATATAGTTGAGCTTCGCTATTGTTGGACTCTGGCATTGGACTTTTCCCAATAACTAATAAACTAAGTAAGTCATACATTTAAATATATGCTGATTTATACTTTACTTGATATTGGTTTTTCTTTTTGGTTTCACTTATTATATCTTATAAATATGTAAAATAATTTGTTTACGTGGTGTTTTAGTGGACCAATGGCTAACTAGACTTTATTTCTCCTCATACATCGGAGCTATCATATTTAATAGAATCACCTCTCTACTATCACTATTGGGCCTTTCCTTTCTTTTACACAAGGGTCTTTAATAGACTAAAATTTGTAACAAGAAGTTTGAGCATTTTGGTTTCGGCTCATAGTTGTTTCTCCATGAACGATGCTGTAAAGTAGAAGACATTTCTAATAAATCTCTGGATTGGAATGGACTGAAAAACGATTTATGTGATACTTTTGACTGCATTTCCTTGAATTGAACTCACTTGAACTTGACCTACTTGTGTCACAACATTTCTCACTTGACTCTTGATTTGGATTTATTGTACTGAAATAAGTAGAACTTGTACGGAGGGGGCCTCACATTGTGTTAAATGTTTTGGTCGGGTTTATTCTAAACCTCGGAGGGATGGGTGTTTTCCCTTGTGGTGGCAACCCCTGAAGTTATATTTGGCCAAGTTTTTTTCCTGAGCGCCATTTATCCCCTGTTATTACACCCTCTTCTTTATTTTTATGTTCTCCAACGTGTTGTCCAGAGTGTTGTCTGCCCTGCTGAAACACATGCGCAGCTACATCGTTTTCCCTCCGGTGGAGGATTTGCCTACCGTGAAAGGTGACTTCTATGCCCTAGGACATATCCCCAACATCATAGGTGCCATTGATGGGACACATGTGGTCTTGGTACCCCCTGCAGGAGTGAACAGGTGTACTGAAACAGGAAGAGTTACCATTCTATGAATGTGCAGATGGTGTGTTTGGCAGACCAGTACATCTCCCATGTAAATGCCAAATTTCCTGGCTCAGTGCATGACGCTTACATTCTGTGGAATAGCAGCATCCCTTATGCGATGGGGCTACTCCAGAGGCACTGTGTGTGGCTATTAGGTGAGGACATGGACCCAATACAGTGTGACTAGGTGTCTGGGTCTGGAGATGTCCCTAAGAGTTAGTGTGTGTCTAAGAGTTGTCCCTCGACATTTGCAGGTGACTCTGGTTACCCCAACCTGTCATGGCTACTGACCCCAGTGAGGAATCCCAGGACAAGGGCAGAGGAACGCTACAATGAGGCCCATGGGCAGACTAGGAGGATTATAGAGAGGACCTTCGGCCTCCTGAAGGCCAGGTTCTGGTGCCTCCATATGACAGGTGGTTCCCTATTCCTCTCACCAAAGAAAGTGTGCCAGATCATCGTAGCCTGCTGTATGCTTCACAACTTGGCTTTGCGATGACAGGTGCCTTTTCTGCTGGAGGATGGTCCAGATGGAGGTGTTGTGGCAGCTGTGGAGCCTGTGGACAGTGAAGACGAGAAAGCAGAAGAAGAGGACATAGACAACAGGAACACAGTGATCCAGCAATACTTCCAGTGAGACACAGGTAAGAAGACAACACTTCCTGCTACATCTGATGTAATTCTTCTACCTCTCATCTGTCTGTCATTTTCACCCAGTGTATGGACATTGAGTTGTCACTTTCCCTTTTGATTTCACAGAGGTGGGTCCCACTGTTTGATCTCTGCTTTGTTTCTGCATGGACTAGAGCTGTGTGACATAGGTATGTTGACTTTACATTGGATATAGCATTTTGCCACTGTTATTGCTAATACACATTTTCGAAAGCACAGACTGACTCCAGATTGTTTTGTGATTTAAGGGTGTTTATTTAAGTGCAAAATAGTGGAGGGGGTTGTAAAATGGTCAGGGGTGATGGTGGAGGAATGTCCATGGCAGAGTCCAGTCTATTAGTCTCACAGGTGCATTGTCCAAGGCGGCAAAGGAAGTGGAGCTGGGGCAGTTGATGGATGGACAGGGTGACAAAGTGGGATAGAAGGATGACAATCAGGGTGGTCTCATTTCTTGGCAAGGGTCTTGGCATTGTTCTCTGTCTTTGTCCTGGATCTCAGGGACCGCTTGCGGGGTGGTTCTCCATCTGCAGGGTGTGGGGTGCTGGTGTTGTGGTCCTGTGGTGGTGTCTCCTGTCCACTAGCGCCGGCGGAGGTGGTGGGCAGTTCATCGTCCAAGCTAGTGTCAGGGGCCCCTTGTTGTGCCACAGTGTCCCTCCTGGTGTTGACGAGTTCCTCCAGCACCCCTACAATCGTGCCCAGGGTGGAATTGATGGATTTGAGTTCCTCCCTGAACACCAAATACTGTTTCTCCTGTAGCCGCTGGGTCTCCTGAAACTTGGCCAGTACAGTTGCCATCGTCTCCTGGGAATGGTGGTAGGCTCCCATGATGTTGGAGAGGGCCTCGTGGAGAGTGGGTTCCCTGGGCCTGTCCTCTCCCTGTCTCACGGTAGCCCTCCCAGTTCCCTGGTTTCCCTGTGCCTCTGTCCCCTGAACCGTGTGCCCACTACCACTGCCCCCAGGTCCCTGGTGTTGTTGGGGTGGTGGGTTAGCCTGGGTTCCCTGTAGTGGTGGACACACTGCTGCTTGACGTGTCCTGTGGACAGAGGTATGGGCCCGCTGGGTAGGTGCTGTGCTGGTGTTTCCAGAGGAGGGAGGCTCTGGTGTGGCTTGTGCCAGTGTGAGGGGAACCGACTGTCCCGAGGTCCCAGATGGGCCGGGCTGGTCATCTAGATCCAGTTGGACAGAGCTGCTGTCATCACTGTGGGCCTCTTCTGTGGATGGAGTGGACAAGTCTGGTCTCTCCTGTCCGGTGACGTTGGGTAGGGGTCCTGCAGGGGTGTAAAAGCATGATTATTGCATCTGTGTGTGCCATGGTGTGCAATGGGTGGGTGACCCTGTAGCCCAGTGCTTCCATTCTTGTGTGGGACCTCGTGTGATAATGGTTGAGGGGGTGTATGGGTAAGTGCAGTGGACATGCTTTGGTGATGGGTGTCCATGCTTTGGTATTACATGCAGGGCTTGGGTTTGGGATGTGTAGTTTGTGATATTGGGACATATGTGAGGAGTTGGAGTGATGGGGGTGAGGGTGAGGGTGGGGGTATGTGATAGCATGCAGGTGGGTGGGGGAGGAAGTACTTAAAGGTTTGACGTACCAGAGTCCATTCCTCCGGCTACTCCTGCGAGGCCCTCAGGATGCAGTATAGCCAAGACCTGCTCCTCCCATGTAGTGAGTTCTGGGGAAGGAGGTGGGGGTCCGCCGCCAGTCCTCTGAACCGCAATCTGGTGTCTTGAGACCACGGAACGCACCTTCCCCCGTAGGTTGTTCCACCTCTTCCTGATGTCATCCCTAGTTCTTGGGTACTGTCCCACTGCGTTGACCCTGTTCACGATTCTTCGCCATAGCTCCATCTTCCTAGCTATGGTGGTGTGCTGCACCTGTGATCCGAATAGCTGTGGCTCTTCCCAGATTATTTCCTCCACCATGACCCTGAGCTCCTCCTCAGAAAACCTGGGATGTCTTTGCGGTGCCATGGTGTGGTGTGGGTGATGTGTGGGGTGGTGTGTGTTGTGATGTGTAGGGTGATATTTAGCGGTGTGTTGTGTGAGGTGCGTGGATGTTGTGTGAGTGATGGTATTGAGTGCCTGTGGATGCTATTGTTCTTTCTGGTGGTGTCTCTCTCTGGCCTTCTGTGGCAATTGTTGTCGTAAGGGTTTGTGGGTGATGTGGGTGTGTGTTTTATAGTGTATTGAGTGTGTGGGAGTGGTGTGTGGATGTGTATCAGGTGTGTGTATTTCGAATTGTCCAATGTGGTTGTGTTTTGTAAGTGAATGTGTATTTTGAGCGCGGAGGTGTGTACCACCAATGGAATACCGCGGTTGAAAGACCGCCGCATGGATTCGTGGGTCGTGATAGTGTGGGCGTATTCCTGTTGGCGTGACGGTGTCAGTTTTGTTAAAGCCAGTTTATCACTGACCTTTGGTGTGGTGGACCTTTGTGGGTGCCTAGATTTTGGCGGATTCCGAGCGGTGGGTCATAATGGCAGTTGGTGGTCTTCTGCACGGCGGTAAGCGGCTTTTACCCCCAATGTTGTAATGGCCCCCTGTTGGAAAATGGGTTATTGGTAAGGGCAGGTAGGTACCTACACCTAGCAACAAGCCACTAACCTCCACCTAGGTACAGTTAGGTCTCAGTAAATTAATCCCAGCTCAACCCTTGGTAGCTTGGCAACGAGCGTCAAGGCTTAACTTAGGAGACAGTGTGTAAAGCATTCAAATATCACAAAACAGTAATTAAATAAAGCACAGGAAACAGTTTAAAAATCCAAAACCAATTTATAAAAATAGTTTATATTTTTATCTTTGAAATGACACAAAAACGATTAAAATCGGTTCAGGGGAACCGGAGATATGAATTTTTTAAGTATTATTATTGTTCTAGCGCTTAGAAACAATAAGCGCCAATCGGGTCATCTGGTTGCACCAGGACCGGGACAAAGTCAAAGTTTCAGGCCGACCGCGATGGAGCCCTGCTCGGCTACAAGTCGCGGGAGGCCTCGGTTGAAAAGTTACCCTCTGACTTAGTCTTTATTTTGAAGTTTTTTCTTCACCGGGACGAACCTGCCAGTTGAATCCGACCTCCTGGAGCCCTTGTCCGGATAAGCGATGTGGGTTTCCTCGGTGGTGATTTCTACCTTCGGACGTAGTCGTTTTTTCGAGATGAAAATCCTTCTACCGGGGTAAACCTGGATCTTGATCCGACGTCCGTGGAGCCCTTCTCGGATACGATGGCTGGGAGGTCCCGGTCAACTTTTTACGTTCGGACTTAGGCCCTCATTCTGACCCTGGCGGTCAAAGACCGCCAGGGCGGAGGACCGCGGGAGCACCGCCGACAGGCCGGCGGTGCTCCAATGGGGATTCCGACCGCGGCGGTAAAGCCGCGGTCGGACCGGCACCACTGGCGGGCTCCCGCCAGTGTACCGCCGCCCCATTGAATCCTCCACGGCGGCGCAGCTTGCTGCACCGCCGCGGGGATTCCGACCCCCCCTACCGCCATCCAGATCCCGGCGGTCCGACCGCCGGGATCCGGATGGCGGTAGGGGGGGTCGCGGGGCCCCCGTAAGAGGGCCCCTACATGTATTTCACTGCAACTGCACCCGTCGCACAGCTTCCACTCCGCCGGCTCGATTCCGAGCCGGCTTCATCGTGGAAGCCTCTTTCCCGCTGGGCTGGCGGGCGGTCTGAAGGCGACCGCCCGCCAGCCCAGCGGGAAAGTCAGAATTACCGCCGCGGTCTTTCGACCGCGGAACGGTAACCTGTCAGAATGAGGGCCTTAGTCTCTTTTTCGGATGTTTTTCTTTACCGGGACGAACCACGAAGTCAGGCCGGGTCGCGGTTGAGGCAAGCCGGCTAGAATTTCTGCGGCGGGTCGGTCCCTCTCTGGAGCTTTTTTACAAAATTTGTCATATCTTCTCCAAACTTCTGGGGCTTCACCCAGATGTTCCTTTAAGGTTCTTTTGGGGTCCACAGCTCACCCCAAGGGTCCAGAAGTTCTGTGATGGTCCTTGGGGGGTGCGGACTTCAACTCCCAGAATGCACCTGGCGCAAACTCCTTTTGGGCCACTGGGCAGTGGTCAACTGGTCTCTTTTTTAGGAGTTGGTGCAGGGGACTCTGGATAGCAATTTTTCACCTGTAGCAAACAGGGAGTCCCTCCTTGAACCAGTTGAAGCCAGGCAAAGTCCTTCTTGTGGTGAAGCCCAAGTGTGCAGCTGGTGCAGTCCTTCTGAGTGCAGGGTCCAGGTGCAGGCCAGGGGTCCAGCAGGGCAGTCCTTCTTCTCCTTAAGTTCCTTCTTCTTGAAAGTTGGCGGGGATCTGAGGTGTGGGGGCAGGTCTGCCAGTTTTATTCTTGCTCCTGGGTGAAAAGCAGGGGGGCCCTGGTTCTCCAATCAGGTACAGGGTCGCCCCCCTGTGATGACCACTTCCTGGGAAGTGTGGCAAAAATCCATCCCAAAAGGCAACAGTCTCTAAAAATCCAACATGGCTGAATCTGATTTTTGGAGGTTACATCTGGCTGAGCCCACCCACTGGTGTGGCTAAAAATCATAAACACACCCCTCTCCTGCCCTCTCCTAATCTAATCAAGGGGGCACCTAGCTGTCTGGGGTTGCAGGATGTGGGGGTGTTGCTGGGTGCTCCAGATGTCCTTCTCTGCCTTTGAAGACCAGTTTGGCAGCCCTCCCCCTTCCTGCCTCACCATCTGCTGAGGGGAGATTCTCTCCCCCAAGCACATTCCTTTGTGTGAAGCCAGGCCACTTCACACCTCATCAAAGTAGCCTGGCAGAAGCTGCTGCAGGCTGGCCAATCAGAGCACAGCAGCAAAAACAATGCAGAGCTGAAATTGGCAACTTTTTACGTAAAGTCTAAACTTTTTACCTGAACAAGTTATATTAAATCCAACAACTGGAAGTTGTGGGATTTATTACAACAATTAATTTGATACCGAATTCTTGGTATGTAACATTTAAGGAGACTTTAAAATTTAAAATAAAGTCTGCCCATTCTAGCCTATGAAGGCCATTTACTTCAATGAGGGAAAAACGAATGTGGCTGTTTTTACCTCACCAGGGCTTATAAATCTATTTTTATAAAGTCCCTGCTTATAGTTACATGGCACCCAGCCCTAGGGGCACATAGGGCACACCTTAGTGGTGACTTATATGTAAAAATAAGGTAGTTTAAGACTTTGGAAGTACCTTTAATTCCAAAGTCGAATTTGCATATAACTTTAATTTAAAAGCAGCCAGCAAGGCAGGCTTGCTTTTAAAATGACACTGGGCATCTCAGCAGTGCACCTAGGTGTGCACCACCTATGCTGTGGTCCCTAAACCTACATGCCCTACCATATACTAGGGACTTATAGGTAGGTTAACTTAGCCAATTATAATGAGCCTAATTTGCATATCCATTTTACACAGAGCACAGGCCCTGGGACTGGTTAGCAGTACCCAGGGCACAGCCAAGAGTCAGTAACCACCAGTACCTATCCAAAAAGAGTGGGGGTGATCAGGCAAAAAAGGAGGACTTTCCTACACTGCCCCCCCCCAGATGAAAGGTGATGGGTACTAACCTACACCCTGGTAGTCCTCATCAGCTAAGTGGAAAAACCTGGAAAGGCCATCTGCATTGGCATGGGCAGTCCCAGGTCTGTGCTCCACTGTGAAGTCCATCCCCTGTAGGGAAATGGACCACCTTAACAGTTTTGGGTTTTCCCCCCTCATCTGCATCAACCATCTGAGAGGTCTGTGGTCAGTTTGTACACGGAAGTGAGTGCCAAACAAGTAAGGCCTCAACTTCTTCAGGGACCAGACCACAGCAAAGGCCTCCCTCTCAATGGCACTCCATTTTTTCTCTCTGGGGAGTAGTCGCCTGCTGATGAAGGCAACTGGGTGATCATGGCCCTCTTCATTAAATTGTGCTAACACTGCCCCAATCCCTTCCTCTGAAGCATCTGTTTGCACTACAAACTCCTTGCTATAGTCAGGGGCCAGTAACACTGGTGCTGAACACATAGGCCCTCATTCTGACCTTGGCGGTCTTTTCGCAAGACCGCCGAGTTACCGCCGCGGTGAAGACCGCCGACCGCGGCGGTATGCCGCTGTGCGCATTCTGACCGCTGGGAGCGTTCCGCCGGAAAACCGCCAGCAGCCACACTGGCGGTCGGCGGGAAAGTGGAGACTGGTCAACCTCCACCGCCACGCCAGCAGAACACCGCCCACAGAATTACGACCCACATTTCTGTGTGGCGGTCTTCTGTTGGCGGTCTTCTGTTGGCGGTCACCTCCCCATGGCTCCCGTCGCCTCCCGGAGGACCAACGCACAAGGTAAGTTGACCGTCCGTGAGGGGAGGGGGTGGGGGGGTGTTGTGTGATGTGGGCGTGCATGGGGGTGTGCGTGTGAGTGTGTAGAGGGGGTGTGTGAGTGCGTGTATGCGGGCGGGGGGTGCTGCTGTGTCTATGGGTAATGTGTGCTGTTCGGCAGGTGCGCATGTCTGCATGTATGTGTGCGGGTATGTGTCCCCGTTGTGTATGTGTGTGTAGGGGGTGTGTATATGTGCATGTTGGGGGTGTGTGCATGTCGGGGTGCATGTATGTGCATGTCGGGGTGGGGGTGGGGAGGGGGTTCGTACCACCTCTGGGGGGTGGCAGGGGGGTGGAGGGTGTGGGGGGAGGACTCGGGTGGGTAGTGGGGGGTGGGGGAGACCCCTATCAGTGCCAGGGAAGGAATTCCCTGGCCCCGATAGTGCTTACCGCCATGGTTCGCACGGCGGTTCCCGCCCGCAAGAAACCGCGGCGGTAGGCAGGGTCATAATACCCTTGGCGGTCTTGGGACGACCGCCGGGCCGGAGTGCGCAAACTCCAGCCCCGCGGTCATGACCGCCGTGGCGGTCGGAGTGGAGAAGTGGCGGTCGGTCGCGGCGGGGACCGCCGCGGTCAGAATGCCATTTTTAATACCGCCGGTCTGTTCGCGGTCCGACCGCCGTCTCTCCACCGACCGCCAGGGTCAGAATGAGGGCCATAGCCTGTTTTAGGGTGTCAAAAGCTTTCTGACACTCTGGGGTCCAAATGACCTTCTTGGGCTGTTTCTTGGAGGTAAGCTCAGTCAGAGGGGCCACTATGGTCCCAAAATTCTTAACAAACCTCCTGTAGTACCCAGTCAGGCCAAGAAAGGCCCTGACCTGAGTCTGGGTTTTTGGAGCCTCCCAATCCAGGATAGTCTGGATCTTGGGCTGGAGAGGTTGTACATGGCCTCCACCAACAAGGTGGCCCAGGTACACAACAGCGCTTTGCCCTATCTGGCACTTGCTTGCCTTGATAGTCAGGCCTGCTTGAAGCAGGGCCTCAAGCACTTCCTTCAGGTGGACCAGGTGGTCCTTCCAGGTGGAACTAAATACAGCTATATCATCCAGATAAGCTGCACTGAAAGATTCCAACCCAGATAGGACTCTGTTCACCAACCGTTGGAAGGTGGCAGGAGCATTTTTCATGCCAAAGGGCATCACCTTGAACTGAAAGTGGCCCTCTGGTGTGGAAAATGCTGACCTCTCCTTAGCTCTTGGACTTAAGGCAATCTGCCAATAACCTGAGGTCAGATCAAATGTGCTCAGGAATTTGGCAGCCCCCAACCTGTCAATGAGCTCATCAGCTCTAGGTATGGGGTGAGCATCAGTCCTAGTGACTGCGTTTAGACCTCTGTAGTCCACACAGAATCTCAATTCTTTCTTCCCACCTTGGGGATTAGCTTTGGGCACCAGTACCACTGGACTGGACCAAGGACTATCAGAGGGCTCAATTACCTTGAGGTCCAACATCTTAGCCACTTCAGCTTTGATGTTGGCCTTGACCTGGTCAGACAGCCTGTACAGCTTGTTCTTGACAGGCAAGCTGTCACCAGTGTCAACATCATGGACACACCAATTGGTGAGTCCTGGGGTCAGGGAGAACAGACTAGCAAACTGTCCCAAAACCTGCTTACAGTCTTTTTGTTGCTGGTCTGTCAATTTGGGAGAGAGTACCACTCCCTCCACTGACCCATCTTTTGCCTTTGAGGACAGGAGGTCTGGCAGAGGTTCACCCTCCTCCTCCTTCCCTTCATCAGTGACCATTAGCATGGTCATGTCTGCCCTGTCCTGGTGGGGTTTCATCCTGTTTACATGCAGGATCCTGTGAGGATTCCTGGGGGTGCCAAAGTCCACCAAGTAGGTGATCTCACCTTTTTTCTCCAGAATTGGATAGGGCCCAGTCCACTTGGCCTGTAGTGCCCTAGGAGCCATGGGCTCCAAAACCCACACCAGCTGTCCTGGGTGATACTCAGGCAGGGTAGCCTTTTGATCATGCCAGAGCTTCATGAGCTCCTGGCTGGCCTCCAGGTTTCTGCTTGCCTTCTTCATATACTCAGCCATGCGTGACCACAGGCCCAGTACATAATCTAGCACATTCTCCTTGGATTCTTTGAGAGGCTTTTCCCAAGACTCTCTCACCAAGCACAATGGGCCTCTTACAGGGTGCCCAAACAGTAACTCAAAGGGGCTGAATCCAACCCCCTTCTGTGGCACCTTTCTGTAGGCAAACAGCAGGCATGGGAGGAGGACATCCCATCTCCTCCTGAGTTTGTCAGACAAACCCATGATCATGCCCTTCAGGGTCTTATTAAATCTTTCCACGAGACCATTGGTCTGTGGGTGGTAGGGGGTAGTGAACTTATAAGTAACACCACACTCATCCCACATGGCTTTCAGATAGGCTGACATAAAGTTTGTGCCCCTATCTGAGACCACCTCCTTTGGGAATCCCACTCTGGTGAACACACCAAGTAGGGCCCTAGCCACTGTGGGAGCAGTGACTGTCCGGAGGGGTATTGCCTCAGGGTACCTGGTGGCATGGTCCACCACCACCACAATGTACCTGTTACCTGAAGCAGTTGGTGGGTCTAGGGGACCAACAATGTCAATCCCCACCCGCTCAAAGGGAGTCCCAACCACTGGCAGTGGTATCAGGGGAGCCTTTGGTTTGCCTCCTGTCTTGCCACTGGCTTGACAGGTGACACAGGAGCTGCAAAACTCCCTGACTTTTTCTGACATTTGGGGCCAATAAAAATGGTTGACCAGCCTGTTCCAAGTCTTGGTCTGTCCCAAATGACCAGCTAAGGGGATATCATGGCTTAAGGTAAGGATGAATTCTCTATACTTCTGGGGGACCACTACTCTCCTAGTAGCCCCTGGTTTGAGGGCCCTTGCCTCAGTGTAGAGAACTCCATCCTCCCAGTAAACCTTGTGGGACCCACTGGTATCCCCTTGTTCTTGCCTGGCAGCAGTCTGCCTCAGGCCCTCAAGAGTGGGACACTCTCTTTGTCCCTGGCACAAATCTTCTCTGGTGGGCCCACCTGCCCCTTGCAGTTCTGCCAAATCAGGCATAGTTTGCAGGGAAAGTGTCCCTCCCTCAGAGTTCAGATCCTCCCCCTCAGGGTTGGATTCTTCCTGACCCTCTGTACTTGTTGGGGCTGGCAATCCAGACCCAGTGCCCTTTCTCTTTTTCTTGGAGGCTTCGCCCATTGTTCCAGGGTCCAAGTGTCCAGCATTTCCCTGTTGTGCTGCCTGTGACCTGGTCACAGCACACACCCATTCAGGGAGGTCCAGCATCTGTGCATGGACCCTTCTCTCCACTTCTGACCATTCAGATGCTTCAAGATCATTTCCCAGCAGACACTCTACTGGGAGGGCAGGAGCTACAGCTACCTTTTTAGGGCCAGTCACACCTCCCCATTCCAGACTCACCATAGCCATGGGATGGAGTTTGGTTCTGGTATCTGCATAAGTCACCTGGTGGAAGACACCAGGTAAGACCTGCTCTGGAGAAACCAGCTTTTCTGTGACCATTGTCACACTGGCTCCTGTATCTCTCAGAGCTTCCACTTCAGTCCCATTGACTTTAGGCCTCTGCCTATACCTCTCCATGATGGGAGGTAAGGTGCCCATAGTTGCAATGTCCACCCCATCCACGGATACTAAGGTGACTTCAGTGTACTCTGATTCCACCCCTGGGCCAACTTCCACCCCCAACCCTACACTAGCAATCCCCTGGGATTGCCCACCAGTGGGGGGCTTCTTGGAGCAGATAGCATCTCCTCTTTTATGTCCAGGTTGATGACAATCAAAACACTTGCCGGCCTTAGCAAGCTCCTGAAACCTTCCTGCTTTAGCAGGATCAAAGTTCTTTCCCTGATACCCTTTCCCTTTAAAAGTGAATTGGCTCGGGGCTCCCCCTCCCTGAGAAGTTTTTGGGGACTCTTGTGAGGACTCTTTGGGTTTTTTATCATCTTTCCCCTGGTTCTTCCCCTGAGAAGAACCATGTCCTCCCTTTTTCTGATCACCCCCTGGGGGTTTCTGGTTAACCCTAGTTCTTAACCAGTCATTTGCTGCCTCCCCCAGCTCTCTGGGGTTGGTCAACCTAGAGTCTACTAGATACTGGCGGAGCCTCTCTTGGACACAATTAGTTAGAAGGTGCTCCCTCATAATCAAATTGTACAGCCCCTCAAAGGTACTTACCCGGTTGCCCTGTATCCAGCCCTCCAGTACCTTTACTGAAATGTCCACAAAGTCCACCCAGGACTGGGTGCTTGTCTTTTGGGTGTCCCTAAACTTGAGCCTATACTGCTCTGGGGTCAGACCAAACTTTTTAGTCAAGCAACTCTTCATACTGGGGTATGAGTCTGCATCCTCCCCACTCATGGTTAGGAGCCTATCCCTCCCAGAGTTGGGAACTAACTCCCAAAGAAGTGAACCCCAGTACTGAGGCTTGACTTTCCTCATCTGGAGGGCCCTTTCAAAGGCCCCCAGCCACTTATCTATGTCATCCCCCTCTACATAGGCAGGAACCACCCCTTTGGGTAATCTGGGGGCAAAACCCCCACCCAGGGACACCTCAGCCTCTTTATCGCTGCCACCATCTCTTTTCTCTTTGCTTGCCCACTTTTTCTTTTCTAGGGCCAGCTTCTCTGCTTCCAAAGCTATGTATGCTAGCTGGGCCTCCAGCTCTCTTTCTCTGATGGATGGGTTCTCTCCTCCTGAAGGGACCTCCTTCCTACCACTAGCTTTGGGTCTGCCCCTAGTGACTGTATCTATTGAGGACCGTTCTTCCTCTTCCTCACTTAGGCTCAGATGCCTTCCCTCCCCTGAGTGGTTAGAGTTAGCATCTTCCCCTTTTTCTTCCTCCTCTGGAGCTTCCTCTGTCTCTACCTCTTGGGCCTCAGCCCATGCTGTCAGGGATTTAATCAGGATTTGCTTCCTGAGATCAGTGGTTGCAGGCAACCCTCTCTCAATACACAACCCCCTAAGCTGGACTACTGTCAGTGTGGGTAGGCTAGCCAGATCAAGCTCCATGGTTCCCTAGTTTTGTGTCAACAAAAACTTTTTGCAAAAATTGGAAACAAGAATTTAGAAAAATTACAAAAATTCAATAATTGAAATTAATCCAAATTAATAAAAAAATAAAATAAAAATAAAAATTTAATTTTTTTTTTTATTGCACTAAGACAATTTAAAGGATTTTTAATTTGTTTTACTTAAACTGTAACGTGATACTGAACACAAGTACAGGATCCCGCCGCTGCCACCAAAAATGTTGGAAAATGGGTTATTAGTAAGGGCAGGTAGGTACCTACACCTAGCAACAAGCCACTAACCTCCACCTAGGTACAGTTAGGTCTCAGTAAATTAATCCCAGCTCAACCCTTGGTAGCTTGGCAACGAGCATCAAGGCTTAACTTAGGAGACAGTGTGTAAAGCATTCAAATATCACAAAACAGTAATTAAATAAAACACAGGAAACAGTTTAAAAACCCAAAACCAATTTATAAAAATAGTTTATATTTTTATCTTTGAAATGACACAAAAACGATTAAAATCGGTTCAGGGGAACCGAAGATATGAATTTTTAAAGTATTATTATTTTTCTAGCGCTTAGAAACAATAAGCGCCAATCGGGTCATCTGGTTGCACCAGGACCGGGACAAAGTCAAAGTTTCAGGCCGACCGCGATGGAGCCCTGCTCGGCTACAAGTCGCGGGAGGCCTCGGTTGAAAAGTTACCTTCTGACTTAGAGGGTCATTCTGACCCTGGCGGCCGGTGGCCGCCAGGGCCACCGACCACGGGAGCACCGCCAACAGGCTGGCGGTGCTCCAATGAGCATTCTGACCGCGGCGGTTCAGCCGCGGTCAGAAGCGGAAAGTCAGCGGTCTCCCGCTGACTTTCCGCTGCTCTTTGGAATCCTCCATGGCTGCGGAGCGCGCTCCGCAGCCATGAGGATTCTGACCCCCCCTACCGCCATCCAGTTCATGGCGGGAAAGCCGCCATGAACAGGATGGCGGTAGGGGGGGTCGCGGGGCCCCTGGGGGCCCCTGCCGTGCCCATGCCAATGGCATGGGCACGGCAGGGGCCCCCGTAAGAGGGCCCCGAAAAGTATTTCAGTGTCTGCCTTGCAGACACTGAAATACGCGACGGGTGCCACTGCACCCGTCGCACCTTCCCACTCCGCCGGCTCGATTACGAGCCGGCATCCTCGTGGGAAGGTCGTTTTCCCCTGGGCTGGCGGGCGGTTTTACTGGAACCGCCCGCCAGCCCAGGGGAAAACTCGTAATACCCGCCGCGGTCTTTTGACCGCGGCGCGGTAATATGGAGGGCGGGATCCTGGCGGGCGGCCTCCGCCGCCCGCCAGGGTCATAATGAGGCCCTTAGTCTTTATTTTGAAGTTTTTTCTTCACCGGGACGAACCTGCCAGTTGAATCCGACCTCCTGGAGCCCTTGTCCGGATACGCGATGTGGGTTTCCTCGGTGGTGATTTCTACCTTCGGACTTAGTCGTTTTTTCGAGATGAAAATCCTTCGACCGGGGTAAACCTGGATCTTGATCCGACGTCCGTGGAGCCCTTCTCGGATACGATGGCTGGGAGGTCCCGGTCAACTTTTTACGTTCGGACTTAGGGCCTGATTCTAACTTTGGAGGACGGTGTTAAACCGTCCCAAAAGTGGCGGATATACCACCTACCGTATTACGAGTCCATTATATCCTATGGAACTCGTAATACGGTAGGTGGTATATCCGCCACTTTTGGGACAGTTTAACACCGTCCTCCAAAGTTAGAATCAGGCCCTTAGTCTCTTTTTCGGATGTTTTTCTTTACCGGGACGAACCACGAAGTCAGGCCGGGTCGCGGTTGAGGCAAGCCGGCTAGAATTTCCGCGGCGGGTCGGTCCCTCTCTGGAGCTTTTTTACAAAATTTGTCAAATCTTCTCCAAACTTCTGGGGCTTCACCCAGATGTTCTTTTAAGGTTCTTTTGGGGTCCACAGCTCACCCCAAGGGTCCAGAAGTTCTGTGATGGTCCTTGGGGGGTGCGGACTTCAACTCCCAGAATGCACCTGGCGCAAACTCCTTTTGGGCCACTGGGCAGTGGTCAACTGGTCTCTTTTTTAGGAGTTGGTGCAGGGGACTCTGGATAGCAATTTTTCACCTGTAGCAAACAGGGAGTCCCTCCTTGAACCAGTTGAAGCCAGGCAAAGTCCTTCTTGTGGTGAAGCCCAAGTGTGCAGCTGGTGCAGTCCTTCTGAGTGCAGGGTCCAGGTGCAGGCCAGGGGTCCAGCAGGGCAGTCCTTCTTCTCCCTAAGTTCCTTCTTCTTGAAAGTTGGCGGGGATCTGAGGTGTGGGGGCAGGTCTGCCAGTTTTATTCTTGCTCCTGGGTGAAAAGCAGGGGGGCCCTGGTTCTCCAATCAGGTACAGGGTCGTCCCCCTGTGATGACCACTTCCTGGGAAGTGTGGCAAAAATCCATCCCAAAAGGCAACAGTCTCTAAAAATCCAACATGGCTGAATCTGATTTTTGGAGGTTACATCTGGCTGAGCCCACCCACTGGTGTGGCTAAAAATCATAAACACACCCCTCTCCTGCCCTCTCCTAATCTAATCAAGGGGGCACCTAGCTGTCTGGGGTTGCAGGATGTGGGGGTGTTGCTGGGTGCTCCAGATGTCCTTCTCTGCCTTTGAAGACCAGTTTGGCAGCCCTCCCCCTTCCTGCCTCACCATCTGCTGAGGGGAGATTCTCTCCCCCAAGCACATTCCTTTGTGTGAAGCCAGGCCACTTCACACCTCATCAAAGTAGCCTGGCAGAAGCTGCTGCAGGCTGGCCAATCAGAGCACAGCAGCAAAAACAATGCCGAGCTGAAATTGGCAACTTTTTAGGTAAAGTCTAAACTTTTTACCTGAACAAGTTATATTAAATCCAACAACTGGAAGTTGTGGGATTTATTACAACAATTAATTTGATACCAAATTCTTGGTATGTAACATTTAAGGAGACTTTAAAATTTAAAATAAAGTCTGCCCATTCTAGCCTATGAAGGCCATTTACTTCAATGAGGGAAAAACGAATTTGGCTGTTTTTACCTCACCAGGGCTTATAAATCTATTTTTATAAAGTCCCTGCTTATAGTTACATGGCACCCAGCCCTAGGGGCACATAGGGCACACCTTAGGGGTGACTTATATGTAAAAATAAGGTAGTTTAAGACTTTGGAAGTACCTTTAATTCCAAAGTCGAATTTGCATATAACTTTAATTTAAAAGCAGCCAGCAAGGCAGGCTTGCTTTTAAAATGACACTGGGCACCTCAGCAGTGCACCTAGGTGTGCACCACCTATGCTGTGGTCCCTAAACCTACATGCCCTACCATATGCTAGGGACTTATAGGTAGGTTAACTTAGCCAATTATAATTAGCCTAATTTGCATATCCATTTTACACAGAGCACAGGCCCTGGGACTGGTTAGCAGTACCCAGGGCACAGCCAAGAGTCAGTAACCACCAGTACCTATCCAAAAAGAGTGGGGGTGATCAGGCAAAAAAGGAGGACTTTCCTACACCCCCTTAATCTCTTTCATCAGATCCTCTAAAGTTAGCAGAGGTGGAGACTTAGGGCCTGATTTAGATATTGGTGGACGGGTTACTCAGTCACAATGGTGATGAACATCCCGTCCTGTGAAATGTAAATCCCATTATATCCTATGGGATATAGATTTAGGCGGACGGGACATCCATCCCCTTTGTGTCCCCCGAGTATCCCCACCGCCAATGTTTAAATCTAGGAAAACTGGATTTTTTTGGTCTTTTATTGCTACCTCTCATTCCTTCTTTAAAAGAATTAGCAACAATGGATGACTGTGACTTAGGTTTTGGGACAGAGAGCATCTGACTATGGCCCTCATTATAACCCTGGCAGTCGGTGATAAAGCGGCGGTAATACCACCAACAGGCCGGCTATAAAAAAAAAATAGAATTATGACCACTGCGGAAACCGCCAACACATACAGCCACTTTAACACACTGACCACCACGGCGATAGCAACAAGTACCGCGGCGGTAACCGCCAACATCCAGGCGGAAGACAATGTACCGCCCACTGCATTATGACCAGCCTATCCGCCAACTTTTCCGGGGAGGTACCAACGCCATCAAAAGCACAGCGGAAACAGTACAGACGGGAAATGACTCACCTCTGGAGACTCAAGGAAGAACCACGACACCAAGGAGCCTGAACTGCAGATGTTCCCCATGCTGGTCTACCTCTTCCTACACCAGGAATACCAATGCCCGTAGCAATGACCACGGTGAGTACTGCCACCTAGCACACAGGGGAGGGGGGATGAAAAAGAGAGTGACACACACACACAACACGCTATACCCCCACCCTCAACACCATACACACAAACAGGTGCAACAACATTACATATCCACCCCCTACTCCTCAGGAATAATGCAAGGACAAAATGATTTGAAGAAAGTGAGTGTAATAAGATAAATAACTAGACATACGTCCTCAAAAAAAAAAAAAGTATTAACAGATATACAAATGAAGGGACACTACCCAGTCCATAATGTCCGTGGGCCACAGGGCCATATCACATAGGCCAAGGCCCCACTTGACTCCTGCCTCAATACAGAAAGGACACTGTTGGGGCATCAGGTCAAAAATACACAGGCACCTTAGGGGGAAGGGGAAGGGGAGGACACCTCAGCTGCAAGATGCTACAACGCCACTGCGCCTGGAGGGGGCTACATGCCCTCTGCGATGTCCTGGGGAGCGCAAGGCTACAGTCTCTCAAGTGGGTGGTTTGCCCACTGCTTGGTCCTGGGGAGTGGAAGGCCAGCGCCTCTCAAGTGGGTGGTTTGCCCACTGCTTGATCATGGGGAGTGAAAAGCCACAGTCTCTCTAGTGGGTGGTTTGCCCACTGCTTGGTCCTGGGGAGTGCAAAGCCACAGCCTCTCTTGTGGGTGGTTTGCCCTCTGCGATGTCTGGGGGAGTGCAGGGCCACAGTCTCTCAAGTGGGTGGTTTGCCCACTGCTTGGTCCTGGAGAGTGCAAGGCCACAGTCTCTCAAGTAGGTGGTTTGCCCACTGCTTGGTCCTGGGGAGTGCAAAGCCACAGTCTCTCAAGTGGGTGGTTTGCCCACTGCTTGGTCCTGGGGAGTACAAAACCACAGTCTCTCTAGTGGGTGGTTTGCCCACTGCTTGTTCCTGGGGAGTGCAAGGCCACAGTCTCCCAAGTGGATGATTTGCCCACTGCTGGGTCCTGGGGATTACAAAGCCACAGTCTCTCTAGTGGGTGGTTTGTCCACTGCTTGGTCCTGGGGAGTGCAAGGCCACAGTCTCTCAAGTGGGTGGTTTGCCCACTGTTTGGTCCTGGGGAGTGCAAGGCCACAGTCTCTCAAGTGGATGGCTTCTCCACTGGTTCTGGAGGGGGCTTTGTGCCCAGTGTGCCTCATCCTGGCAAGGAGGGGGTGAGTGGATGCCTTCTTCCACTGGTTCTGGAGGGGGCTTTGTCCCCAGTGTGCTTCATCCTGGCAAGGAAGGGGTGAGTGGATGCCTTCTTCCACTGGTTCTGGAGGGGGCTCTGTGCCCAGTGTGTCTCATCCTGGCAAGGAGGGGGTGAGTGGATGCCTTCCTCCACTGGTTCTGGAGGGGGCTCTGTACCCAATGTGCTTTATCCTGGCAAGGAGGGGGTGAGTGGATGCCTTCTTCCACTGGTTCTGGAGGGGGTTCTGTGCCCCGTGATGCATCACATGGGGAGTGCAAGGTCACAGTCTCCAACCTGGGTGTCAGATCCATGAGATTTGTTGTTGGCAGGATGCATGACACTCCATGGAGGCAGGACTACGGTCCATCCGCCAGCAGCGATGGCTGTACAGTGGCAGCAGTGGTGGTGCTGGTGTCGGTGCTGCCAGTGGCGGGGGGAGGCTCCAGCCCTTCCCCTGCAGCCTCGGACTGCTGCCCACTGGGGCTGCTGCTCCCGCCAGTGGTGCTGTGGCGGTGCTGGTGGTGGTGCTGCCAGTGGTGGGGGGAGGCTCCAGCCCTTCCCCTGCAGCCTCGGACGGCTGCCCACTGGGGCTGCTGCTACTGCCAGTGGTGCTGGTGGTGGTGCCGGTGGCGGTGCTGGAGGTGGTGCTGCCAGTGGTGGGGGAAGGCTCGAGCCCGTCCCTTGCAGCCTTGGACGGCTGAAGCGGCATGGTTGGTGGTGGGGGCTCAGATCCTGTCACAGCACCAGGTCTCCTGTCCCTCCTGCCTGCAGGGGCAGGCCCTTTGCCCTTGCCCTTGGCAGCTGGTGGTGCCTCTTTGCCCTTGGCAGCTGGTGGTGCCTCCTTGCCCCTGGCAGCTGGTGGTCCCTTCTTGCCCTTGGCAGCTGGTGGTGCATCCTTGGCCTTGGCAGCTGGTGGTCCCTTCTTGCCCTTGGCAGCTGGTGGTTGTTCCTTGGCCTTGCCCTTAGCAGCTGGTGCAGGCACACTGCCAGTGCTGATGGGTGTCTCCTTGGAGCCTCTCACACCTGCAGTACCTGCCGAAACTACGGTGACCGTGGGCTGGGTGGCTGAGGTGCTGGCCTGGGTTCTGCCCACCCTGGCCCGAAGTGAAGGATGGGGGGAGGGTAGGGAAGAGGTCAAGGGTGGAGACGAAAAGCTTCTTGGGGACACTGAGGCGGGTGAAGGTTTGGAAGTGGAGGAAGAGGGAGTGGTTGTAGTAGGTGTCTGTCTGCTGTGTTTGGGTGCAGGTGCACGGGCTGGATGCTGTAGTGAGGTGGACGGCTGTTGGGTGTCTGAGTGCTAGCGTTTGTTTACCTTGGGTGAAGGGGGCACAGACACAGTGGAGAGGACACCAGGGGAGTCTGCATGGATGTGGGGGTGGTGACTGCCAGTGAGGGGTATGTAGTGAAAGGCGTGATGGTGATGGAGGTAGTGGATGAGGATGTAGTGCATGCAGGTGTCAGTGTAGATGCTACTGGGAGGGAGGTGGACGAGGAGGAGGAGGAGGAGGGGGACACTGTGGAGGCAGTGGATGTCGGTGTGTCGGCCTCTGTATGTTGTTTGTGTGAGTGCTTGTGGGATGATGTGAGGTGCTTGTGTTTGCCTGAGCCACTCCTGTGTGTTGTCTTGGGTGCATGCTGGTCTGATTGTGTGCTTGGGATAGGTTGTGGTTGAGGGGAATGGGACTGGGTAGAGGAAGATGGAAGGGGGAGGCTAGCGACAGGGACAGTGGCTGGCATCAGGGAGGAGGCCAGAGCCTGGAATGATCTATGTTGGGCTACCACACCAGAGTGAATGCCTTCAGGAATGCATTTGGATGTTGCAAATACCACGCCAGCCCCTGGATGGCATTCACTATGGTTGACTGCCCAACAGAGAAGGATCGCAGGAGGTCAATAGCCTTCTCACTTAGGGCAGCAGGGCTAACTTAGGTAGGGCCAGAAGTGCCTGGGGCGAAGGAGATGCCCACCCTCCTGGGTGAGCGGGCATGTGAAACTCACTGAGGGGCTGCTGGGAGGGTGATGCTGGTACAGGGGGTGGTGGCTGTACATGTAGTTGGGGTGGTCACAGAGGTATCCAACACCAGCAGGGAGCTTCTATCAGAGGAGGTATCACTGTCAGAACTGTCCCCTCCTGTCTCCACCGTGGTGCTCCCCTCACCCTTCAGTCCACTGGTGCCCTCACAGTCGGTGGATTCGGCCTCCAGGCCCATGTGGGTGCCCTCCCTCGCCGGTGCCTCTGCTCCTCTGCTCCTCTGCCAGATGATGCTAATGCACATAAGGACAGGTTGACAAAACAAAAAGGGGGGAAGACAGATGTTACACTTGGTCAATGCCAGCAACAACACCACCGTTCGCTTACACAACACACAGGGGACAGCCCTAGGCACTAGGCGATGCGCTACCACTCACAATGCTAGTCACCAGGCCATGGACAGTAATACCTAACACCAGTTGCAGCATACCTGAGACCCACAGATCCCAGCCCAGTAGTAGATGCCCACTACCATGTTTGGGGGTGGAGTGCATCAGCCCCTGCCCAACATGGAAGCTACCCTGCGATGTCCAGCCTGGCCTAGTGGCACCCACAGGCCCACATCCCCCACCCAGAGACCACCCCACAACGGGCAATTTTCAGATTTAGAAACTGTACTCACCCCCTTGTGGCTGCTGTGATGCCCTCAAGCGCCCATCCAGCTCAGATAGGCCACTGCCAGGATCGGAACATCAGGGGGGTCAGGGTTCGACGGGTACCCCTTCCTTTGTTGGGAGGCCATTCCCAGCTGGGCCTCTGCCGTCTTCCTTGCCCAGCATCTCAGGTCCTCCCACCGTTTGCGACAGTGGGTGCTCCACCTGCCGTAGACCCCCAGGGTCCGCACGTCCTTGGTAATGGCACGCCATATACCCTTTTTCTGATGGGTGCTGACCGGCAGATAAATGAAAATGGAAAAAAGGGATCAGTCATACCGTCCAGCCTGTTACACCCATGGCCCACCATATCCCTCCCATCCCCTTAGGCACACACATTGCCCATCATACATGCTGCACGCTGCCCAGGACCCTCCACCCCCATTACACTAGGCCTTCACACACATCACACCAGGCATTCATGCCCCATGCATCGTGCTTACAGTGTACTCACCTGTTGGTCTGGAGGCCCATAAAGCAATCGGTACTGTGGTAGGACCCCATCCACCAGTTTATTCAACTCCGCAGTGGTGAATGCAGGGGCCTTTTCCCCAGTGACTCGAGCCATGGTCGCTTCCAGACAAAGGTCACAGCAGCACTAGCAGTGTATGTCCTCTCCTGTTGAAGGTCAGGTAGCAAGTGAGTGAACAGATAGAAAATTGCAGCCACATCTGCGGCGGTGCGGCCCGTCACCGCCGGCGTACATCACCATTGGCTACTGTAACCCATAGGGCCCAATGATAACCAATGAGGAGTTGCACGGTGGTGCTCGCCCGCCTCCCGCAACGGCGCACAACATCAGCGGCAATACCTCGTTTCCACCTGTCCCTCCACACAGGACTGGCGTCTGCCATTTCAGAAGGGAGCAGGCCATGGCACCTAACTGCATCACAACCGACATAAGCACATTTTGGGAATTAACATAAACATGCTCTTTCTGTCACAACATAAAATGCATTGTACTTTGAGGAAATGTTGGAAACTGACCAGATGCTCATCGTTTTGCCCCGTAGAGTACAACTGCTGCAGATGAATAGGAGATGGAGACATCCCTCTGTGTACAGGCAACAATGGAGGATAGGCACATTACTCTCACCTACACACTTGATAGGGCCACAATCCAAGAGCTGTGTGCCCAATTGGAGCGAGACCTGATCTCAGCTATCCGTCAGCCCACAGGGATCCCCCCTCTTGTGCAAGTCCTATCTGTGCTCCATTTCTTGGCAGGTGGCTCCTTACAAGTGACAGTGGCCATGGCAGCAGGAATGTTCCAGCCAATGTTCTCAAACGTGCTGATCAGAGTGTTGTCTGCCCTGATGAAACACATGCGCAGCTACATTGTTTTCCCCCAGGTAGAGGATTTGGCCACAGTGAAAATTGATTTCTATGCCATTGGACATATCCCCAACATTGTTGGGGCAACTGATGGTAAACATACTGCCTTTGTCCCCCTCAGGAGAAATTAACAGGTGTTCAGAAATCAAAGGAGCTTTCACTCCATGAGTGTGCCTGGAGGACCAGTATATCTCCCATGTGAATGCAAAGTATCCTGGGTTTGTGCATGATGCCTATATCCTGAGGGATAGCAGCATCCCATATGGGATGGCTCAACTCCAGAGGCACACGGTGTACCTAATAGGTAAGCCCATGGTCCCCACCCAGTGTATGTTGGTATATAGGTATGGGGTTGGCCCTAAAAGTGAGTGTCTGGCTAACAGGTATCCCTCAATATTTACAGGTGACTCTGGTTACCCCAACATCTCACAGCTACTGACCCCTGCGAGGAATCCCAGGACAAAGGCAGAGGAATGTTACAATGAGGCACATGGGCGAACAATACGAATTATAGAGCAAACCTTTGGACTCCTGAAGGCCAGGTTTCGGTGCCTCCATCTAACAGGTGGATCCCTGTGCTACTCACCCAAGAAGGTGTGCCAGATCATCGTGACATGTTGCATGTTGCACAACCTTGCCTTGAGACTCCAGGTGCCTTTTCTGCAGGAGGAAGAGGCTGGAGATGGGCGTGTGGCAGCAGTGGAGCCTGTGGACAGTGACAAAGAGGAGGCAGAGGTTGAGGATGTGGACAACATAACATCTATCATTCGACAGTACTTCCAGTGACACACAGGTAAGAAACTATAACTTCACCATCCATTGCAGTTTTGTGTTGTAAATTTTCACTGGCAGGCTGCTGTTCCTGCTACTATGGGCACTTACTTTACCCTTTGACATGTCTATTCACAAATATTTGTGCCCTACTCTGGCTCCTGGTGTACTAACTGCAGCACAATACAGGTCATACCTATGTATACGTTACTGAACAGTCTACTTGCAATGTCTACAGATTGTTAAAGGAATACATACTTAAATGATTTGACATACTACATACTTTTTTTTTTAAAGGGTGTTTATTTAATTGCTGAAAATTTAATTTAATGGGTATGTGCAGTGGGCTTGGGTGATGATGGAGGAGAGTCCAGGATAGAGTCCAATCTCTTTGTATCACAGGCGCATTGTCCAAGGGGGCATAGGAAGTGGAGCAATGGCAGTTCAAGGTGGACAGAGTGGGACACAAGGGTGACAATCAGGAGAGTCTTATTTCCTGGCGGAGGTCTTGGCAATGTTCTCTAGCTTCTGCCTGGATCGCAGGGACCGTTTGCAGGGTGGTTCTCCTTCTGCAGGCTGAGGGGTGCTGGTGGCCTGGTGATCTTGTGGCGGGGCCTCCTTTCCACTAGCATCAGGGGAGGTGGAGGGCTGTTCATCGGTGTGGCTAGTTTCAGGGGCCCGTTGGTGTGCCACTGCCTCCTTCAGGGTGTTGGCCATGTCTGCCAGCACCCCTGCAATGGTGACCAGGGTGGTGTGGATGCCCCTCAGGTCCTCCCTGATCCCCAGGTACAGTCCCTCCTGAAGCCGCTGGGTCTCCTGCAACTTGGCCAGTATCTGGCCCATCGTCTTCTGGGAAGGGTGGTGTGCTCCCAGGATGTTGGTGAGTGCCTCAAGAGTCGGTTCCCTGCGCCTGTCCTTCCCCTGTCTCACAGCAGTCCTCCCAGTTTCCCTGTTGTCCTGTGCCTCTGTCCCCTGAACCGTGTACCCACTGCCACTGACCCCAGGTCCCTGGTCGTCCTGTGTTTGTGGGGTTGCCTGGGATCCCTGTAGTGGTGGACACACTGCTGATTGACGTGTCCTGGGGACAGAGGGATAGGCCTGCTGGGTGGGTGCTGTGCTGGTGTTTCCTGAGGGGGGAGGCTCTGTGGTGGTATGGGACTGTGCCTGGGTAACCGACTGCCCGGAGGTCCCTGATGGGCCAGGTTGGTCATCCTGATCCAAGCGAGCAGAGCTGCTGTCATCACTGTGGGCCTCTTCTGTGGGGGGACTGGAAGTTGCTGGCACCTCCTCTCCAATGGCGTTGTGTGGGAGACCTGTGGGGATGTAAATGCAGTGTTAATGTTTCTGCGTGTGACATCTTGTGCATAGGTGTGTTGGCCTCTATGGTTGTGAGTGCCCTGTCAGCTTTGCCTTGTGTGAGTTGGTATTTTGTGGGCTATGTGATTCTCTCTAGTGTGCTTGCTGTGGTGATGGGTGTCCATGCAGGTCTGTGAGTGGTGTCCATGCATTAGTGGTGCATGCAGTGCAGGGTATTGGGATGGGTGGGTTGTGATGGTGGGGTGTGTGGGAGGTGGTGGAGTGATAGGAGTGAGGGTGAGGGTGGAGGTATGTGATGGCATGCAGGTAGGGGGTGAAAGTTGCAACGATTTGACTTACCAGGGTCCAGTCATCCTGCTATTCCTGCCAGGCCCTCAGGATGCATGATTGCCAAGACTTGCTCCTCACATGTTGTTAGTTGTAGGGGAGGAGGTGGGGGTCCACCACCAGTCCTCTGTACAGCTATCTGGTGTCTTGCTACCACAGAACATACCTTCCCCCGTAGGTCGTTCCACCTCTTCTTCTTGATGTCATCCCTTGTTCTGGGGTGCTGTCCCACGGTGTTGACCCTGTCCACAATTCTCCGCCAAAGCTCCATCTTCCTTGCAAATGATGTCTGCTGCACCTGTGGTCCGAATAGGTGTGGCTCTACCCGGATGATTTCCTCCACCATGACCCTTAGCTCCTCCTCAGAGAACCTGGGGTGTCTTTGTTGTGCCATAGGTGTAATGTGTGTGGTGTATGTGAGGGTGTGTGGGGTGATGTGTTGGGGTGTGTGCTGTGAGGTGCGTGGATGGTGTATGGGTGATGGTGTTCTGTGGCTCTGGTTGTGTGGATGCTCTTGTTGTGTGACAACTTTCTCTCAGTTGTCAGTTTCTTTGAGTCGTAAAGGGATGTGGATAGTGTGTGTGTGTTTTATAGTGGTGTGGGTGTGGTGTGTGTATGGGTGTCAGTTGTGTGTCGTTTGAATTGTCCAATGTGGTGTTGTTTTGTATGTGTGTGTGTGTATTTTGAGAGTGGCGGTATGTACCGCCAATGGTTTACCGCGGTTGAACGTCCGCCACAGTGATTCGTGGGTCATAATGCTGTGGGTGTAGTTCTGTTGTGGGTTTTGCTACCTCCATTTTATCACTAACCTTCGGGCTGGCGGACTTGTGTTTGTGTCCGTATAGTGATGGATTGTTATGTGTGGGTCATAAAATGGGTAGTGGTATACCGCTGCGGTATGTTGGCGGCAGTGGGCATGGCAGTCAGCAGGACTTACCGCCAATGTCAAATGATGGCCTACATATTTTCAATATATTAGTATCCTCCATGGCAAAGCAGGAACCACTGAGAGGAGGCAGCAGTGAAGTTGATTGAAGAAAGATTTTTCCTGTGACTGTTTCATTAAAAACACACTAAAAGTAGTTTGTAGAATGCAGGCGTAATAAAGACAATGTAGTAAAATATGCTGATGTAGAAATCTGTGAAAAATCGCTGCAGATATACAATGAAAAAATAAGAAACAGACAGCAACCAAGAGAAGAATCGTGTGATTTGAAAAGAATAACACAATAAAGGCCACAAACAAGGCCTTTTAAAAAATATGAAGCTATATCTGTGAAGCTCTTCCACACAGGGGAAGGTCCCAAATATCTTCTTAAGAAATGCACTCCTTTGAACTTTTAATTAGACCATTAAATTAGAAAAAGCCTTTAACCTCTTTATATTATTCCAATGTTTTGCCCATGTCGTCAAAAACTGAAGAAAACACTATGGCCCTCATTCTGACCTTGGCGGTCTTTTCGCAAGACCGCCGAGTTACCGCCGCGGTGAAGACCGCCGACCGCGGCGGTATGCCGCTGTGCGCATTCTGACCGCTGGGAGCGTTCCGCCGGAAAACCGCCAGCAGCCACACTGGCGGTCGGCGGGAAAGTGGAGACTGGTCAACCTCCACCGCCACGCCAGCAGAACACCGCCCACAGAATTACGACCCACATTTCTGTGTGGCGGTCTTCTGTTGGCGGTCTTCTGTTGGCGGTCACCTCTCCATGGCTCCTGTCACCTCCCGGAGGACCAACGCACAAGGTAAGTTGATCGTCCATGAGGGGAGGGGGTGGGGGGGTGTTGTGTGATGTGTGCGTGCATGGGGGTGTGCGTGGGAGTGTGTAGAGGGGGTGTGTGAGTGCGTGCATGCGGGCGGGGAGTGCTGCTGTGCCTATGGGCAATGTGTGTAGTTCGGCGGGTGCGCATGTCGGCATGTATGTGTGCGGGTATGTGTCCCCGTTGTGTATGTGTGTGTGTAGGGGGTGTGTATATGTGCATGTAGGGGGTGTGTGCATGTCGGGGTGCGTGTATGTGCATGTCGGGGTGGGGGTGGGGAGGGGGTTCGTACCACCTCTGGGGGGTGGCAGGGGGTGGAGGGTGTGGGGGGAGGACTCGGGGGGCAGTGGGGGGTGGGGGAGACCCCTATCAGTGCCCGGGAAGGAATTCCCTGGCCCCGATAGTGCCTACCGCCATGGTTCGCATGGCGGTTCCCGACCGCCAGAAACCGCGGCGGTAAGCAGGGTCATGATACTGTTGGCGGTCTTGGGTCGACCGCCGGACCGGGGTGCGCAGACTCCAGCCCGTCGGTCATGACCGCCGTGGATGTCGGAGTGGGGAAGTGGCGGTCGGTCGCGGCGGTGACCGCCGCGGTCAGAATGCCATTTTTAATACCGCCGGTCTGTTCGCGGTCCGACCGCCGTCTCTCCGCCGACCGCCAAGGTCAGAATGAGGGCCTATGTCATAATCATTGAATATGAAAGTTTTTGAATGCTGAGGCACATATTTGTGCAATCATACTTGAAAATATTGAAAATACATCATTAGAGACCATAGTTATACTAACAGTGACTAATGAAGAATTGAAAGCACGCACAATATAAATCCTGAAAGGAACAAAGAGGCCAAGAGAGTGCCATGCAGGAATTCATACTGAAAAGAAATGACAGTTCTGGAACCTGCAACAGTCAAAAACAATTCACTGATCCACTCTCGTAAATCAGTTCGGCCAGACGTTCATTGCTGTTATATATGAAAAACAGGTCTGGGACTAAGGAGCCAGTCATCTTGCAAACACCCAAACAACACCCCATGTCATTTAGGCCCATATTTATAGTTTTTTAGCACCGCATTTGCGCCGCTTTTTAACGCAAAAGTAGCACAAACTTACAAAATACAATTGGGGCATATTTATACTCTGTCTGCGCCGAATGTGCGTCAAAAATTTTGATGCACATTCAGTGCAAACCTTGCACATATTTAAACTTTGATGCCTGAGGCCTCGGATGTCAAAATCCCGCTGTGTGCGTCATTTTTTGGATGCGATAACCCATCTTGCGTTAATCATATGCAAGGTAGGCGTTCCCGTCCAAAAATTGACTTAAACACCCATGGGTCGTATTTATGCTTTCGGACAAAATTGCTGCACGGCAGGGCGGCGGAGCCGGAAAATTACGCACAGCCCGATTGGCGTCAAAAATTAACGCCTGGGTCAGGGCAGGCGTTAAAATGGGGCAAACACACCTGTATTTAATCAGAACACACATAAGCAACAGCAGAGCAGCAGAGCAGCAAAAGGAAGACATGGAGGTGCTTCTCATCCAGCGTGCATGCAGACGCAGAGCCCAACAACAACAACAGCAGCTACCACAACACCAGCAGGGACCCCAAAGGCAGCGCAGAAGGCAGGAGAGGATATTCCGCACCAGAACAACCCTTCATGGCCTCAGGGAACTTGACATCATCCAGAGGTACAGGTTGAACTGGCAGGCCATTCAGCAGCTGCTGCGCAACATTGAGCCACAGTTGGCCCCCACCTTGCTGACACCCCGCACCATCCCAACAGAAACCAAGCTGATTGCTGTACTTCACATGCTGGCAAGTGGCTCTTTTCAAACAACTGGTGCCCTGTTTGCCGGAATATCACAGCCATCATTCTCTGCCTATTTGCCCAAAGTACTGGATGCCATCATTGGACTCACAACCCACCACATCTGCTTCCCTAACACACTGCAGAAGCAGCAGGAAACAAAACAGGGGTTTTACCTCATTAGTGGCTTCCCTCATGTCCTTGGTGCAATCAACTGCACACATGTACGTCTTGTGCCACCTGCTGCAACTGAACACCTCTACCGCAAGAGGAAGCACACACATTCCATCAATGTGCAGGCCATTGTCAATCACCAAGGATTGATCACCAACATCGTGGCAAAATATCCTGGGAGTGTCCATGACTCATTCATCTTCCGTCACTCTACCATCAATCAACACTTCAAGGATGGACGGTATGGCAATGGACTACTTGTTGGTAAGTACAGAAACCTACTTATATACACACTGCACAGCAACCCTCTAGGACACACAACACATACACCACAACAGCAACATGTTGACAGGAACACACTGAGGTCGTGACATCATAGGTCTCCATTCAACCTGTCACACATCTGAAATTAGTGTACAGTCTAATGTTAAGACGTCAATGATCACAAAGTTTGGAGTGGTTTGCCTAATTGTTACCTTGCAAAATGTAAGGGTCTCAATGATGTTTAAATTAATCCATTGCATAAGTCTAAAGGTATGGGATGATCAGGGTACATTGATGTGAACGTGTTAACAACACCTGTATCCCAAGTCACAATGCTAGGGAGTGCACACTGTACTGCAAATCCCAAAACATACTGCTGACAACCGGTCAGCAGCCAAACACTTGTTCAGCCAAGGACACAACACAATGCAGATGGAACATCCTACAAGCCTAGGATGCAACACAATAACACAAAAGAGTCACAGACAACACAAGACAACTACTGCCATGCAAGGTGATATCAATGGGGCAAGCTACATCAACATGATCCCATTCATTTTCTCTTTCAGCTGATCAGGGGTATGGTATCCAGCCATGGATAATGACACCATTTGGCAACCCAAGCACTGCAGCAGAGCGTGCCTACAATGACGCACATAGGAGGACACGCAGCATAGTCGAGAGGACCTTCGGCATCCTAAAGTCGAGATTCAGGTGCCTCAACATCACTGGTGGTAGCCTCCTACATTCCCCTGAAATGGTCTGTAAGATCATTCTAACATGTGCCATCCTGCACAACATTTGCATAAGAAGGAACATTCCCCTCTTGGAACCAGAGCCACACATGCCTGAAGAGGAGGAAGAGGAGGATGGTGGCCTGCAACATGTGGGGGAACAACAAAACATGGCTGCTGGATTGCGTAGGCGCCAACATATCGTGAACAATTTCTTTTAAAAATAATCACCATCACCACTGTATGAACTAATGTAAATAAACACCGATAATAATCACCATAGCATGGTCTGGCAAATAATTTTTTCTCACCTTTATCTCTAACTATCAGAATAAGAGTGTAGCCTCATGGAGCACTGCTGATATACCGATAAGGACACAGAAAATCCCAGAGCAATTGTGATGCGTATCATACAACAGTCACATACACAAACACTGTAAATTACATATATCGTGTACATTTCACCTTTGAAGGGCAATAGCAGAGGACCACACCTATTTCACACATATATGTTGGAAACATGGTTCATCGCAGAATATGGCACACAGCTAAGACACCATCACTCAATAAGGGAAAACAAGCTCATACATGAGGCAGTTGATGTGCTATTGCATTGGTAACAGGAATGTATGACCAGACCCTTGACAGCAGTAAGTCCAACTGCATCCAATCTTTGCAAGGACTATCTGTGACTGGAGTTCCCTAGAAGAAGAATATAGACAGCACAAGTGCCATACCTATGACAAGCAATGGGCACATGACATTCAATGTACATGTCAGCCCATTTCCTAACTCCTGACACACCCATGCTCCTGGTCACAACCCACCTGTCTGAAGAGGTCCCTGGAATAGTAATATGTGTACCCCGACATTCCCTCCTCTACACACACAGACAAACAATTGTAATCCAGTGTGCTACACCCTTCCCTATGGTATACCATTGTCACAGTACATCTGACTGCATGGACGTGGCAGTTTTGCGTCAAAAAGTATAAATATGGGCCAATTGTATTTTGTACGTTTGTACCGCTTTTGCGTAAAAAAGCGGCACAAATGCGGCACTAAAAAAAGTGTAAATATGGGCCTTAGTGTTAATCACAAATGCTGGATTCTGCATTCCTTTGTTGAGGGTACAAGAGAGATATCCTTAAGTAGTAAAGAGAAGCGGATGTCGAGAAGGAAGTTGCCAACTCTTAGAAAAATGATTGATGAGAAGGAAGGGCAGCTAATTAGACGGATTCCTTCATATTATTCACACAGCTTTAATTAGAACTGAAAACGTTAGTGGATCATAATTGTTGATGATGTACATCTAAGTGACATAATAACTTCTAAACCTTTTAGTCATGCATAAATTGACGCTACTTTGAGTGGTTAGTGAGTCCCGGCTTTACAGACATTATTACTTCATGGTTATTCACAACCTCGTCCTTCCCTAGTTTGTCAAGAGTGGTAACCATGTTGTATACTGGTTTGTGATTGATTAATGTACATAATTCCGCTTATATATGGGAACAAATCATTCCTAAGAAAGCATTCATATACTAGGATAGTCCACATCTGGTTTATACGTGGGTAGGGACACTAGATTATTTTCTTTTTACTAATTGCACACTGGAGAATGTAAGAGCCATCCAATCCAAAATGTATAGATGTTTTATGGTCACACATAAACAGAAAAAGCTTAATAATTTTTGAGATCTAAACATCGGCTTTCGTGGAATTGACCTGATCAGCTGTGACAACATAAGTGCAGACAGGGTATTCAAAGTTCCACAAGCAGAGGTGAGATGGACTTGGAAGCTCAGAGCAGTGGATGTGAAGAAAATATGGATTATGAGATACAATATTTGTTTTAGGGAATAAAACAAAATAACATTCTATGAAGAAAACCTGGTAAACAACGCATTGCAAGAAAATCTTTTCTGCAGCATTCTGGCAAAACACCAGCTTGGAACCATCTTCCTTATCGTAATGAATAATGCAGTCTGTCAATAGTGGAATTCTTTGCCATTGTCTTTCTATATACTTATGTATTTACATGTATTCATGCCAAAGCTTTAATGCAATATTATTGCAAATTGAGGCTGACATTCTATTTCTCATTTGTATAATTACTTGTATGTTTTAGATTATTAAAAAACATGGAGTTGAGTTATTTGAGAGTTTAGCTTCCCCGCTGAAGCGTTTTCTCAAGCTGAGGGTGGCATTACTGTTGCAATTCACACTCACTAAAAATACTAATTTCTTCAGCCATTGGGCAGCTGTTTGGACTTATTTGGATCCTGGGAAGTCCCAAAGGTGAAGCCCACTGCCAGCCAGTTTCCACTCTTTCTGTACCAACATATCAATGAGTAACCAGATGTGAAAATATTACTTAATTCCTTTAACAGGACTTACTTCCCCCTCAGTCATTGAATATGGTTCTTTAACCTGACCCTGGGAAGGAACTCCTTCTTTAATACGAAATTGAACAAATACCTGAATATGGCAGTAATGGGAATGAAATGGGTGAATGAGGCAAATGGGCACTCTAGAATTGTCAATTACTAGAACATACAGCTGAAAATAGACAGAGAGCATCACGAAATGAGATAGACTTGGGGACTGATTACGAGTTTGGCTGTCAGAAAATCCAACCTCCAGACCCGGGGTGAGGAGACCACCGTCTCCCCACCCGCCCTATTACATCTTTCTCACTGGGCTGATGGACGGGAACCGAGGCTCTGTCCATCAGCCCAGTGGGAAAGGTGCAGCAGCATTGCCCCCGGCTAAAAATTGAGCTGGCGGCAATGCTGCTGCATACTAGGTGCACCGGCACCCTTGAAATGCATACTGTCTGCACAGCCCATGGCATGGGCTGTGCAAGACCCGCCCATGGGGCCGCCTACACTTATTCTCTGCCAGCCTTTTCATGGCAGTCAGACCACCTTGAAAAGGCTGACGGAGAACAAAGTTGTAATCAGCAGGGCGGTGCTGAGTTCAGCACCACCCGGCTGATTACAAGAAGAACCGCCATCAGCCCCTCAGGATCACTGATCCAGGCGGGGACAGTGGTAGGCTGGCAGGTCTTCCTGCCAACCTCGGATTGTGGTGGTTAGACTGCCACAGCCACTGCAGTCCAACCACCACCGCAAGGCAGTCGGTCTTGAGACTGCCAGTCTAGTAATCGGGCCCTTGGTCTCTGTCTTAGCCTCGATTATGAAGAGTATTTCTGAAGTATCATGGTCATGCAATCAGTTTTCAGGTCTAACATCCACCCCATTCCTGTATCAAGTTTATCATATCAGTAACCAAACTCAAACAATGTCAGGTGAGGAAATGAGTGTTATTTCACTAATATTGTTTGGCTCCTTTCGCCCCTCCTTTCCTATTTTTACATGTTTATTCATCTTTATAGTCCCATAACCGAGTTTGTGAGTTTTTGGAGGTGTTCGAAAACAACCCACATACTTGTTAACTAGCTGGCTGGTCTCCTCTCTTTATCTCCAGTTGCCTTGCATCTCTTAGTAGAATGGACAAATGGTTTATATAATTTGAACATTCGCCCCAGCTTGTTTCATTTGTTCTGAAAATATGGACCTGCCAATCACATGATTCACAAGGTTTATGGAGGAAAAAACTACTAAAACTTGCTAGGAAATTTCAACTTACAGCAGAAAGGGGCCTGTGGTCTACAGGTCCAACCTGTGGTCTGGGAACCGCTGCAGGTCATCAAAGCCTCCTCAGGGGGTCCTTGAAGGCTTAGAAAATTGAATAATATTAAGAGATTAATAAAGTGTATATAAATAATGTGGCCAAATGTACAGTTGAAATTTTTGAAGTGTACTGTAAATGTCAAGGAATTTGAAATTGGAGGCTACAAATTAAATTAACATCCTTAGATTAATTGGTGGGGGCAGTGCAGGTGCATCAAGTAGAATATAGTATTGGCGATGTGTGTCTTCAACTGAATTTAGAAAAGCTCCAACCTTCCTATTAAAGTTATTTTTTTGTTTTTCTTTATTTATATTTGTTTGCAAATTAAGTAAACTGTGTTAAAATTTGCATATGTGTTTGATGAATGCTTGTTTCTGTATTTTTTATTTATTATTTTGCATTTCAAATCATCGACAATGTTTAGGCCAGGGTCCCCGGCTTCCAGTAATGACTCAGCAGGGCACCCCCAGATTCCAGTAATGATTCAGGGGTGTTCCCAGGTTGCAGTAATGATAAAATGGGGGTCCACAGAAGTCAAAAGTTTGGGAACCACTGCTGTAGACTGACCTACTAGAGAATCTCTTTGCAACTTATGATACTATTCAGAGCTGTCGGGGGACTGGAGCGTATACTTTGCTTGGCCACAAGTGAAGTAGAGAAAGCTTTAGACCACTTAGAGGGCACAGTTGAAGACCATTGCGTGGTTTCTGGCTGGCAGACGGGGAGCTTTGCATTTCCCTGGGTCGATCCTCTTGCCTGCATGGAATGACAATAGCAAGGAAAGTGTAAGGCTGACAACTATTTGATGCTGGTAGATGATGTAAGCCTGTTGGCCATTTGAGGTGCCCGTCTCGGGTTTCGGGGAGCATGAGAGTTGCAGCCCCAAGCTTTGAGTGGGGCCTGCAAAAAGACCAATCTGTGTTTTTCACGTTGACAGGTAACGAGGTTGAAGCACTATGTCATTGGGTGGGCAGAATCATTTCCCCAAAAATGCCCTAATTGCCCCACACCCCCTAGAAGGTAGGTGCAAAACTAACTTACCATTTTCTGGTAGGCAGTTCAGTCTGGCTTAGATTCTGTTCGTGAGAAAACACCTCCTCACAGCTTCATGATCCAGGAAGTGAAAGGGGGCGGGGGTGGCAGTATTGTTTACACTAGTTTCATATTTCGGCCACTGTTTCACTCCAGTTTTTAAATTGCCACTACAACACCATGGCCACATTTGGCTACCAGCATGGATACAGAAGTGCAACAGCTTGGCATGAGAATCTAGTACTATCAATTCTACACACATGCCAGTGGATGACTTTACAGCCCTTATGAAGGACCACATCTTTCACCGACTAACACATATGATGTACGTTTTCGCTATGCCCGTAGTATACATACTGCTTTAGAAATGTACTGGTTATATCTCAAAGTAAATCTGATGCCTCGGCTCCTGTTGTGGTCCAACCTAAATCAATTGTCGAACACAGGTGAGATGCAACTCCACACTGGGCTCTGCCTTCACTGCCTGCCTCACACTGGTACTTAATTGGGCCCTGAGTGTAAGAAGGTGCAGGACTTCAATAGAAACACATCACCCCTTGTTCCAACATCCCTTGCCCGCAGGAGGTGTAATAGAAGTTAACGCTGCTCCTGTAGTTGGACAGAAGAGGTGTGTCCTTCCCACGCATAACCACAGGAAAACGGGTTGCCTAGCAACGACTTGAAAGATAGAAATGAGGACATTGCAGGACACCACAGAGCATCTCACTAAACAGGAGGAAAGCATGAAGCAACTAGGACTACATCGGTATTACCAATAAGATCGACGGGGATATGAGAACACAGACATTAATACCAGTTATCGCAGGCCTTGTACAAAGGACACGCTAGAATGAACCAACTAAAGACAAAGCAAAATCACAGTGGTATGAAAAAGCCAAAGGTGCATTGCACAGAATGTCACACTGCTTTGCGTCAGAATCTCAATAGCATGCAAAGCGGGTGGAAGCGGATAGGGACTGCACAAAACCACAGTACTTGAGATGCTTGCCAAGTATCAAGGTCTTGATTCAACCTCATACCTCTTTCTTCCACCATCAAACGCAACTTGTCTCCATCTCACTCCTGAAGTGTTTTTTCATCCCCACTTCCCCCCTTTTCCACAGTTCTCTTCTTCCCTCTTTATCTTTTTTCTACTTTACCCCTCTTTTTGTCTGGGTCAAAGTCTGGTTCTGAACACAACTGCGCCCTCAGCCCTCACCCCTCCCAAAAAAACGAGCACTTCTACCACTGGTAAACGACTGCTTAAATTAAGCACTAATAAGGTAATCAGGATGCCAAACATTACAGCCATTGGGAAAAAGAAAAAGATTATCACTGGTGCTAAACAGCTTTTGGGGGAAAAAAAATGAAAATGTCCAGACAAAGGCACTAATTTTGAATATGGCGGGCCGAACCTCCACATTATGTACATGGTGACGGCCGCCAGAAGCAGCTGTCACCCACCGCCAGGCTCCTGCCATCAGGCAGCCTGGTGGCTGGTTGAAACACCATCCGCCAGGGTAGCTGCGCCACCCTGCGGATAATGTTTAATTTCCCGCCAGCCTGGTGGAGGGGGTGCCCCAGGTTACCCCTGGGATCCCCTGCACTGCCCATGCACTTTGCATGGGCAGTGCAGGGTGCAACTGCACCTGCCACACAGAGGCATTGACCCGTCAATGTCCCGGGAGAGCCTTTCTGTGAGCCGGCGGGCGGAAACAAGGTTTCCGCCCGCCGGCTCTCAGGAAGGTTCATTATCTGTCCGGCGGGGTTCCGGGGTCGCTGGCGGTCAGTGTTTTGACCGCCAGCATGAACACGGCGGTTGTTTCTGCCGTGTTCATAATGACCCCCAAAGTCTGATGATGTGTATCTATGCATACGTCTCTACGCATGCGCACGTATATGTCATGACATTGGGCAGTCATTTTCTTTTAAGTTAAAATGACAGGTGCCTATCTTGAAGTAGTAATTTGGTTTTTTAAAATGTGGAAAGCACTTTTCTGACAAAGGAGCAACCGGGTAACAGACTGAAGATGCCAGATCCCTCAAAAATCAATAAATTAATTAATACATTTGTAACATGTGGCGGGAAAGCAGTGGTGCAGGTGGGGGGAAGCAACAGAACACCTCCAAAAGGTGTGGGTAGGCAGAGAGCTATAGAGGAGCTGAGAGAACTAGCAATGGAAAATAATTAAAATAATTTGAAGGGGCAGTGAGAGCAGTGGACAACCTAGGAGGAGTAACACGGAGAGCGTATGGCATGGGTTCTAAGTAAGAAGCAGCGCATGGGAGAGACAGCAAGAAAACACGACACTCCCCTTGAGTGCCAACAGAAAACAAGTAGCTCCCTGAATGGAAGCACAGAAAGGATACAAGTCATCCGGTCAATAGGATGGTAAAAAATGTAACCTCGAAATGGATAAACACAAGAAGGTGAAGGAAAGCCATAGAACATGAAGCAAACAAATGAGACTGATAAGAATGCCAACCAATGATAAACAATAATCACTGTAAGGTTAAGATTGTGCACAATAGGTCTTCACCAGCAGACTGCTAAAGAAGGCAGTAGGCAAGACATAAAAAAATGCCGAGATAGAGGAATAATGCATTATAACAGTTTATTCACCCTT
Organism: Pleurodeles waltl; assembly: GCF_031143425.1. Lineage (NCBI taxonomy): Eukaryota > Metazoa > Chordata > Amphibia > Caudata > Salamandridae > Pleurodeles > Pleurodeles waltl. The sequence continues at coordinate 1,657,310,374 of NC_090445.1, forward strand.
TTGTGGTTCAACCCAATGTCTAGGTTTTCTGAGGTAATTCCGAAATTCTCCAGGGAAATAGAAGCAGTTTCTTCATGGAGTGCCGTGTTTTTCTGGAGAGCTTCTTCAAGAGGCCCGTGCTTCACCACAAGCGCTCTCACACCTCACCTTTCATGTCTTTCCAAGTAGGATGCGCCATTGATCAAATCGCACGAGTACAAATTGAAGGGCACGAGAGGATTGTACTTCAGCAAAAAAGCAATACAGAGGTGTTGAGAAATGAAACAGAAACCTATCTACCCAGGTTCATGCTGCAGAATTGAAAACTGTCAGATGATAACAGGTCTAACATTTCTTTTTAATACACTGTCTTTGATATCCGCGGTGTAGCTCAGTGAGCTAGGAGCCCTGTACTGCCATCACCAGGCAACCTATGCATTAACCAAGAAATGCGACATATTTTATTAACAGTACAATTAATGAGCAAAACTGGAGTATCTGATAAGTCAAAAAGTAAAGCTAATATCAATAAAGTGCTGAATTGATATTCTTGTGTCTGCAAAATGGCTCACTGAGTGAGGCTGACACTGCTGACATCTGTTATGTTTTTGCACAGAGTCCCACGTGAGTCAGGACTTTTGCCTGTGGAAAATCAGATGATTCTCATTAACAAGCATTAATCTATTAACACGCCCTCTTCTAAGATGAATTCAGTTCTGTGCATCACATCTAGACAAAGACAAGATTTAGTTGTGAGACCATTGCGCATTTCTTTGGCGCTTACTAGTCTTTCTTTCTTTAATGATCTCATAGAAAACATAGGGGGTCATTACAACCCTGGTGGACGGTGTTAAAGTAAGACCGCAAACAGGCTGGTGGAAAAAAAATGGGAATTATGACCGTGGTGGAAACCGCCAACAAAGACAGCCATTTTAACACTCCGAACGCCACGGCGGTACAGACAAACAGCGCAGCGGTCACCGCCTACAGACAGGCGGAAGACAAAGTACCGCCCACAGTATCACAACCTACCAATCCGCCACCTTTTCCGGGGCGGATTCACCGTGGATAAAAACACGACAGAAACAGCCATTTCAATGGGAAAACGCTCACCTCTACACACTCCACGAGGGAGGAGGACACCATGGAACCAGAACTCCAAATACTCCCTGCGATAGTCTTCCTGCTCCTGTACGACCATCATCAACGCCGGCGCCGAAGACAACGGTGAGTACTGCACCTACGACATAGGGGTGGGGGGGAGGCAAAAGTCAGGGACACACACACGCAACACCCGCACCTCCACCCCGACCCTCACCCACTACAACACACACACCAATGCACATCCAAACATTACAGTAACAACCCGCAAACCCCCCGGAAGAATGCAAAGACAAAAGGAAATGAATTCAACCATTGTAATATATCAAAATACAGTAACCAAATATATACAGATATAATTTCACATTCAACAAAATATACATCACGATTTGTAGTGCAGGTAATGCACCATTCAATGTCTGTGGACCACTGGGCCCAAAATGCATGGGCGAGGCCCACACACGATACCTGAGCAAAACGGAGAGAACACTGCTGGGGCATCAGATAGAAATACAACAGGCACCTCAGGGGGAAGGGAAGGGGGGGCACCTCAGCCGGATGAGTGCAGCACGCCAGATCCACGAGGGGGCTCCATGCCCATTGATGTATCCTGGGGAGTGCAAAGCCACAGTCTCTCAAGTCTCTACAGTGGGTGGGTTGCCCACTGTTCAATCCTGGGGAGTGCAAAGCCACAGTCTCTCAAGTCGATAACAGTGGGTGGGTTGCCCACTGTTCAATCCTGGGGAGTGAAAAGCCACAGTCTCTCAAGTCGATAACAGTCTCCACTGGTTCTGGAGGGGGACTGGTGCCCAGAGTGCTTCATTCTGTTAAGGACAGACGGAGTGGATGCTGTTCTCCACTGGTTCTGGAGGGGGACTGGTGCCCAGAGTGCATCACTCTCCCCGTGACGGTCCCAGTTCCGTCACTGCCCCTGCCGCACATGGGCTAGCGGTGCTTGAGTTGGCGGTGCTTGCCCTGTTCAGCGGTGCTTGCCATGGCGGTCTGTGCCCTGTTCAGCGGTGCTTGCCCTGTTCAGAGGTGCTTGCCGTGGCGGTCTTTGCCTTGTTCAGCGGTGCTTGCCGTGGCGGTCTTTGCCCTGTTCAGCGGTACTTGCCCTGTTCAGCAGTGCTTGCCACTGCGTTCTTTGCCCTGTTCCGCGGTGCTTGCCCTGATCAGCGGTGCTTGACTTTGCTGTCTATGACCTGTTCAGCGGTGTTTGCCATGGCGGTCCTTCATTGCCCAGCGGGCCTTTGGCTGCCGGGGCCCTCCTGGGCACTGACTCTGGTGGTGGCCTCCTGGCCAGTGACGATGGGGCTGCCCTCCTGGGCACTGACTCTGGCGGTGGCCTCCTGGCCAGTGACGATGGGGCTGGCGGTGGCCTCCTGGGCAGCGGGGATGATGGCGGTCTTCTCCGCCGTGCTGCTCTTCCCAGACTTTGGCGATTTCTTCTGCCCCTTCCCCACCTTGGGAGGAGTCACAGCTGAGTGGACACTCCCCCCGGGACCCTTGTGAGTGGCTTTGCCGGCTGGAGATTTCCCCCTCTCCCGTCGGGCACTGTCCAACTTCTGGTGCTTCACATGGGGGGGACTGGCTGTGCTGTGGCTCTGTGTCACACTGGCTGCCCTGGTGCCCAGTGCACTCCACTAACAGGCACCACTGGTACCAGCGATATTTTGGCTGAGGTGCTAGTACGGGACCTATGAATTGGAGGGGGGGTGGTGGGAAAGAGGTCAAGGTTGCTCAGGAAAAGTTTCTTACGAACACTGGGACGGGTAGCTGGAGGGGGTCTGGGAGTGGAGGAAGAGGAGGTGATTGTATGAGGTGTAACTTTTGTTGATTTGGGTGAAGGTGCATGCGTTGGAGGCTGTCGTGAGGTGGATGGTTGTTGGGTGGGTGTGTGCTTGCGTTTGTGTACTTTGGGAGGGGGCGTCACAGACACACTGGGAGAGGACACAGGGGACGTGTGAATGGTAGTGGGGGTGGTGAGTGCAGGTGAGCGGGGTGTGCTGGTGGGTGTGCTGGTGCGGGACCTAGTGGCTGTAGTGGTAGTGCATGCAGGTGAGAGTGTAGACGAGACTGGGAGGGAGGAGGGAGACGACGAGGAGGGGGACACAGTGGAGGCAGTGGATGTTGCTGTGTTTGTATGTGTGTGATGCTTGCGTGAGTGCCTGTGGGATGTGTGGTGCTTATGTTTGCCTGAGCTTCCCTTGTGTGTTGAGGTGTGTGCAGGCTGGTCTGATGGTGTGCTTGGATAGGCTGGGGTACAGGGGATTGGGTCTGGGTGGAGGAATTTGGAGGGGGGAAGCTAGAGACAGGGACAATGGCTGCCATCAGTGCTGAGGCCAGAGATTGCAGGGTTCGATGAAGGGCAGCCTGACCAGAATGAATGCCCTCCAGGAATGCATTTGTGTGTTGCAATTCCCTTTCTACACCCTGGATGGCATTCAAAATGGTAGACTGCCTAACAGTGAGTGACCTGAGGAGGTCAATGGCCTCCTCACTGAGGGCAGCAGAGGTGACAGGGGCAGGGGCTGAGGTGTCTGGGGCGAAGGTGATGCCCACCCTGCTGGGTGAGCGGGCACAAGGCGAAGGCTGAGGGGCTGCTGGGGGGGGGTGGTGCTGGTAGGGGGGCTGGCGGCTGTACCTGTAGAAGTGGGTGGCACAGATTTTGCCACCACCACAAGGGAGCTCCCATCGGAGGACGAGTCCGTGTTGCTGGTTGCTGATCCTGTGACCGCCGTGAAGCTCCCCTCACCCTTCGTCCCACTGGTGTATTCAGAGTCCATGGTGTGGCCCTCCATGGCCAGGTGGGATGCAGCTCCCTCGTGCTCCGGTGTCACTGTACCTCCGCCTGATGATGCTGATGCACACAAGAAAAGGGAGAGCACAAAAAGGGGGAGGGGGGGACAGTAGAAAGACAGGTTGAGTGCATGGCTTACCGCTACCGTTGGCGGACAATACAGACACAGCAGCCCCATGCACTACGCCGCGCTGTTGGGCTCTACTGATGCAGTTCCTGGGATATGGCCTACATGGCTATGGTGGACATCAGCACACATAGATGAAACAGGGACATGTATACCTGTACTTGGCACTCTACAGAGGTGGGGTGGAATGCCACATGGCCTGCATTACGGAGAGGCCTAGCCTACGGAACTCGCCCTGGCCTAGGGAAACCCAAAGCCCTCCTCCCCCACCCAGACACCTTCACTGCGCGCAAAGTCCGCTGAATGAGAGTGTACTCACCCCCTTGTGTCTGCTGTGATGCCCTCAAGCGCCCATCCAACTCAGGGTAGGCCACTGCCAGGATCCTGAACATCAGGGGGGTCATGGTGAGACGGGCACCCCTCCCACGTTGGGAGGCCATCCCCAGCTGAGCCTCCGCCGTCTTCTTGCTCCAGCGGCGAATGTCCTCCCATCTTTTACGGCAGTGGGTGCTCCGTCTCTGGTGGACCCCCAGGGTCCGGACATCCTTGGCGATGGCACGCCAAATATCCTTCTTCTGGTGGGCGCTGACCTACATGACATGTACAGGGGAAGAAGAGAAGTCATTACCAACTGCACTGTCAAAGTGAGTGGCCCACATCCCTACCCTTGCCATGTGGCACATGCATTCACAGTCCTTCATGCTCGCAGAACTCTGCCTCCTTCCTTCTTACAACCAGCCCTCTCCACCCAGGCATAGCCCATACAACTTGCTCCCTGTGTACTCACCTGTTGGTCTGGAGGACCATAGAGTAGTGTGTACTGGGGGAGGACCCTGTCCACAAGCTTCTCCAACTCCTGTGCAGTGAAGGCAGGGGCCCTTTCCCCAGACACACGAGCCATTGTCTCTTCCAGACCGGGGTCACAGCAGCACTTGCAGTGTAAGTCCTCTCCTGTCGAAGATCAGGTATCGAGTGATTCAACAGATAGAAAATGGCGGTCACATCCGCAGCGGTGGCGGCCGCGGCGATGCGTATCATCACCGCCGGCGCACTTCGTCATTGGCTCCTGGGACCCATAGGGTCCAATGTTAATCAATGCAGCATTGCGCAGTGGTCTTCGACCGCCTACCGCGACGATGTACAATGCCAGCGCAGTTACCTCACATCCCATTGTCCCAGTTTAGAGGTCAGGCAGCCGCCATATCAGGGGCCCACATGGCTTCATTTTCAACTCGTCACACATACCTAGGCCTGGACTCAACACACATACAGACAACCTTTTGGATTATGTTTCGTGTTCTGTGTAGACTGTGGGTACATACCTCTGAGTTGCTTGACTCTGTGGTCGCTGTTGTCCTTCCTGGGCACCGTCAGCTGGGACATGTGAGGAGATGGCGGAATCCTCCGGTGTACCAACCGCTGGTGGACCTGTTGACAATGGAGGAGCGACATTTAATCATCACCTACAGGTTTGACCGTGCCACAATCCAGGAACTGTGTACCCAGTTGGAGCCTGACCTGATGTCAGCTATCCGCCATCCCACAGGGATCCCCCCTCAAGTGCAGGTGCTATCAGTGCTCCATTTCCTTGCAAGTGGGTCTTTTCAAACAACAGTGGCCATGGCATCAGGGATGTCCCAGCCTATGTTTTCCAACGTGTTGTCCAGAGTGTTGTCTGCCTTGCTGAAACACATGCAGAGCTACATCGTTTTTCCTCAGGTGGAGGATTTGACTACTGTTAAAGGTGACTTCTATGCCCTTGGACATATCCCCAACATCATATCTGCCATTGATGGGACCCATGTGGCTTTGGTCACCCCCCACAGGAGTGAACAGGTGTACAGGAACCGGAAGAGTTATCATTCGATGAATGTACAGATGGTATGTTTGGCAGACCAGTACATCTCCCAGGTAAATGCTATGTTCCCTGGCTCAGTGCATGACGCCTACATCCTGCGGAACAGCAGCATCCCTTATGTGATGGGTCAAATCCAGAGGCACTGTGTGTGGCTATTAGGGGACTCTGGTTACCCCAACCTATCATGGCTACTGACCCCAGTGAGGAATCCCAGGACCAGGGCAGAGGAACGCTACAATGAGGCCCATAGGTGGACTAGGAGGGTGATCGAACGCACCTTCGGCCTCCTGAAGGCCAGGTTCAGGTGCCTCCATATGACAGGTGGTTCCCTATTCTACTCACCAAGGAAGGTGTGCCAGATCATCATCGCCTGCTGTATGCTTCACAATCTGGCTTTGCGATGCCAGGTGCGTTTTCTGCAGGAGGATGGTCCAGATGACGGTGTTGTGGCAGTTGTGGAGCCTGTGGACAGTGATGAGGAGGAAGCAGAGGAAGAAGACATTGACAACAGGGACTCAGTCATCCAGCAATATTTCCAGTGACACACAGGTGAGAACACGTTCTTGCCTACTACAATTACTTTCACACTTCTACCTCTATCCTGTCTGTCAATTTCAAGCAGTATATGGTAACTGAGTTGTACATTTCCATTACGGTTTCACAGGTGTGGTTACCAACGTGTGTCATCTGCTTACATTCTTCATGGACTTGGATCTGTGACATAGGTATGTTGACATTACATTAGAGAACGGATTTTGTCACTGTCATTGCTAATACACATTTTCAAGATCACAGACTGACTCCAGATTGTTTTGTGCTTCAAGGGTGTTTATTGAAGTGCTAAATATTGGAGAGGGGTGGTAAAATGGTGAGGGGTGATGGTGGAGGAATGTCCATGGCAGAGTCCAGTCTATTAATCTCACAGGTGCACTGCCCATATGGGCATAGGAAGTGGAGCTGGGGCAGTTCCAATATGGACAGGGTGACAAAGTGGGACAGTGGGGTGACAATCAGGGTGTTCTCATTTCTTGGCGGGGGTCTTGCCATCGTGCTCTGTCCTGTTCCTGGATCGCAGGGACCGCTTTCGGGGTGGTTCTCCGTCAGCAGGGGGTGGGGTGCTGGTGTGGTGGTCCTGTGGCAGTGCCTCCTGTCCACTAGCGCCGGCGGAGGTGGTGGACAGTTCATTGTCCATGCTAGTGTCAGGGCCCCCTTGGAGTGCCACGGTGTCCCTCCTGGTGTTCAGTATCTCCTTCAGCACCCCTACGATGGTGCCCAGGGCGGAGCTGATGGTTCTGAGTTCCTCCCTGAAGCCCAAATACTGTTCCTCCTGCATGCGCTGGGTCTCCTGAAACTTGGCCAGGACCGTAGCCATCGTCTCCTGGGAGTGGTGGTATGCTCCCATGATGGAGGAGAGGGCCTCGTGGAGAGTGGGTTCCCTTGGCCTGTCCGCCCCCTGTCACACAGCAGCCCTCCCAGTTCCCCTGTGTTCCTGGGCCTCTGTCCCCTGGACCGTGTGCCCACTACCACTGCCCCCAGATCCCTGTTGTTGTTGGGGTGGTGGGTTATCCTGGGTTCCCTGTAGTGGTGGACACACAGCTGATTGACGTGTCCTGGGGACGGAGGTATGGGCCCGCTGGGTGGGTGCTGTGCTGGTGTTACCAGAGGGTGGAAGGTCTGTGGTGGGCTGTGCCTGTGCGAGGGGAACCGACTGTCCCGAGGCCCACGATGGTCCGGGCTGGTCATCTGGATCCAGTTGGCCAGAGCTGCTGTCATCACTGTGGGCCTCTTCTGTGAGTGGGGTAGAGATGTCTGGACCCTCCTGTCTGGTGACGTTGGGTAGTGGTCCTGCAGGGGTGTAAAAGCATGATTATTGCATGTGTGTGTGTCATGGTGTGCAATGGGTGGGTGAGTGTCTACCCCGGTGCTAGCATTCCTGTGTGGGGGCTTGTGTGATGATGGTTGGGGGGGGGTGTTATGGGTATGTGCAGTGGGCATGCTTTAGTGAGGGGTGTCCATGCTTTGTTGTGTCATGCAGGGCTTGGTGTTGGGATGGGTGGTTTGTGTTATTCGTACACTAGTGAGGAGTTGGAGTGATAGGGGAGGGGGTGAGGGTGGGGGTCTGTGATGGCATGCAGATAGGGTGGGGGATATGACAGTTAAGATTTGACTTACCAGAGTCCATTCCTCCACCGACTCCTCCGAGGCCCTCAGGATGCATAATGGCCAAGACCTGCTCCTCCCATGTTGTTAGTTGTGGGGGAGGAAGTGGGTGTCCGCCGCCAGTCCGTTGTACCGCGATGTTGTGTCTTGAGACCACGGAACACACCTTCCCCCGTAGGTCGCTCCACCTCTTCCTGATGTCGTCCCAATTTCTTGGGTGTTGTCCCACTGCGTTGACTCTGTCCACTATTCTTCACCATAGCTACATCTTCCTAGCTATGGAGGTGTGCTGCACCTGTGATCCAAATAGCTGTGGCTCTACCCGGACAATTTCCTCCACCATGACCCTGAGCTCCTCCTCGGAGAACCTGGGGTGTCTTTGCCGTGCAATGGGGTGGTGTAGGTGATGTGTGGGGTGGTGTATGTGGTGATGAGTGTGGTGATGTGTAGTGGTGTGTGGTGTTTTGTGCGTGGATGTTGTGTGGGTGATGGTGTTGTGTGCCTCTGTGTGGTGTGGTTGTCTATGCTGTGCAGTCTCTCCGACCTTCGTCAAAATTTTTGGTCGTAGGGGTTTGTGGGTGATGTGGGTGTGTGTTTTATATAGTGTTGGGTGTGTGGGAGTGGTGTTTGTATGTGTATCAGGTGTGTGTATTTGGAATTGTCCAATGTGGCGGTGTTTTGGAGATGTGTGTGTATTTTGAGCGCGGCGGTGTATACCGCCAATGGAATACTGCGGTTGAAAGACCGCCGCGTGGATTCGTGGGTCGTGATAGCATGGGTGTGTTTCTGTTGGCGTGACGGTGGAGGATTTATTTTCGCCAATTTATCACTGACCTTTGGTGTGGCGGACTTGTGTGGGTGGCTGAATTTCGGCAGATTCTGAGATGTGGTTCATAATAGCTGTGGCGGATTTCCGCGGTGGTGTATTGGCGGTCTTCTGCACGGCGGTAAGCAGCTTTTACCGCCAATGTTGTAATGACCCCCATAGTTACTACTCTAGTTTGGTAACTGTGAAAAACAGAGTTTGGTGGAGAAGATACTGAGGGCCTGATAGAGTTTGGTGGATGGGATTATATAATAATTGTCAATTCAAAATGACAAGTTCAGTAAGAGCTTTATTGGAGCATCCAAGACTGAAGAGAGTAGCCAAGCAACTGACCGCCAGCCACCTCAACAATCTAGAACACATGTGAATTATAACAATAAGAACTAATGAGATGAAAGATATATAGCTACAGCATCTTACAGTTAAACTGTAAATGTAAGTAATTAACTTTAAGTAAACCATTTTATTAACTTACAAAATGTCTACAGGTTACTTCATCACAAACGTGATGAACATCCTGGTCCGCAGAATTACAATGCCGTCATATCCTAATGATGTCATAATACAGCGGACAACATATCTGTCACATTTGTGGTGGAGCAACTCATCTGCCAAATTCTAAATCAGGCCCAGCGTATTTATCAGGAGGAGTTTCGAGTGTCATGAGGTAGACAATGACAGCAAAGACTGAGGTGGTCATTCCAAATTTGGCGGTAACCAGACCACCAAATAACAAATAAGGCAGTGAACCCAACGCAATACACACAACTCACAGCGAGCACCGCCACCACCGACGAGCAGCATCCGGCGGCGGTAGCCAACTTCAGGCTGGCGGGAACCGATGTCCCACCCACTATATAATGAGTCACCAGACCGCCAGGATATCCGGGGTGGGCTGTCCGCGATGAAAATCTTGGCGGTAACAGAAAGTACAAAAGTAGACACCCACCTCCAGGCACACAGACGCATCCGCGTCTGCCAGGCAAACGAACTGCCACTCTTCCTAGCGTTGTATCTCGCCATACACCGTCAGGACCAGCGACAACGAAGAAGTGGACAACCATAAGTACCCCTAGCAGAGAGTGGAGGAAATGGCAGTGGTACACACCCACAGATAACACACAGTCTTGGCATGGACAACAAAGGCCACACACACATGCATACAAACATACCGTAACAGCACACACATCAAGACACACACATGCACACTCAAAATACATAAACTACAAGTACACAATACACACACAAAGCCAAGCAGAGACATCACAAACATACAGCACAACGCACACAAACACCACAAACACAGTCATACACATCCAAACACAACACCCCATAACTACACAATAACAACTAGACCACAAACACCTCACAAAGGCATAATCAGGCATGTTGAGAAACACCACATATACACACAAAAATAAACTGTATGTAGCAATGACACACAATTAATAGCAGTGAACACACATCCAAACAGTGACACATCTGACACATCACGTACAACTAACAAACAAGGAAATCCACAGATGCAGCAACATACACACGGATGCACACAACACCCCATACAATCCCACAAGCAACAGTCAGACACCTAACAACAAGCACATGGCACAACCCATCTACCCAGCGCATGCAACAACACAGACACAACCCATACACAGACCACACACACCATTGCACACAGATGTCCCCCCACCATGTAGAAGGAAACCAGGACAAGCATCTCAACTTGCCAATCTTAGCAATGTGGGGCGATGTATTTGGAACCATGACAGAGATAAAAACTATATACAAAATGTGCCAAATGGCAAGTCCAATGACCAGAAAATCAGGACACATTGTCCAGACATCATGGCCCCAACTTGACTTCCGACAGCAAGTAGGCCTCCACGTCACAGGGGCATCAATTGGTAACGCAGGCACCTCAGGGGTTTGGGATGGTGGGGGTGGCATGGTTTGGATTTGGAAGGGCATGTCTCTGTTTGGGCTTGGGAGGGGAAACTTTGGCTCTGGGAGGGCTGGAGGTTTTGCTAGGTGGAGGAGCAGGGGAACACCAGAGGGGGCACCTGAGGAATGGGAGATGGAAGGGCCTGGGAGGGGCAGAGGGACACAATGTTTAGGGGCAACACAGGGTGGGAGAGGAGCAGGGACGTGTTCAAGGGCGGCAAGGAAGACTTTTTTAGGTACACAGGGGCTAAAAAATGAGGGATGGGAGTGGAGGTAGAGGGACTGCCCGTGTGATGTGTTGGTGTGCTGTACATGGGTTCTGGTGTGTGCAATATGTGCATGTCTGTGGTGGGTGTATGTTGGGTTGATGTGTGGGTGCCTGTGAATATCTTGGGAGGAGGTGGGTAGAGATGCAAGGAGAGGGAATGGAAGATGTGTGAGTGAATGTTGTGGTTGGGATGTGCAAGCGAGGTGGTTGTACTGAAGGTGGCAGAGAACGTGGTCGTGGTGAGTGTGGATGTGATGTGTATGGTGGGTGTCCATAAGCCTGCTGTTGTGGTGATTGAGGGTATGACAGGAATGCTAGCAGGGCCAGTGTGTGATGATGCAGTGCTGGCAGGTGTGAGTTGTGATGTGACTGTAAGGGAGGCAGTGTGGGAAGTGTCTGTTGTTGTGAATGCAGATGTGTGTTGTGTATGTGCATGCATGTGGCTTCATTTGTGGTACTTATGTTTGTCTTTGCGCACCTTGTGTGTTGTAGTGGGTGTATGCTGGTCTGTAGGTGTACCCTGGATGGGTGTAGTGAGAGGGGTTGTGGATTGGGAACAGGTAGCTGGAGGGGGGACGGAAGAGGAAGGAACACTGGCTGCCATCAATGAGGAGGCCAGAGCCTGAAACCATCTTTATAGGCCAGACAAGGCACTGTGAATGCCTTCCAGGTAGGCATTGGACTGCAGCATATGGGATGCCAGTCCCTGGATGGCATTCACAAGGGTTGTCTGCACCACAGAGATGGACCTCAGGAGGTCAATAGCCTCCTCATTGAGGGCAGCAGGGCTGACAGAGGTGCCTGCAGCGAAGGAAACACCCACCCTCCTGGGTGAGTGGGCCCGGCAACTGGGTCGGTAGCTACAGGGAGGGAAGTGCTGGTAAGGGGGGTTGGTGGTCAAGGATGGTGCTGGGGTGGTCCCAGATGGGTCCGCCACCGCCAAGGAGCCGCCATCGGAGGAGAAATCTGAATCAGTTGTGGTGGTAGCCCCTGTCTTCCCCGTGGTGCTCCCCTCGCCCTCCGTCCCACTGGTCCCCTTGGCTTCGCTGGTGTCAGCCTCCTGGGTCCCGAGGGCTGCTGCATCCCCACTCGCCGGTGCCCTTCCTCCTTTGCCAGATGATGCAAATGCACACATAGACAGAGGTGGAGAGAGAAGGAGGGTGGGAGAAACAGAAAGGGAGGAAATGGTAATAACACAAACATCCACTTCACATACAAACAAAACACACATTTGCCCCGTCAGAAAAACAAGAGACCATTTTGCAGTCATGAACAATAGAGTCCTGAAAGCTATATCCAAACTTATCACCGATCACCTCATGCCTGTCAACTGGCTAAATAACTGATCCAACAATTCAACCCATTAACATACCCAACCACATGTTAGTCATCACAAGATGAAACAAATCTGACCTCAGAGGAACTGTGCACACAACCTAAATGACAGGAATGTGTGGAGTACATTTGGTACAGAGGTCCATTGATGTTGCAATTGAGGCAATTGCAATGTTAACAAAACATAACTGTCATTACCCAAATACAGTGCCAATAAGATCACCTTGTACTACTACAGAATATGCAGAGATGGAGTATGATGCCAGTGAAATGTCCAAACATTTGAGCAACCCATATGTACAGTAGAATGTGTGTTACAATACCACCACTTCTGTTCCTGCATGCTCAATATAGCTAACGTTTCACACTCCAACATGATTGGTGTGACAATTTCATCTGACCACGTATCCCAAGTCCAGTGAGGGTCACAGAGCACAACTATGCAGAAGTCACCTAACAGTCTACGCCTACCCCTTGTGGCTGCTGTGCTGCCCTCATGCACCCACCCAACTCTGGGCAGGCCACCGCCAGTATGCAAGCCATTGCGGGGGGGTTTCAGGGTCCGACAGGCACCCCTTCCACATTGGGAGGCTGACCCCAGCTGGGCCTTTGCAGTCTTCTGGGTCCGGCATCTCAGGTCCTCCCACTGCTTCCTGCGGTGGGTGCTTCGCCGGCTATGAACCCCCAGGGTCAGCACTTCCTTTGCAATGGCTCTCCTCAACCCTTTTTTCAGGTGTGTGCTGACCTGCATGGAAAACATTCCGAAATTGGGGGACATGATGTAAATGTTACCAATACAGCTGCAACCTTTGGTGACATACAAAACACACACAGACCATGCACACTGCCAATAAACCACACACATCATGTGCATGCAAAACCTCAAATCAGTAATCACATGTCAATGTGCACACAGATTCATTGTCAAACACCACCTGAAATGTGGGACAAAGGATGTTGTACTGACCTGTTGCCCTGGAGCCCCATACAACCGCCCTTACAGGGGTAGGACCCCTTCCACCAGTTTCTCAAGATCCTCAGCTGTGAAGGCTGGAAAACTATCCCCTGCAGTGTGTGCCATCTTTGCTCCAAGATTCAGGACACAGCAGCACACAAAGTGGAGGTCTTCCTTGCTTGAATGCCAGGAGTTAGGTAAGCTAGCCCATACAAAATGGCAGTCAAGACCGCAGCAGTCATGACCGTCACCACCGGGGGTGATCGTCATTGGTCCAAGTTTTCCATAGACGTCAGTGTTATCCAATGAGGAGTTGCACGGCGGTTCCGACCACCTTCTGCTATGACGACTGGCACCAGCAGAATGAGGTCACTTCCATCTGTCCAAAGCATGCGTCATTACCTGCATATCGTCACAAATTGATTCATTTAGGTTACATTTGGTAGATAATCACATATGTAGTGAGTGTCAGGTGACATCACCAAACTTGTCACTACATATGTCTGTATTGACAATCCGTATGGTGGCCATGTCCCTTGTCACAGGGATTATATGGCATTGTCTGGCTAGGAATGGAGTGTGGAGTAATGTGTATTTCCACAACATGACAGCCAACTTACATGACCTATAATTGTGATTATCGTGTGTCATACTTGGTGCACAGCATTGTGTGAGGTGCCCAGATTGTTGTTTGTCTTCCTGCCTAATACCGGCAAAATTGAGTCAGGAGGAATGCACCAGTTTACCAGCCACTAGTAGATCTTGAAATCATGGAAGAGCGCCACATCATCCTGACCTATCGACTGAACCGTGTGACCATCAGGGAACTGGTCGCCTAGTTGGAGCCAGACCTCCTGCCAGCTTTGAGAAATCCCCATGTCATCCCTCCAACAGTCCAGTTGTTGGAAGTTCTGCATTTTCTCGCAAGTGGATCTTTTCAGGTAACTGTAGGGCTGGCTGTAGGGATGTCACAGCCCAAGTTCAGTTAGGTGTTACAGGATGTGCTGGATGCCCTACTCAAGCATGTGAACAGGTACATTAGATTCCCGCAACATCCTTAATTGCCCACTGTTAAAGCAGCCTTCTACAATATATTACATGTCCCACATGTAATGGAGCCATTGATGGGACTCACATCGCCTTGGTACCTCCGAGGGCCAATAAACAGGTCTACAGAAACCGGAAAAGTACATATTCACTCAATGTACAAGTGGTGTGTCTTGCAGACGAGTACATAACACATGTAAGCGCAAAATTCCCTGGCTCGGTACATGATTCCTATGTCCTGAAGAACAGCAGTGTCCCTGCATTGATGTTACAGGTATGTGTACTGCTCTCCATGTCAGACATTTGATACCCCTCCCTACACAGTCTGCACTCTGCCTAGCATTGTTATCTATCGTCATATCGCAGGTGACTGCGGATACCCCAACCTGCCCTGGCTCCTGACACCTGTTAGACATCCAACTACAGGAGGGGAGAACAGATACAATGAGGCACATGGCCGTCGAGGAGAGTGATTTAGAGGACTTTCGGCCTCTTGAAAGCTAGATTTCGTTGCCTCCATGTGTCCAGTGGTGCCCTCCAATACCGACCAGGTAAAGTCTGCAAGATCTTTGTAGCATGCTGCATGCTCCATAATCTGGCCCTCAGAAGGCACATCCCACTGTTGGAGGAGGGGGACATTGATGCTGGAGCAGTTTTTGGGGCCAGAGACTCTGATGCTGGGGAGGAGGCAGACGAGGATGAGGCACATCACAACAGGACTGACCGGAGTTTGTCACTACTTTCAATTATGAACAGGTATGTGTGATTTCTATGTCATCTGCACTTGGACCATATATTGGTATAGCCAGTCTGTACACATATATTGCATGCATCAAGGTGTGTTTGGGGGCTACTGCCTTCTATCTTGGTTTCCGAGCCTGAAAGGTAGATGACTTACCATGAGGAGTAGTGGAAATGCATTGCTGCTAATGACTTGTTAAATGCTGGTGCCATAATGGAAGTTCCTTATGGTTGTATCAAAGGTTTAAAATCCTCAGTCTGCCTGTTTGGGTAAATGTACGGGGGACTTATCAGTCTTGTCCTGCTGTGTAGGCCTATCATGCTGCATTGTCAGCTGCTCTGTGGCAACTACCTGTTCCTGACTACTCAGGGAGGTGAACAGTAGAGGATGTTACCTTTGTGATATCTTTACTTTCCTACACATGTGTGAGTGACAATGCAGGCCCTTATATATGTGGTATCATAGCTGCTGGGCAGTTATCCCGTGTTTGTGCTCAACTGGTGTTGATGTATGACTATGGAGTACATCCCTAATTGCCTAATTTCCTAAATGCCTAATTCCATGTAATTTCCCCACTTCAGGTCACATGTCTGTTTGCAAGTTGCTTACTGATTTGCCTGTTGGCATCGTTGACACAGGATGTTACCACAGGGTGTAAAAGTGGCACACAGGGGTGACAGTTCAGGAGAGGGATAACTTCCTGGTAGGGGGATTGGTCTTTGTCTCAGGTCATGCAGGAGGTCTGGATGGCCTACCTCTTTTACAGGGGGCTCCCTCAGCTGCAGGGGTAGGGGTGCTGGTGGCCTGTGGGTCCTCCTGCTGAGCCTCCATTCCAGTAGCAGGTGTTGTTGTAGAGGGCAATGGTGTTGTCTGACTACTGGATGGGGCCTGCTGTTGGGTGGAGGATGTCTGCAGGATGTTGTTGAGTTCCTTGAACTCCCCTAAAATGGAGACCATGGTGGCATTGAGTACCTGCCACTGCTGAATGGCCTCCTGGTGGTAGTCCCCTTGCAGCCTTTGGGTCTCCTGAAAGGTGGTGAGTATCTGGCCCATCTTGTTCTGGGATTGTTGGCAGGCTCCCAGGACTCTGGGGACGGTCTCCAGGCCAGTCGTGTCCTGTTCCTGCCTCGTCCCTTGGTCCACGATTGCCCTCCCACTGGCCCTTGCCCGCTGTGCCTATGCCCCTGGTACTGTGTGCCCCCTCCCAATGACACCAGGACCATCACTGTCTTGGGATTGCACTGTTGACTCATGGCCCTGTCCTGTGGGGAACATTGATGTTTGATGTGACCTTGGGACACAGGTTTGGGAAGGTGGGCTCTGCTGGGCAATGGATGCCACAGGGAGGTGGGTTCTGTTGTGGGCAGGGTGAGGATGGTGGTGGTGGACTGACCACTCATGCCTGATGGGCCAGATTTGTCATACTAATCCAGACATCCAGGGGATTCCTCCAATACTGGACCTGCTTCCAGCCCTGGGCTTTCTGTCACTGGCATCCTCTGCTATGAGGCAGTATTTGGGAGACCTGTGGGATGAGAGGTATTGTGTCACATGATGGTATTGTACAAGTGATACACATGGTTGTATGCCATCATTGACTAGATTTGCAGGGCAGTAATGGCATTGACAGTTACTAGACTACTGCTTGTGTTTCCATCAGTGGAATGATGGAATGGTCCTATTTTGGGTAATAGTTTTTATTTGTCTTGCTACTCTCATTTGTACTGATGTGCATTCCAATTACTTATTGGTGAAGGGGGTGACATGATTTAACATGCAAGTGCAGAGATGTGAAGTGGATGCAGCAGTCATCCAAGAGTAGGGAGTGTTGCATTGTGGTAGTTGTAACATTTTCTGCAGTGTGGGGTATCCATGCACTAGGTGGGCCTGTGGGGGGAAGATGTTAGTAGGGAGCTGTGGTATGCAATGCTGGGTATCATGGTGGGTTTGTGCACGTTAGGGTGGTGTGAGGGGGTGTAAGGGTGGTTGGTGTACATGCGGTGCACGGGGACATGTTGGCAGGGGAGCATAGTTGACTTACCAGTGTCCAGTCCACTAGGTATTCCAGTCAGCCCCTCTGGGAGTAGGATAGTCAGGACCTTCCCCTCTCATAATGATAATTCTGGGGGAGGTGGTAGGGGCCCACCACCAGTCCTCATGACTGCGATTTGTTGCCTGGAAGCCATGGCCTGTACCTTCCCTGTACATTGTTCCACCTCTCCTTAATGTCCTCCCTTGTGCGTGGATAGTTCCCCACAGCATTCACCCTGACGACGATCCTCTGCCATAAGTCATTTTTCCGGGCTATGGATGTCTGCTGGACCTGTGCTCCAAACAGTTGCGTCTCCACTCTAATGATTTAGTTGACAATGACCCTCAGCTCCTCATCTGTGAATCATGGGTTTTTTTGTGGTGCCATGGCGGTTGTGTTGTGGGTGGGGGTGTGTGTGTGCAGTGATGCTGGGTGTGCAGTTTGTTGGTGTGAGTTTGGGTGATAGGATGTACGTGTGGTTTGTGGTGTTTGTGTGCAGTGGTGATGTGCGTGTTGTGTTTCTCTTGATGCCTGTTCAGGCCCATATTTCTACTTTTTTAGCACCGCATTTGCATCATTTTTTGACACAAAATCGGCTCAAACTTACAAAATACAACTGTATTTTGTAAGTTTGTGCTGCTTTTGCATCAAAAAATGACACAACTGCGGCACTAAAAAAGTAGAAATATGGGCCTCAGTGTGATGGTGCCTGTGACATCTATTTTTCTGGCAGTCGTGTGTTGGTGACTTGTAATACGGCGGTCTTCAGACCACCATCACTGGCGGTCTTTCAGAGCCCCCTTACACGACGGTCTTCGGAAAAGACCGCCAAAGTCAGAAGGACCACCTGAGTTTTCTTCGATGTCACTTAAAGCTCCAAGGTGAAAGATATGCCATTTATTATCAGTTATTCATCATATTTTTATGTATAGCCCACACCACACCCTTTCTCCTGCTCAGATCAGCAGTGCAGGGGTAGAGGATTTAAAGTAAGGGTTATGTTTATCCTGGAGTCTTCTCAGGCACTTCACCACCTTCTGCTTAAGCCTCATCTCCCCTGCAGAAATACAATATAATGACCTGGTGCTCTATCACGCACCTCACCTCTTGGCATTACCCTCCTCTCCAAAACTATTCATATACCTGGTGCCCTTTCACCACCCCACCACGCTTGACATTATCCACCCATCTCACAACCAAATATTTGAAAAGTCATATATCTGATGTCCTGACACTCTCTAAATGAGTGGTTTTAAACCTGTGGTCTGGAGACCCTGGGAGTCCACAAAGCCTACTAAGAGGGTCAGTGAATGCTGAGAAACTAAATATTATTAACATATTTGGTGAATATAAAGAAAGAAGCAAATTGCAAAATTCAGAACAATATGTAAAAGTGAAGAAATTAAAAAAGTCTTAAAATTGGGTTAGTATAATCAGATTGAAAAGTGG
Source organism: Pleurodeles waltl (assembly GCF_031143425.1). Classification (NCBI taxonomy): domain Eukaryota; kingdom Metazoa; phylum Chordata; class Amphibia; order Caudata; family Salamandridae; genus Pleurodeles; species Pleurodeles waltl. The sequence goes on from NC_090445.1 coordinate 1,657,328,997, forward strand.
GAGAAGTGTAAATGCATCAGACAGATCTTAGTATGGCCAATGAGTGGCCTCAATTGAATTTGGAAACGCTTCAACTTTCCCATTTCAATTACAGTTTTGATTTTTTTAAAATATTTATTTGTGAATTAAATACAATCTTTAATACTTTTTTATTTGGTGAATGCTTGTTTCTGTTTTTTTGTGTGTATTGTTTTGCTCTTCAAATCATAGAAAATGCTTAGGCTAGGCCCTTGGCTTACATTAATGACTCAGTGGCATCCCCAGATTCCAATAATGATTCAGTGGTGGACCCAGTTTCCAGTAACAATTACATGTGGCTCCACAGAAGTCAAAATGTGAAGAATAACTGCTCTACACATTTCCTCCACCTCTCCACCAGATGTTGTGCTCTGTTCTATTATTTTGAGGAAAGAGGGCCAGTACCTTGCTGACAGAAGGTTTATGAGATCCACTCATCATTGTGGCCATGTTTTCTTTTGTAAGCACAGAGACCTGCAGATGACAGAGAGGAAGGCATTTGGTGAAGCAGAAGCCGCACCCACCCTCCTCCTCAGATCTCTAGAATTATGTTGTAAGTGGCGGGTGCTCTCTAGAGCACTGGCTTCAGAAGATGGCACTTCCTATTCTGACATATGAGCAGTGAATAACCAGGTTATGAAACCCATGTAACCAATGTCTTAAACAACAGCTTCCTAAGGAAGCCATGCACAACAACCCTTTAACCCTAAAGCAGGCTTCTCCAACGAGTACCTCTCCAGCTGCCTAGAAGCAGCTCTCCTGGGTGCAGTCTAGCCTACTAAATTAGAATCATTTTTTGACTGAATTAATGTATGTGTGCCACAAAGGAAAAATGTGTATTTGAAACCAGAATGTGTGTATTTTCAGAACTGATGGTTGAATTTCCAAAATATATTTGAAGTTCATATTTGAGTAATAATTTATGTGGCTTTTTAGAAGTTTCTTACTAATATTATTACCTTGGTGGCAGGGGCATTTATGCTATGGCTGTAATGTATTACCCAGGTAACAGCATTTTAAATTGACAAAGCCTTTTTTTACATTACTGCTGGTTACCCAGCCTGATGCGGAGGTGATCACGTGATCACTGTTGGTCATTTTACATCAAATGGCCGCTAATAATAATCTTGCCTGATGTAATCACTGTTACAATAATAATGATATAAGTAGTTCAGGATAATTTTTATTAATCATAAGCAGGGCTACTGGAATGATGCGGCTATGGATGGCCAAATTATGCAGGAAGGTTGACTAAATTATGGGGGCACGAAAAGGCAAATTATGCGGCATTTAGTGATAGTACTACTTCACTATTTTGTCATTTTTACACTTTTTAACACTGTCTGGACATAGGTTGGACCTTATTAGTAACAGGTTAACACTCAAATTTAACAATAAGCATGAGAAAGGTGACCAGTCAACCTTCCACTGTTCTGCAACATGCATCGCTTCATTTTTAGTAACATTTGAACCATTTAAGCAAGAAACAACTTTTTTATTGCAATCTGCAGATTATGCAGCAGATGACTGATTATGTGGCAAATGCAGTAACTGTGAGAAAAACACCACAACCACACAGATGCATAATTTCAGTGCACTGCTCATAAGTGGCTCTCATAACAGAAAAGATTGAACACCCCTTCTCTAAAAGCACTTGATAACCTAAGAAAATATTTATCAACAATAAATGTGCTCACACCATTTTTTACTTCTCTCCATCTAAGTACAACCACGCCATTGCTGTGGACACATTTTAGAATAATTACTTTTTATTACTATACTGAGTCAAAGCCTGATTTAGAGTTTGACAGACAGGGTACTCTGCCAGAAATGTGTCAGAGTACCCTGTCTGCCAAACTACTGGTCTGCCCACTCTATTTAGAGTTCGACGGACCGTCATGTGACCTCTAGTAAAAGCAGGGTTTGTCAGGGTCATTACATTTTTATTATACATCGCTCCAATTTTGAGACTTGGGCCCTCATTACAACCGTGGCGGTTGGTGTTAAAGCAGCTGTAATACCGCCAACAGGTCGGAGGTAAAAAAAAATGGGATCACGACCACGGCGGGAACCGCCAACACAGGCAGCCACTTTAACACTCGGACCGCCACGGCAGTAGTAACGAACACCGCGTGGTAACCGCCAACAGACAGGTGGAAGACAATGTACCGCCCACCCCATCACAACCCGCCTATTCGCCAGCTTTACCGGGGTGGTACCAACGTCATCAAACGCATGGCGGAAACAGAACACAGAAGGGAAACCACTCACCTCTTGACACTCAACGAAGAGCCAGGACGCCATGGAGCCCGAGTTACAGGTCCTGCCCATGCTGGTCTACCTCCTCATCTACCAGGATTACAAAAGGCGGCGGCGATGACCACAGTGAGTACTGCACCTAGTACACAGGGGAGGGGGAGGAAAAAGACAGTGACACACACACGCAACATGCAACACCTCCACCCCCACCCTCACCCACAACACCATACACACAAACACATGCAACAACATTACATTTACACCCCGTAATTCCCTGGAAGAACGCAAGGACAAAAGGAATTGAGTTAAATCAGTGATATGTTAGAAATAGGCAGATATATGTAATGAATAGAAAAACAGTATTTACAAAAATATACAATACGTACATAAGGCCGTACACTGTCCCTTCCAAATGTCCGTGGGCCACTGGGCCAAAAATCATGGGCCAAGCCCACACTTGACTCCTGCCTCAATACGGAGAGAACACTGCAGGGGTATCAGGTCGAAAACACACAGGCACCTCAGGGGGACGGGAAGAGGGGGGTACCTCAGCCGGAAGATGGAATAATGCCACTGCTCCTCGAGGGGGCTCCATGCCCACTGCTTGATCCGGGGGAGTGCAAGGCCACAGTCTCTCAAGTGGGTGCTTTGCCCACTGCTTGGTCCTGGGGAGTGCAAAGCCACAGTTTCTCAAGTGGGTGCTTTGCCCACTGCTTGGTCCTGGGGAGTGCAAAGCCACAGTCTCTCAAGTGGGTGGTTTGCCCACTGCTTGGTCCTGGGGAGGGCAAAGCCACAGTCTCTCAAGTCTCTCAAGTGGCTGGTTTGCCCACTGCTTGGTCCTGGGAGTGCAAAGCCACAGTCTCTCAAGTGGATGTTTTCTTCCACTGGTTCTGGAGGGGGCTTTGTGCCCAGTGTGCTTCATCCTGCCAAGGATAGGGTGAGTGGATGCCTTTCTCCACTGGTTCTGGAGGGGGCTTTGTGCCCAGTGTGCTTCATCCTGTCAAGGATGGGGTGAGTGGATGCCTTTCTCCACTGGTTCTGGAGGGGGCCTTGTGCCCAGTGAAGCAACACTTGGGGTGTGGCAGTTCACATTCCCTCACCTGGGTATCTGAGGCACGAGATTTGCAGGGAACAGGTTGCATGATAGTCCATGGAAGCAGGGCTAGACTCCATCCTGCAGCGGGTAAGGCTGCAAACTGGTGGTAGCCGGTGCTGGTGGGGGTGCTGCCAGTGGTGGTGGGAGGCTCCAGCCCTCCTCCTGCAGCTTCGGACGGCTGCCCACTGGGGCTGCTGCTGTTGGTAGTGGTCCTACTGTCAGCGGTGCAGGTGGCGGTGGTTGCGGCGGGGCCTGTGGTGGTGCTAGCAGCAGTGCATGTGGTGGTGCTGGCTGTGATGAGGGTGCCGGTGCTGCCAGTGGTGGAGGGAGGTTCCAGCCCTTCTCCTGCAGCCTTGGACGGCTGCACACTGGGGCTGCTGACAGTAGTGGTGCTGGCGGCAGTGCAGGTGGCGGTTCTTGCGGCGGTGCCTGCGGCGGGGCTGCTGCCAGTGCTGGCCACGGTGCAGGTGGCGGTGATGGTGGCTGTGCTGGTAGCCACCAGGCCTTCACCTGCAGCCTCCGACGGCTGAAGTGCCTTGCCTGGTGTTTTCTGCCTCTTCCTCACCTTGGCAGATGGTGGTGTGACCTTGGGTCTGGCTGCTGGAGTTTTTGAGGAGGCCTTGCTGGGTGGTTCGTGTTCCTTGGCCTTGCTGCATGCTGTCCCCTTCTTCACCTTGGCAGGTGGTGGAATGGTTTTTTCCATTGCAGGGGTTGCTGGCACACTGGCTGGCCTGACAGCTGCCCCCTTTAAGCCTCTGTGAGTTGCAGGTACCACAGCGGATGTCGACTTGGTGGCTGAGGTGCTGGCCTGGGTTCTGGACACCCTGGCCCGAGGGGAAGGATGGGGGAGAGGTAGGGAACAGGTCACTGTTTTCCAGGAAAAGCTTCTTAGACACACTGGGGCGGGAAGAGGGAGAGGGTTTGGGAGTGGAGGAAGAGAGAGTGGTTGTAGGAGGTGTCTGTCGGCTGACTTTGGGTGCAGGTGCATGTCTGGATGCTGTTGTGAGGTGGATGGCTGTTGGGTGGGTGGGTGCTTGCATTTGTGCATTTTGGGGTAGGGGTCACAGACACACTGGGAGAGGACACAGGGGACGTGTGAATGGATGTGGGGGTGGTGACTGCTCGTGAGGGGTGTGTTGTGATGGGCGTGCTGGTGAGGGAGTTAGTGGATGAGGATGTAGTGCATGTAGGTGTGAGTGGAGATGCTACTGGGAGGAAGGTGGACAACGAGGAGGAGGGGGACACAGTGGAGGCAGTGGATGTTGGTGTGTCTGCAAGGGGATGGTGCTTGTGTTAGTGCCTGTGAGATGAAGTGTGGTGCTTGTGTTTGCCTGAGCCACTTTTGGGTGTTGATTTGGGTGAATGCTGGTCTGAAGGCGTGCTTGGAATAGGCTGGGGTTGAGGGGATTGGGTCTAGGAAGAGGAAGTTGGAGGGGGGAGGCTAGAGACAGGTACAAGGGCTACCATCAGTGTTGAGGCAAGAGCCTGAATTGCTCTCTGTTGGGCCACCACGCCAGAGTGAATGTCCTCCAGGTATGCATTTGTTTGTTGCAAATGCCTCTCGACACCCTGGATGGCATTCAGTATGGTTGACTGCCCAAAAGTAAGGGATCTCAGGAGGTCAGCAGGCCTGACTGGGGCAGGGCCTGAGGTGCCTGGGGCGAAGGAGATGCCCACCCTCGGTGGATTCGGCCTCAAGGCCCATGTGAGCTGCAGCTCCCTCCGTTGCTGGTGCCTCTGCTCCTCCGCCAGATGATGCTACTGCACACAAGGACAGGGTGACAAAACAAAAAGTGGGGGGAGAGACAGAGGATACACTTAGTCAATGCCAGCAACAACACTACTGTTGACATACACAACACACAGGGAGCAGCCCTATGCACTAGGCCATGCCCAACCATTTACCAAGATAGTCACCAGCCCATGGGTTAAAATGCCTACCGCCATTAGCTGCACACCTGAAACCCACAGGACCCTGCCCAGTAGTAGATGGCCACTAACACTATTGGGGTAGGAGTGCTTCGGAGCCTGCCCAACAAGTGACCTACCCTGCCATATTCGCCCTGGCCTAGGGGCATCCATAGCCCACATCCCCCGCCCAGGTAACTCTTAACGCGTGCAAAGTCAGGATTCTGAATCTGTACTCACCCCCTTGTGGCTGCTGTGATGCCTTCAAGCGCCTATCCAACTCCAGATAGGCCACCGCCAGGATGCAGAACATCAGGGGGGGTCATGGTGCAACGGGCACCCCTTCCTACGTTGGGAGGCCAGCCCCAGCTGGGCCTCCGCCGTCTTCTTTGCCCAGTGGCGCAGATCATCCCACCTTTTGCGGCAGTGGGTGCTCCGTCTGTCGAAGACCCCCAGGGTCCGCACCTCCTTGGTGATGGCACACCAAATACCCTTTTTCTGGTGGGTGCTGACCTGCATGGAAAAGACAGCAGAAAAGTGAATTAGTCAACCGTCCGGACCGTCTTACTCATGGCCCACCAGATCCCTCCCATTCCCTGATGCACATACACTGACCACCTTAGATGCAGCACTCTGGCCAGGACGCTTCTGCCCCCCCTACATGTGGCTTACCCACACAGCACTCCATACATTCATGGCCCATGCATTATGCTCACAGTGTACTCACCTGTTTGCCTGGAGCACCGTAGAGTAACGTGTACTGGGGTAGGACCCCCATCCACCAGTTTCTCCAACTCCTCCGCAGTGAAGGCACGGTCCCTATCCCCAGACACATGAGCCATTGTCGCTTCCAGACACAGGTCACAGCAGCACTTGCAGTTTAGGCCCTCTCCTGTTGAAGGTCAAGTAGCAAGTGATTGAACAGATAGAAAATGGCGGTCACGTCCGCGGTGGTGCGTACCGTCACCGCTGGCGTACATCGCCATTGGCTCCTGGAACCAATAGGGCCCAATGATAACCAATGCGAAGTTGCGCGGGGGTCTTCGACCGCCTACCACGACGGCGCACAATGCCAGCGGAATTACCTCATTTCCACTTGTCCCTCCTCACAGGTCAGACAGCCGCCATTTCAGGGGGGCACAGGGCATGGCACCTAACTGCGTCACAGCAGACATTGGCACAGCAACAGATTGTCAGATTCACCTACTGGTTTTGTAAAGCAAAATAATCATCACTAGTGCAATAGTGAGTGAATATGACCCTCTGCTCACCATTGTCTTCCATAAGCTTCAACCGCTGAGGCTGAATATGAGATGGCGGCATCCTCCGGTGTAAAGACCCCTGGTGGACCTTGCGACAATGGAGGACAAACACATTATCATAACCTACAGACTTGATCGTGCCACAATCCAAGAACTGTGTGCCCAATTGGAGCCAGACCTGATGTCAGCTTTCCGCCAGGCCACAGGTATCCCCCCTCTCGTGCAGGTCCTGTCAGTGCTCCATTTCCTGGCAAGTGGTTCCTTCCAGACAACAGTGGCCATGGCATCAAGGATGTCTCAGCCAATGTTTTCCAATGTGTTGACCACAGTGTTGTCAGCCCTGCTGAAACACATGCGCAGCTACATCGTATTCCCCCAGGTGGAGGATTTGGCCAATAGTGAAAGCTGACTTTCATGCCCTGGGACATATCCCCAACATCATTGGTGCCATTGATGATAATACACATGTTGCATTTGTGTCCCCCGGAGAAATGAACAAGTGTACAGGAATAGAAAAAGCTATCACTCTACGTTTGGCGGACCAGTACATCTCCCATGTGAATGCCAAATATCCTGGCTCTGTGCATGACGCCTTTATCTTGAGAAATAGCAGCATCCCATATGTGATGGGCCAACTCCAGAGGCATTGGGTGTGGCTAATAGGTGAGCCCAAGATCCCCACACAGTATGAGTAGGTGCCTGGGTATGGGGTTGTCCCTAAGGGTTAGTGTGTGTCTAACAGATGTCCCTCAATATTTGCAGGTGACTCTGGTTCCCCCAACCTCTCATGGTTACTGACCCCAGTGAGGAATGCCAGGACAAGGGCAGAGGAATGTTACAATGAGGCACATGGGTGTACAAGGAGGATTATTGAAAGGACCTTCAGCCTCCTGAAGGCCAGGTTCCGGTGCCTCCATCTGACAGGTGGATCCCTGTACTACTCACCCATGAAGGTGTGCCAGAACATCGTTGCATGTTGCATGTTGCACAACCTGGCCTTGAGACGCCAGGTGCCTTTTCTGCAGGAGGATGTGCCTGAAGATGGTCTTGTGGCAGCGGTGGAGCCTGTGGACAGTGACGAAGAGGAGGCAGAGGAAGAAGATGTTGACAACAGAATCAATATAATTCAGCAGTACTTCCAGTGACACACAGGTAAGACACTGTAACTTCACTTTACTTTTCAGGTTTCTGTTGGACATTGTACATGGCAGCCTGTTTCCCTATGGCTATGGCCACTGAGTGTACCCTTTGGCATCTCTATTTTCAGATCTCTGTGCCCAACGCTGGCTCCTGCTATGTGTACTGCTGCCCACCAAAGGTCATTCCAAAGTATATTTCACTGTACATTTGACTTGCAATGCTTTGATAATGTGAACTAATACATATGTGAATCATTTGACAGACTCCAGATAGTATTTTTTCCAAGGGTGTTTATTTACGTGCTCATAAGTAGAGGGGGATGTGCAATGGGCTGGGCTGATCGTGGAGGAAAGTCCAGGGTAGAGTCCACTCTCTTGGTATCACAGGTGCATTATCCAATTGGGCATAGGAAGGGGAGTAATGGCAGTTCAAGGTGGACAGGGTGACAGAGTGGGACAGAAGGGTGACAATCAGGAGAGTCTTATTTCCTGGCAGGGGTCTTGGCAATGTTCTCTGGCTTCTGCCTGGATCGCAGGGACCGTTTGCGGGGTTGTTCTCCTTCTGTAGGGGGGGTGGGGTGCTTGTGGCCTGTTGTTCCTGTGGCGGGGCCTCCTGTCCACTGGCGCTGGCAGAGGTGGAAGGCTGTTCATCGGTTTGGCTAGTGTCAGGGGCCCGTTGGTGTGCCCCTGCCTCCCTCATGGTGTTGCCCATTTCAGCCAGCACCCCTGCAATGGTGACCAGGATGGTGTAGATGTTTTTGAGGTCCTCCCTGATCCCCAGGTACTGTCCCTCCTGCAGCCACTGGGTGTCCTGCAACTTGGCCAGTATCTGGCCCATCGTCTCCTGGGAATGGTGGTATGCTCCCAGGATGTTGGAGAGTGCCTCCTGGAGAGTGGGTTCCCTGGGCCTATCCTCCCCCTGTTGCACAGCAGTCCTCCCAGCTTCCCTGTCGTCCTATGTCTCTGTCCCCTGAACCATGTGCCCACTTCCACTGACCCCAAGTCTCTGATCGTCCTGTGTTTGTGGGGTTGCCTGGGGTCCCTGTAGTGGTGGACACACTGCTGATTGACATGTCCTGGGGACAGTGGCATGGGCCCACTGGGTGGGTGCTGTGCTGCTGTTTCCTGAGGGGGGAGGCTCTGTGGTGGGTTTGGACTGTGGCAGGGGAACCGACTGTCCAGAGGTCCCGGATGGCCAGGTTGGTCATCCTGATCCAGGCGTGCAGAGCAGCTGTTGTCACTGTGGGCGTCTTTGGGGGAGGGGTGGATGTAGCTGGCACCTCCTCTCCGGTGATGTTGAGTATGGGTCCTGTTGGGATGCAAATGCAGTGTTAGTGTATCTGTGTGTGCCATCTTGTGCAATGGGTGTGTTCCCCTGTATGATTTTGGTTTCCCTGTCAGCTTGGCCTTGTGTGAGTGGTGACTTTGTGGGCTGGGTGAGTCTCTCTACTGGGCATGCTGGGATGATGGATGTCCATGCAGGTCTGTGTTGGGGGTCCATGCATTGGTGTTACATGCAGGGCTTGGTATTGAGATGGGTGGGTTGTGATGGTGGGGTATGTGTGAGGTGGTGGAGTGATGGAGGTGAGGGTAGGGGTAGGAGTTTGTGATGGCATGCAGGTAGGGTGGGGGGATAAAGTAGTAACGATTTGACTTACCAGAGTAAAGTCCTCCTGCTACTTCTGCGAGGCCCTCAGGATGCATTATTGCCAAGACTTGCTCCTCCCAAGTTGTTAGTTGTGGGGGAGGAGGTGGGGTCCACCGCCAATCCTCTATACGGCTACCTGGTGTCTTGCAACCACGGAATGCACCTTTCCCCGTAGGTCGATCCACCTCTTCCTGATGTCATCCCTTGTTCTTGGAAGCTGTCCCACGGCATTAACCCTGTCCATGATCCTACACCATAGCTCCATCTTCCTAGCAATGGACGTCTGCTGCACCTGTGATCCGAATAGCTGTGGCTCTACCAGGATGATTTCCTCCACCATGACCCTTAGCTCCTCCTCTGAAAACCTGTGGTGTCTTTGGGGTGCAGTGGATGTGGTGTGAGTGATATGTGTGAGGATGTGTGGGCTGATGTGTGGGGTGATGTGTGGGGTGATGTTTTGGGGTGTATGCTGTGAGGTGCGTGGATGGTGTATGGGTGATGGTGTTCTGTGGCTCAGATTGAGTGGGTCCTCCTGGCTTGTGTCTCTCTCTGTTGGCAATCTTTTCTTTCGTTGAAAGGGTTGTGGGTAATATGGGTGTTTGTTTTATATTGGTGTCAGTGTGTGGGTGTGGTGTGTGTATGTGTGTCAGGTGTGTGTAGTTTGAATTGTCCAATGTGGTGGTGTTTTGTAAATGTGTGTGTATTTTGAGCGTGGCAGTGTGTACCGCCAATGGTTTACTGCAGTTGAAAGACCGCCGCGGTGATTCGTGGGTCATGATACTGTGGGCGTATTCCTGTTGGCGTAACGGTGTGGGTTTTGCTATCGGCAGTTTTTTACTGACCTTTGGTGTGGCGGACTTGTGTGGGTGTCTGCATAGTGGCGGTTTTCTCAGTGTGGGTCATAATATCCGTAGCGGAATACCGCCGTGGTCACAGTATGTTGGCGGCCATCAGCACAGCGGTAGGCGGCATTTACCGCCAGGGTTGTAATGAAGGCCTTTGTTTTTATAACATAGAAAGATTTGCTGAACAGCTGTATGAAGAATGGCTATTGCTAAGAAAACATACAATCCCTTCAGAGTAGCCACCATGACATTGGCACATCTGAGGGCCTATAGATTTCCACCATGCCAGCGGAGATCTCTAAGTATGGTGGGCAGTGGTCCTCCAGGGCAGCAGACATTATTACCTCCTCTCCCCTGATGGATTTTGGGTTGCATGCTAATCTCTCCATTGAGGCCTTGGGGTGTGATTTATAGTTTATGAAAAAGGTACTCCAGCCATTACCATGGCAGAGTATCCTCTCCATCAAACTTACAGTCTGCTCACTCTATTTAGAGTCAGATGGTCCCTCATAATTCTGCCTCCAGTGGCCCCGCTGGATCCTCTGGCGGAAACGTTACACCGATGGCCCAACCACCACATTTAGAGCAGGCAGCATTATGTACTTGTTTTCTATTTAGGAATGCCAGTAAAAGTCTGGCAATCTGAAAGAGATATAAAGAAAAATGACTCAGAATCATTAATGTTTTGTTTAGCAGAGACAAACACCCACTTAAGAAGTTTGTTTTTGTTAATCAAAAATGTGTGCTGAGCAACTGCATGAAACATAGCAGCCGCTCACCAAATGTTAAATTATTTCACTGGAGTCACAGGAGCTCCTCTGAAGGTGTAGAGACCTCCACCAGACCTCCATAGATCTCTGTCCACCAGGACAGTGAAAACATTACCTCTGCTGCTCTGGAAGATGGTTGACCTCCTGCCAACATCTAAATTGGGCCCATAGATCTTTGACAGGCCATTGGGTTTTATTTTAAGTCTCTGCCTTCATTGTTTTCTATGGGAGGGTTTTGCAGCATAAGTGGTTGGCTATGTGGAATGCTGGGCTTACCAGTGTTTCTTTTTGCAGTGGTATCTTGCACAAATTTGGGTGGAGATGTTTAAATCTACACTTTTGAGTAACTTACACTTCCGATTTGTGAATAGCCAAAAGCAGTAAAGTTACTCAATAGTGTAAGAGTAAATTACACATGTAAATTACTCACAAGTGCAAGTTACCTGTGGTTACTGAGTGGTTTTAATCATGGAAGCAACGCCTTTACTGTTTACCAGAAAAGTCCAAAGCATGCATCGGCAAATAGCCTCTCTTACTTAGACTTTCTCCCAGCTGGTAATATAAAAAAATAATATTGACGCTGCTAAGAATGGTAATTTGCAAGAGTTGTATTTTTTGCTGTATTGTGCATAATGATTTGTAATTATTTACTTCATCATGTACGAATGTCAGGTTCTGTTTTCTCTATTGCAGAGCTCCTGCACAGAGCTCCACCCAACTGTCCTCTCCTGGTGCCAACACCAGTGTCTTCTAGTGGCCCCTCTTGATAGTACATGCCTCCCACATTGTGACCAATATAGCACAGGCATCTGCATTACTAAAACTGCATTGAAGGTACCTTTATTCAGCATACATCTTTCCATTACCAGAAATCTAGAAACACTGGAGCATATTTACAAGAAAGTGGTGCATCGGTCCCGATGCAGCACTTTTCTTGTATCACCCCTGCCCCACCTAACAAAACCGTGGCTGTGCCATATTTATAGTATAGTGCACCATGGCAGTTGTTAGGACAAAAGCAGCAACATTTTTGACACTATTGTGGCGCTTTGCTGCACTAGCGTCAAATATTTTTACACTAGTGCAGCAAAGCACAGGGAGGCTCACTGATTAAAATGGGTGCTCAATTTGCCCTGAGCAGGCATTAAAAATAAAGGAATAAAATGGCACCGTGAAATGTTATAAATTTCACTAGGTCAATTTTTCGGGCCTCCTTGAGTCAGAACGCCCCCTTGCATACATTATGTCTGGTGCAGGCATAATGTGGCGCAAGGGTTTACACAGTGACACAATGCAAGCATTGTTGAGAATTAAGCATGGGTTAAAGGCCTCCTTAAAGCTGATTTAGCATAAAAAAATTATGCTAGGGCAGCGCGAGGGCACTAGGGGCTTGTAAATATGCCCCACTGTGCCTGATTTTCCAAAGGGAAAAAAGTATTCTACTGAAAAAATCACCTATCACCTAATTTTCCACATACGTGTAATTTCAAAAAGAGCATTTTTTACTGGTAGTAAAGTTAGACTTTTGGTTTACGTTTAGATCAAAAGTCTAAACATAGACCAAAAGTTTAACTTTACTATGAGTAAAGCTAGACTTTGGGTCTAATCTTTTTTACCTTTGTGAATCAGAACCGTAGTGTGTGCAAAATTTAACAAAGATCCATTAAGAAAAGAGGCAAACTAGTTACAGAGCCTCCTAGTTTCTGAAATTGTGCCCCCATCTTCGGTAGCTCCCAGGTGGAGCTAGTTAAATTCCTTTGAAAGACATCACATTTGAAGCACATCAAAGACCATACACCACAAGCCAAACATTTCAGCAACCACCATCAGCAGTATCAGAAGTCATCAGCAAAAGCAGTGCATTTCCTCTCAGGCACTAATAATATTTGTAATTTGTACAGCACACACCACACAGCATATAACTAAAGTGAAATTTAGAGATATTTGGTTGCTTGATCGTGGATAAATGCTTGAGGCTGGTCATTTGCGGTTAAACCTGTATTCCGAATAGTTTATCGCAGATGCCACGCAACTGAGTCTCTCTGCAATCTCACTCACTGACGGGGTGGCCTTTTTCATTTTTAGTCCTTGATGTAGTTTAAATTTTAGTAGAGCCCCTCGTGTCAGAAAGGTCATCAGAATGTGACAATTTGGGCCATATTTAAAAGGCCCTAGTGCCCCTTAGCGCCAGACTAACATCATTTTTTTCACACTAATGTGGAGTTAAGGATGCCATTCTCCTTTGCCGTATTTACAAAGTGGCACAATGCATGCATTGCACCACTTTGCAACCCCTTGCATCACATTATGCCTCTGTCAGGCATGATGTATGCAAGGAGGTTGTTCCCACGCAGGGAGGCTCGAAAAATGGCTTAGTGAAATTTACACCATTTTTAGCATCATTTTTAATGCCTGCCCAAGGCAGGCGTTAAATTGACACACCCATTACTTTCAATGGCCTCCCTTTACTGTGCATGATTAGTGCCACCATTTGTGGTGCTAACCTGCAATGTACCACAATAGCGTCAAAAATCTTTGACGCTATTGTCCTAATGTGCACCGTGGTGCGCCGTATTGTAAATACAGAACACACATGGTGTTGTTAGGGAGGTGCAAGGGGGCACGAGAAAAGTGGTGCATCAAAGATGATGTGCCACTTCCTTGTAAATATGGCCCTTTCTGTCTTATGTTAATCAAAGTGCTAACATTTAAACGTAGAAGCTGCACTGACACACAATTTAAATGTCCACCTGCTTGTATGTCAGAGTTCTACTTGGGTGGTATTTGGATTAACCCACATGTTAGAGGGATAAAATTGATGTTATAATGTAATTTAGACTTTAGATTAAAAGTGCATTTAGAAACAATATTAAATTTCTAATGATTAATGAATTACAAATATGTGCCAAAAATGAGGAAAATGCACTTCTCTGTTGTACCTAATGAAATGCATTAGCAAGGTTTACTGTTTTTAATGAAATGCATTCATCATATTAATGATGTGTTATTGAAGTAGAATGTATAAGTTTGCATACTATATCTGTTTTAATAAAAATTAATTTAAAGCATTTTTATAATTCCCTTGTGTTAGCACAATTGAGGCCTGTTGAAGCTTGTAATTTGTGAATGTGATAGAAATGCTGGTTCATTTTCTAACATGAACTTTCTTTTAGGATAGGTTCTCATGAGAACCTTATCTAGATGGTAATAGGCTCTATTGTTTAAGCATAGGGAGAACATAGCATAGTGACCATGATGGAAGAAATTGTGGAACATGGACTGACATTGTATACAATTGTTTCAAACTTGTGTGGAGTCACACAGATGGAAGATGTTCCCATGACAGACCTGGAAAAGTATTGATTGATTTTTATTGGATGATGCCCATTCAGGGTGACATGGACTGATGTCCTTGACAAATCAGGATGCTTTGGAAATTCTAAAATATTGATGGACATTTGAACTTTGAGCAGTCCCCAGAAGCATCTAGTAGTTTACAGAGAACTCAAGATGCTTGCAGATGCCTTGCTGACCTTGATTTTTTGCTGATGAAGAGTCCCTGAATGATGTATCCTTTTGAGAGGTATCTCCCTCTTAACAACTGCCCTTTGAAATACCCTTTAGACCTAATAATCCCTTTATGTCCCCTTCAGAAGGCTTTTGACTGAGCTTCTGATATGCTGACGCTTTCCGTTTTTACATATCTTTTGCCTAACTTACTTAGTTATGTGCAGTCCGAGATTATTTTTTGCCAAATAATTTTTGTCCTCTTTGTGCTTTTTGTCTTTTGCCCGCATGGGTTTCTGCCCACACATGTATTTCCCTGATTTGGGTTGTTGTAGGGTTGACCTGTGCCCAGTCAAAGATTATTGACTCTGCAAATTTGAATTGACTGATCATTGTTAAATCCGAGCAAAGACTTTGTTATGTAACACAGCTATTCCTGTTAATGGCATGCATTATTCTTCTGGAATGAATAGCTTTGTTAATGCTAGTTTGCCTAAACTTATTTCAATGCCTTGGGCAACCCTTGGTGATTATGAATCTCTATAATTTGGTTTTGCACATTGTATACATGACTTTGAGCTTGTGTTTGTAATAAATCTCTTAACTTTATTCTGATTGGAGTTTTCCTTCCATGAACAAATTGGTCATGGTGTTTAAACTGTTTGGGTTTGAAATTGAATTTGTTGATGGTTCTACCACACTACTAACTGGGTCCAAAGATTAATTTACCTCGATGAGCATAGATTCCTGTGAAGGATGAAAATGCTATAGCAGATCCACATGATCCAAAATATGTAGCATGGGCTTTGGGTCAGCCCTTTGATCATAATTTAAACTCTGTGTTGTCTACCTCACTTTCCTTCTCCTTATTCAATGTCTTTCCTCGCTATTAAAGTGTTTTCCCGCCAGGGAGTATCCGATTTTAAATTGTTCTGAATGAATGAGTTGAATCCTTCCACTGCTTAGTTGAGGGGACACTTACTTGTAATTTACCTTCAGCACTCTGAGAGTGTATGTGTTTCCTGCTCTCTCCCCAAGAGCTGCTTTCTCCCCTTTCATTCTCCCTTTTCCACTCTCAAGCTCCTATACTGCTTTCCCTGCAACTTTCTGTCCCTCTCAGCTTATTATGTATTTCTTTTGAAAAATACCGCCTCACCACCCAGCTCCTCTGTTGTCCACTCCCACCTGCTCTTGCCACTTGGGGGAGTTTAGAGTCCACCACCCTGCCTGAACTAGTATTACTCCTTGACTTTTCCAGATTCTGTTGGATACTTTTTTAGGGTTTTTTGTGTGCCTGACAGCTGCAATTAGCAGTCAGGCAGCTTTTTTCTTATAATGCCTTTTTGCCAAAAGTTCATTTAAAATAAAAAATGCAAATCAAAGATGTGCATGCTCAATCTTGCGCCATTAAATTTTGAAAAAATAGCAGCCCCTTCATGGCGGATGCATTTGCATGTTTCATGGGACATACACGTACGTGTCATACTGCAAGTTTCGCACAAGCGTCACTACGCACATACATTTGTCCTGACAAAATCGCAATCTTCTTGGAATAGGTTTCCCTTCAGAGGAAACCCATTCCAAGATTGCCAGACATGTACACATATAAGTATTGAAGCATACATAAGCATGCAGTACAAACAAACATTGGCAAGCCCAATAGCTTGACTATTTAAAGCCGAGACATAATGGCTTTGCAAGTTCTTGTGAAAGGGCCTTCTCAACACCAGGTTGTAAACTCTGTTATTTAGTAGTTACGAACTGAAACATTTTACAGTATAAAAAGAGCCCCAAACCTTTTTACAAAATCGATAACAGTACACAGTGCACCTGGGTCTTCAGCAAGATCTGTAAGCTTGCCACACTGTTTTGTTTACTTCAGAAACATCTTGTAGTTGGGATCTCATGTTGTTCCTGCAGTGACTGCTAATGGATTAGGGCATGAACAAGCCTTTAGTGTGTTTTGGCTCAGTAACCAATTTAAGAGAAACTATTTCGCAAGGGTAAATATCAAGAATGGGAACAGTATGGAACTCTGCCTAACATATTAGACGAGAGCAAAGCTCATTTTTATTTATTTATTTACTGGTAGTTTCATAAAGTGCATTCATGACCTGAAGGTGTCAAAACTCTGTACAATTATAAAATCGAAAGTTGCCTTAGAAAGAATAAAAACAGAGAAGCTAGAGTGCATGATTGAAGAGATTGTTCTTCAGACAATCTATGTGGCAGCCAGGATCTCTTAGAAGAAAAATTATATAGAGTAATCAAAGGGGAAGTTGGTTCTTGAGGAATATGAAAAAAGGCAATAAAGAGACTATTTGTGGAGTGCCTACAGAAGAAGGAATTAGTTAAGCAAAACATGTCTCTATCAGAAGGGTTACACATTCTTTTTGAAAGAATCGATTGAAGGATTTTTGCGAATCTCAGGGTGAATTGAGATTCCCTATGCTAGGTGGCCATACAGAGAAGGTCTGGGAGTTATTTTTTTGCTTCTTGCACTTGGGCAGTTGCATAATTAGAGGATACGCATTATGTACTGATTCTACTACCGCGAGGTATCTTAGTGCACATAGGGCCTGATTTATTCAAAGTTAGCACCGCCTTTATGTCATTTTTTGACGCAAAAGCGGCGCAAACTTACAAAATACAATTATAGTGACCATAGTGCATTAATTTGTTTTGTGATGTTGGGTACCTTGGAATATCACCTGGCTTCAGTCTGGAGCCAATTGTGAGGGATGAGGCAGAAGAAATGTGATCAAAGCATCTTACTCCAGAACCAGTCTTGCTACCACCTTGAGAGTAGCCTTGAAAAGAGCTAGGTGTGTTTTTGAGATTCCAGGGAGAAGCCTATTACATCACCCTAGTCTAATCATGATAAGACTAGAGCTTGAACAAGGACCTGGTCTTTCTGAGAAATATAAGTTGGTGTTGAGCTCTTTTAGTATTAGTATTGATGTGAGCTATCAGGTTAGGATTTCTGTCCGGGGTGATCCTGTCAATTATTTTGGGGTTGCAATTTAGCACATTTAGAAAGTTTAGCCAGTTTTGAGTGAAGGTTTGTTAAGAGGGGTAGAGATTAAGAGGAATTCTGTCTTCAATGGGTTCAGCTTAAGCTGACCAGACAACAGCAAGACTTGTATATCCTGTGAAGTTTGGCTTAGGAGGAGTATATCTTTCAGCAGCAAAACATTTAGGTAGAGTGGAGTTTCGTTGTTGTGCACATAGTAGGGGCTTCAGAGTTTCAATAGTTTTAGGATTGCGGAGTCAATGTATGGATTAACCACTTCCATGCCACAGACAGCTGGGGCTGTCCTGCGGCACGGTGCTCATGTGCCAAGGACCTCCCTCGGCCGTCCTCGACACATGAGCAGAAAATCCCCCTGGTGCATGCAGAGTGTCCCCATCCCTCCAAAACACAAACGGGCACAGTCTTTCTGCCCCATGGGAAGCAGATGGGGGTTCTTACCCTTGATATTCACCCCCCTGAGGAGCAGAAAGCCCACCAGACACCAGGGACTATTTATTTTGTTAATGTGGGGGGGGGGGGCTTCCCAGAATGGGCATGCCAATGCCCCCACCCCCAAAAAGTAGGACACAGTCTTTCTGCTCCCTCCCCCATGAGATTATTATCACTGATTTGCCCCTCGGGTGCAGAAAGCCCACTAGACACCAGGGAGCATTAAAAAAGGGGGTACGGGCATGGCCATGCTCCCACCATAAATAAATGGGGACAAAGTCTTTCGTCCCCCTGGGGGTAGATGGGGTAATTACCCCGATCCACCCCCAGGGAGCAGAGAGCCCACTAGATGCCACCCCCATGAGCATAGTTATGCCCCCCACACCAACTGAAGGGGGTAACAGTCTTCAGCCCCCCTGCGGACTAAAGCATCTCATCCCTAAGGCAAGCAAGATATAATTTGACTCTTTTAGGCTTTGAGTTTACAGATGGGCCAAGAGACCTTGGCTAACTCTAAACATCATCCCTCTTGCAGCTGCATTTTTTAGGCTTGGGAATGCTGCCAGCTGGAAAAACCTACCAGTCCCAGACACTGCTGAAAACTAAACATCTGGGGGAGTCAAGGGTGGTGTGCTTCACATGCACCTCGCACCATGTTCTTACCCGCAATGCCCTGCAAACCTCCAACTTTGCCTGAAATCATGCATTTTCCCTACATTTCTGTGATTAAAGCGTCCGGAGTCCACATTAATCCCCAAAAATCCTGCCACCCAGCATTGTCTCATCTATACCGATAAAAATTCTGCCCCATTTGTCAGCCTAAAAACATTTTTTTTCAAACTACCCTTTTGGACCCGCCTTGGTTCCCCCTTAATTTTGACATGTTTTTGGCTCTTCCCTGTCACAGGCACTTGGCCCACCTACAGAAGTGAGGTATCATTTTTATCGGGAGACTGAGGGGAACGTTGAGTGGTAGAAAATTTGTCTTGGTCCGGTGACCCCACACAGAAATGTGGGAAAAATGTGAATATTTTAGCTAAATTTGAGGTTTGCTGAGGATTCTGGGTGAGAAAACACTGGGGGATCTACCTCAGTTTCAATATTTTTTAGTTTAGCTGTTAATTTCTGTAGGAAAACCTTGAAGGATCTACACAAATGACCCCTTGCTGAATTCAGAATGTTGTCTACTTTTCGGAAATGTTTAGCTGTCTGCGATCCAGCATTGGTTTCATACCCATTTCTGACACTAACTGGAAGGAGGCTGAAAACACAAAAAATAGTCAAAATGGGGTATGCCACAGTAAAATGCCAAAATTGTGTTGAAAAGTGTGGTTTTGTGATTCAAGTCTGCCTGTTCCTGAAAGCTGGGAAGATGTTGATTTTAGCACTGCAAACCCTTTGTTGATGCCATTTTCAGGGCAAAAGCCACATGCTTTCTTCTGCAGTACATTTCTCCCATTTTTGCAAAAAATTCTAACTTTTAGCTATATTTTGGCTAATTTCTTGGTCTCCTCTAGGGGAACCCACAAACTCTGGATACCTTTAGAATCTCTAGGATGTTGGGAAAAAAGGAAGCAAATTTGGCAAGGGTAGCTTATGTGGACAAAAGATTCTGAGGGCCTAAGCGCGAACTACCCCAAATAGCCAAAAAAACGGCTCGGCATCTGAGGGGAAAAGGTCTGGCAGCAAAGGGGTTAACATAAGCATAACATGGCCAAAGGTCGTGTGCAGCGCTGGTTATATTAACGTGTGTGCTAAAAAAAACATAGAAATTTACAGAAAAATCCAAAGGTTACAGGGACGTTATAGTTAAGTTGATGTTTTAGCCGTACAAAACCATAGCAATTCAGCAGTTATACATATACTTATAGTTAGACTTATCTGAAAAAGCTATAACTTGTGCCGGAAAGTAACTTTAGACAACAAGGGATAGCTTCTTAAGATAAGTATAACTATAAAAGTATAACTATATATAAATGTCTATGGTTTTGTACGGATAAAACGTCAACTTAACTATAATGTGCCTGTAACCTGTGGGTTTTACAGTGAAACAAAAATATGGTTTGAGGTAAAAAATATTTCTGTTCATACTAACCCATTTATGTACTTCTTACAAAATTAATATGTTTTTCCTACTGCCACAGATGGTGATGAGGAGGGAGATTTATTTAATGATTGTGTAAAAGTGCCTTAAAGGATTCACAAGCAGCCTATGACTATATGGCACAGCGTAGTGCAAACCAGGATCCACTGGACCATATTGTACAACACGTAAGAGAATGGATTCATAAACAAATGCACAGAAATATGAGATGCATCATGAGAGCGGAATGCTCGAGTTCTGTGTGAAGGATAAGCTCTGTATGATTCCTGACTGAGATCCACTTCTAATTAGATTTTTAGATGGTGTAATTGGTTCTTTTGCCCAAATTTTGTATATGGTAAGGAAGCTGAATAGGACATTTCCCTTTTTAGGGGTGACAGTCAATGGACAATGTGTTTCCTTGCAATGCAAATAGATTATTATTATCTGAGAGGAGAAAGTTGTTTTAGTGAGAATCCAGGTGCAGAGGCGAAGAGCCTTTTATCTGGTTAAAGGGCAATCTTCTTTGCAAAAGGTGTTTGAAAGTTCAGGTCTTTTTGTCAGCCCTGGAAAAGGGGGATATTTTTTTGACCAAGGAGTGTGGAGGTATCAGTTACAGAGAAGAGGCCATTTTACAAAATGACAGGCATCAACAGGTTTCAAAATGGCAGGCAGCAACAGGTGTCTTTCCACAGTGGAGGAGGATGGACAGAACAAGAGCTGGCAGGGTTTGAAGTCTGCTGTATGTCTCTTTCAAGAGTAAGAATGGAAGCTTTGTCAGATAATTCCAGTTTAAATGTGTGAGGCATATGCTGATGATGCACAACTCTACTTGAAATTCTTCTCCTATCCAGACAGCCAGTGTCTCAAACACTGCTTGCACCTCATCCAGACCTGAATGTCCAGTGCCTACTTGAAGCTCAACCCAAATTTGTCAAATTCAACAGAACAGAATTTTTGGAAAACAACATTCTGGAAATAGTATACACCTGCCTCAGTGAAATGTACCTTGATGGCTTTGAACACAAACTTTCACCAGATGCCAAAACACTTGGATTCAGCCTGGCCACCACCATCCCTACACTGTCAAAAAAGATCAGGTGGCCTGGTACCAGCTCTCTCTTCCAAAGAAAGTGAAACCATTTCTTCTAGAAAACAGCTTCAGAACTGCTGTTCAAGCCCTCATACGCTCGTACCTGGGTGATGGTAACACCCCACTCCATGAGCTCCAAGACTCCCTACCATCCCCCTGAAGGCCACAGCACTTCACATGCAGGGCATTCAGAAATATGATTTCATCACCCCCATCTTGAAGGAACTCCATAGGCTCATCATGCCAACTCGCACAATCTCTGGTAGCTCTCAGCACGGCACACCCAAAAGCCACAACACCATCAGACTAAAATTGAGAAGTATAGCAAAAGATAAGCAATGCAGCAGGTCTTTTCACTGAGGTTCTTGAACTATAAGTCAGAACTGCCCCAACAATACTCCAATTTAAAAAAGAGTTGAGGTTGTACGTCTTTAAAGAATACTATATTTCAATGCAATATCAGTACACTTCTGTTCCTATCGCTAATTGGCTTTATGCTTGCACTGTTATTTTGCCTTTGGGCTATGGTTCTTGCTATACAAATACCACAAAAATACATAGATACATACATAGTTGCATGCCTTCATATAATAATTGAAATAGTAGATATGTACATACATTTATGTTGGCAACAATTTCCTACAATCGGTAACAACTGACCGACGATCATTGGGTTTTGCTAACCATTTAATATTTTCAGAAATTTTTCATCATATTTCAAGTACAGGGCAGGAAAATCATGTGATGGTGTTTTCAGAGTGATGAAAGCTGTTACTAGGTATGGAGAGAAGGCACACGCAAAAGAGGAAAGTACTTGTAGAGGCTCTTGAAGAGTACAGGAGCTATGTAAGTACTTTTTTTCTTGCAAAGAAGAAGGAGAATATTTAAACTCAGTAATACCTTTATGAGGTTTCAATAGCTTTTTTCCGCTTTAAACCATAAAATGCACTTTATACTGAATTAAAAAACATGAACTTGGCTTTAGGCCTTGGGCATCAACATACTAGGTGTAAGATATTGGGATATTAGTTGAGAGGGGTATATGTTCCACTCAAATAAACGTCCTTCTTGTGGGGTGAACAAAAACGTCACTAAATAAATATTTGCTTAACCCTTTGGTAGACTGACATAAAAGCCATTAGGCTTAACTTAGATGCAATGTGAAAATGATTTAAGTAGCATTCAAACAGTAATAAAATGAAAATACAATACAAACGAAACCCCTAACCATTTTTTTTTTACTTTAAGAAATAAAATTTCACCAAAACAACAAAAATACAATAAGTAGAACCGGAGTTGTGAATTAAAAAAAACAAATATAGGTGATTTCACCTCCTCTGAGTCAAGTCCATGTGGGGAGTTGCAGCCGAGCTTCGTGTTGACCGTCGACACAAGAAGCCTGTTGTCAGTGAGGGAAGCTGCTCTGGCATCGCAATGAGTTGGTCGTGGCTAGAGCTTCATATTGGCGGTCGACATGGACATTAATGCTGGATCTTGGAGCTGATGCGAAGGACGTGTCACGAAGAGTGTGTTGCGGCTGGGAATTCACGTCTGGGGGCCATTTGTGGTTGTTAATGTTCTAAGAACGTCTGTGCCTTCACCTGGAGCACAGCACTTGTAGCTTTGGGGCAGGAGGAGTACACTCTGCAGCCCAGGTTCCAGGACCTGGAGTGCACTTCTTGGGGATCAGCTCTCTCTCCAGCAGAAGCCTGCATCAGCTCTCAAGCAGGTTGGAGCTCGTCAGCTAGGCAGTTCCAGGGAGGTCTCTGGAAGCTTCTTGCGTCCCTATAGCTCAAACAGGAGGTAAGCCCGCTGACCCATAGATAAACTTCTGGTCTAGCAGGTCCAGCCTTTCTTCTTTAGACAGCAGGAAAGTCCTTCTTCCAAATCTTCTACAGGTACAAAAGTGTTCTGATCAAAAGTTCTGAAGGTGCCACATTTACACATGGTGCCAGTTCTCTGTGCAGGGAAAATCCCTGGCTCACTCCCCAAACTGGTTCTGTTCAGTTCTTCCTCTTCCCCTGGATTTGACTTCAAACTGTCTAGGGTTACAAAGGCAGCAGCAGGTCTGATGTTATATTCCTTTGTGTGTGTGATTAGGGCAGGGCACATCTCCTCCCCAGCCATCCTGTGAGAAAGACTATTCCGTCCACACCTAAGCCCTTATTGTGCCCATATCTGGAAGGAACAACAACCTACAACAGGAGAGCCATTTCTGATATGTCACCTTGGACACTGGTAAAAATGCACATTTGCTTTAGGCAAAAAAGTGCCAACTTTCTAAATGTGGAATTTGCAGAATACTAACTTAAAATTTGATTTTACCATTAAAGAGGATTTTAAGTTGCAATTCACAAGAGTGGATGGAGCATTTCTCTATCTATGAGAAATTACGTTGTTGGTTGAGGGGGTAAACACCTGCTTAAGCAACAGCCACAATTCTTGTCAGGGTGAACCACAAACAGTCAGCAAATTAACCTGTTCTGAACCCTCTGGTAGCTTGGCACAAATGCAGTGATGCTTAACTTAAAGGCAATGTACAAAGTAGGTATGCAGCATACAAACAGTAGTAAAGTGAAAACGTAACACAAGAAAAATCCCACACCAATTCAGACAAAATAGAATACATTTTAATAAATTATTTGACATGAAAACAGCACAAATCAAATCAGTAGAGCCAGAGTTATGAATTTTTAAAGTTTAAAGTGGAACATTGCACCTAAAAGATCAAAGCGGCAACCACGGAAATCTAGTTGCGTAAGATTGGGGCAAAGTTGAAAGTTACGGCTGACCATGATAGAGTGCAGGTCAGATAATAAAACTGGATTGGGCGTGGCTCTCACTTACCTTCACGCATAGTAAAAATGTTGGAAGAAAATGTCAGAGAAGGTAAATTTCAGCAGGCAATTTGGCTAGGGGTGTCAGAGGATCAGGCATCATCATCGGGAAGCTGCTAGATGAAGTTGCCAAGAAGATTCCTACGTTTGAAGTTAGGACCTGATTTAGACACTGGCGGACGGGTTACACTCTCACAATGGTGGCTGATAACCCGTCCGCCAAAATCTAAATCCCATAGGACTTAATGGGATTTCAATTTCGGTGGATGGGATATCTGTCACCGTTGTGACAGAGTAACCCATCTGCCAATATCTAATTCAGGCCTTTGGTCTCTTTTTTGGAAGTTGAAAGTTTCAGTGGGGTGAGGTTTGAGGCTGTAGACAATGAGAGATCTATGAGGCCAGATACCCCTTCTGCGAGGAGATGCTGAAGAGGATTCCCTGCAGCTAAGAACATAGTGGGAGCGTCTACAAAATGAGGTTGACCGGCAAAGGAACAAGGGCCAATGGACAAGCACATAGATTCTGGTCTCCTTTCGATTTTCACAGCAGTTTTTAGGGAAAAGTCCTAAGTTTTGGACTTGAAATATCTGGATACCTTTAGCACCACATCCAAGGGTTCAGAACTACAGAAGCACAACTTGGACAGTCAGAATTCTACTCAGGTAGGGTCCTGGTGTGGAATCAAGATGGAGCCTTTTCTGTCCCTGAGGCTCCGATCAGGAGGCCAGCCAACTAACGTTTGAAGCCACTCTGGATGTCCAGTGTTCAAGTAGAAGAGTAGGGCTCAAGCAGCAGGGTAGACCTCTGGGGATTCAGAGAAGGCTTCAGGAGGCAAAGCAGTCCTTCTTGGTGCCGCAAAGTAGTCTTCAGAGGTACCCAGTAGGCCATAGCAGCCGGTAAGCCTCTGAGAGTCCTTCCACAGATTCACAAATTGAACTGGAAAGTAGGTCTGAGGGTCCTATTTTAATACCTGGTTCCTCCTTTGATGTGGGAAACTTCTAGAGGCTTCTCCTCACAGAACTGTCTGGAATTTCCTGCATACCTGCCCTGGTCACAGTCTGTCTGCAGGCACAATTGGCTAATGTGAAGTTCTTTGTGTTAGAGCAAGGCACAGTATTTAGAAGTGCAAGTGGGGCTGTGCAGAGTTCACCCCCCCATCCCACCTGTGATGGCCCATCCAAGCATACTTAGTCCATCTATTGCATGGCTGACTGGGAGGAATACACCAGGGCAAACTGGCAAATACACCAAGTCACTTGGCACAGGAACAGGCTGCAGGCACCAGATGGTTAGAACAAAAAAACTGCCAACTTTTGAAACTTGTGGCTTAAAATCTGATGTTATCATTAAAGAGGATTTTAAATTACAATTCCTAAGACACAAAACATGACTTTTCTACCTGTTCCTAATCAAAGGTTATCAATTATGAAGTGTAATAATGTACCCTAATGTTCTCATATGAGAGAGTTAAATCTTGCATTATTGAAACGAATGTGTGAGTTTTCACTACCAGGAGACGTAAAACTCAAAACAAAATGTCCAGCTTTTTACTTACTATATACCCTGCCCTATGGACTTCCTAGGGTCTATTTCTGTTTTATGGGCTACTTAAATGGATGTCACAATAAGTGCTGCAGGCCCACTAGTCACATTTAATTTACCAGCTCTGGTTATATAGTATACAATTTTACTAGGGACTTATAAGTAAATTAAATATATCAGTCAGGTATAGGTCAATTTTATCTTGCATTAGGGAGTGATTACAAACACTTTTGCACTGGTTAGCAGTCCTACAGCCAACAAAAACAAATTCAGAAAAATATGAGTGGTGAAAGCAAAATGTTTGGGGAAAGACCACCATAAGGATGACAGGTCTAACACTGCATGTTCCCAAACTAAAGTTATTAACACTTACCCAGTGTTAGTCTGTGGGGGAGATAGCCTTACAACAGTGAAAAACAACTTAAGCAGTCTTCCACTGTCAGGGCATGTGAAACTTAAATACACAAGAGTTATTTTTAAATACCATGCACCCTGCCCTTGGAGTGGTGTGGGCCTACCTGAGGAGTGACATATAAGTATTAAAAGGGAAGCTTTAGGCCTGGCAAAAGATTTATTTTGTCAGGTCAAATTGACATTAAACTCCATTGGAGACTGCTGTGACAGGCCCAAGACATGTTTCACAGTGCTACTTTGGAGGGTGGCATAATGAATACCTCAGCCCACTTGTAGCATTTAATTTACAGGCCCTGGGTACATGCTGTGCCATTTACTCAGTACGTTTGAGTAAATTAAAGGCACCAACTGTGGGGGGGGGGTGCGTGTGTGTGTGTGTGTGTGTGTGTGTGTGTGTGTGTTTTACCATGTTTAAGGGACAGAGCACAAGAACCTTAACACAGGTTAGCAGAGGTAAAGGGCACAGAGTCTGAATGTCAACAAAAACAAGTTGAGCAAAATTGGAGGCAAAATACTATACCAAGGATGCAGGTCTAACAGTAGCAAATTGTACCACACAAAATAAACCTTGCCAACTGCATTCAAAGTTGCTTACTGTCAAAAAGTCCTTGACGGCCATCTCCGAAAAAGACTGAAAATGTACTTATATCCCAAAGTGAATTATACCTGGGTCTCAATGGTTTCTGAATCCTGATTGATTTAATCATTCTACACAGAAAGATATATTTTCTATTCATCCACCATCCATTAAACTGTGGCCACAAAAAATTGCTTACCTGTCGCAATCAGTGGTCCTCTAGCTAAGCTCTCACACATGCTGGCCCCTATTATTGCCGATGCCTCCACAGAAGGTCCCCTATTCAAGCACCAATGTACCTGGCATCCCAAAATCCTAACAATGACTCCTTTGGAACTACAGACTGTGATCCCCTAAGGAGTCCTGAAGCCTCTGATGAAATTCCTCTGAACTCCTGCTATCCTCCAAACACATAGGTTCGAATTCCTTTCAACAACGGACTCGACAAAAGTTATACAACAGTCAGGGCTAAAAAAGCTTCCTATGATGCCAGTTCCAGTACCCATGGAATCCTCAGTTGGGATAACCCAAAAAGAGTCATCAAGTAAATCTTGAACCCGTACACTATGAACAGCACATCACAAAGCATTATGAAGCCTTCACCTGGCCCCTATGCTTCCAAAATGCATTTGTCTCTTTCACATCCTATCTTCAAATTAAATTTTGCAAATGATGATTTGTGAGAGTTGTGAGAGTGGGAGATTTTTGAGATTTATTTGCTCAAAACACCAGTAGCACAGTGAAATACTATTGATTCAGCTGCCACTTTTTGATATCTCTCAGACACCTGGAATTCCCCAACAGTATATGTTCAGTCCTGGACTACATCCCTCTTTGACCCCTATCTTGTGGTGTGGTCTAAGCAATAATGCATGCTTCCTTTGCCACCGATCGCAATTGCTTTGACCTGCAACCACCCAAATGATTGACATAATCCAAGGCAGATACCTTGTTCATGACCCACAAAACTGATCTTTTCAGGTTACTGTGAGGGTTTTTGCCTTCTACTTTCCCCAATTTTTGTGCACCTGTATCTTTGCCACAGACCACCTGCTTCCCTTTCCATTGAACACATACAAGCCTCCCTCACCCCAACCCAGGATATTCATGTCAGTTTGTACCTCATAATCTGGAAAATTTCAACAGATCTCACCTTCCATTCCAGCCCTTTAAGTTATGTATGACATACCACTTCCTTGGCATTCTCAGTCAAAACATCTTGGCTTTATACCACAAGGCCTTCAGCAAACCTGCCAACTTTGTTTATGGCAAATCTTGTATCCAAAGGACCTGGGATTACTTCTGAACAAAAGATGAAAGAACACCAATCACCCATGCCAATGTTGCTAATTGAAAAATCTACAGATGAAAATTTGACTAGGTCAACCTGAGCCCATTTCACATTAATTTAAAAAACTCCCATTTTGTCTACCTGAAAACCTAGAACCTCTACGCCCCAGAAAGGCTCCATATGTAACTTCACATGCAGTAAAAATCTTAGGTTCTCCATGACCCTTTCAAATACCTCATACTCTCAAGATAGAGTATCAAACATACAGTCATTTTTCTTAGGAACTTTGGACACCAGGCACAGTATTATTTGTAGTTCACCAAGGTGCACATGACAAGGTGAGTGTTAAACTTATTAAATTTGAAACAATGTGCCTTTGTGTCTGAATTACATAAACTGCTGGCAATCTGCCACAGTGGGAACAGTGAATTGTGAACAAGTGTCCTTAAGGTTGAGCTTGACCAACCAATCTCCCTGAACAATGCTCCTCGAAAGACAGGTTCCCTCCATGTTGTAGCATCTGTACTACAAGAAGAAGAAAGTCTTTCTCCAATTCAGTTTTTTATCCACATTTCAATGATCGTTGTGAGTAGTGTGTAGTACAAAGTGTTGTCAGTCTGCTCTCCACGGATGGATCAATTTCTAATTTCACACAGAAATTCTTAAAAGCTCTGTCTTCTGCAACCTTAGGGAGATCAGTTACAAAGGAATAGGCTACTATGGACATGATTGCTTTTATGGTTCGCACGTTCAATGAGGGCAATAGAAAACAGTATGTTAAGTAGTTAAGCTAAGTTAAGTTAGGTGTTCAGCTTCTTGCAGAATTCCAGTGAGGAGAAAGGTCATATGTATAGATGTGTAGCGGCAGGTCATCCAATACTTTTGGAGGAATGTAGGAAAGGGTTTGACTGCCAGATCTGGTTTTCCTTATGCATGGGAATTGTGCATGGAGGAGTCCAGATGAGCAGAGGCATCTGGAAGGTTTGCAAAAGCAGATGTAATTGTTCAGTGAATTGTGCTTGTTTGTGGATAGGGAGCCAGTGGAGCTCCTTCAGGTGTGGTGTGATATGAGTGTGGCATAGGAGGTTGTGGGTGATTCTGAATAGTTTCATCCTTCTGATGAGTTTTATTTTGAACTTTACATGCTACAGAGTTTTTCAATAGTCCAGCTTGCTCGTGTCATAGGCTTTTGTGAGTTTTCCCGGTGCTGAGTGGGAGCCAATTGAAAACCTTCCTCTGTATCTTCAGGGTATGAAAGCATGAAGAGGTGATTGCATTGATGTGGGTGGTCATGTTGTTTGCTGTTGATGATGACCTTGATGTTCGTGGTGTGGGTGGTGGCGGTGGGTGGTGGCGGTGGGTGCCAGTCCTAGCTATGTTGGACACCAGAAGAACTCCCATGGTGATGTTCTCTTCTCGAAAATCACAATTTTGGCCTTGAAGTTGTTCAGCATTAGACAGTAAGGACCAAGTTTATGAAACGTTTATAAAGGGCATTGCAGCAAGACACCCTGCTGTGCAGTGCTGCATGAAAAGGAAGGGCAGAAGTGCACCATATCTATCAAAATATGGCAATTTTCCATTCCTCTGCCTGCGCTGACACACAATTAGCAGCCTAGTGCAAATGCAGGCACCCTTATGTCATGGTGCAATGGTGTCTGCATTGTAGGCAGTATTGATTTTATGCAGGAAGTAGCACCTTCCTGCACAAAAGCAATACTCAGAGGCATTTTCCTCTTTCCACATGGGCTGCAGAATGCAGTACATATAGAAAGGGGAAAAACTAGGAGAAACCTATGATATTCCTCCTTGTTATACCTCACCTGGGAAATGACTTTGACGCATCCGGGGTCTCCCACTAATGGTAAATCTTGGAATGCATCAAAATCTATTGGTGGATGCGTGGGAACCCCCATGCTGCACCCATGGAACCCCTCCCTGGGGCAGAGTAATGCAAGGCAGCGATTTACGCTGCCGTGCGTTACTCCAGACTTATCAAGCCATGCAGGACCATGCAATGTGGCATTGTGTGGCTTGAGAAGTCTGAATTAGGTATTGCGTTTCCCGTGTGCTCCCTTGTGTGGTGCAAGGGCGACACAAAGCCATGATAAACCTGGCTCATAACGCCATTATAACCCTGGCCCATGGTCTTCATCCGGTGAGTGATTTCAGTGATACAGGCATTGAACTTGATTAACGACTGGGAATCTTGTCTGGGAGGGAGAGAACAAGTTGCGTGTTGTCGGCATAGGCTTTTTGTGAGAGTGAATTCTGCTGGGATCACGTATGCATTGAAGAGGGTCAGGATCAGGGAGGATCCTCGTGAAACTCTGCAGATGAGGTCGCTGGTGTCCGAGCTGTATGGTGAAACACTGATTGGACTGGGTACTTCCATTCAGGAACGAGCATATACATGGGAGTGCGTGTCTCTGGATTACTATGTCATGTAGGCGTTGGATAAGGATGGGGAGAGAGACTGTGTTAAATGCTGTGGAGAGGTCTGGGATGACGTAGGTGCTGTGTTTCCTCTGTCCTGGGTTTGCGGATGTCATCCTTGGAGGTGAGGAGGGCAGTTTCTGTGCTGTGGTTCTGTCAGAAAACAGACCAAGTGGTGTCAAGGAGTTGATGGATGTTGAGGTATTCAATGAAATGTCTGTTCATGATTTTCCTTGAGGCTTTGGCTTGGAATGGTAGAAGGAATGTAGTGGGTGAGAGTTTAAGGATCCGCAGAGGATTTCTTCAGCAATGGGAGGACAGTTACGTGTTTCCAAGAATCTGGGAAGGTCAGAGAATACATGGAGGCATTCACAATGGATGTGAGCAAGGCATTGATGGGTTTCAGTCTTCTGGAGTAGGCATGGTGGAGGCAAGGGTTTGATAGGATCACTGTGCGAAAGGACTTCACCTTCATCGTGGCAGCAGTTTCTTTTGGGGTGATGACAGGCCTTGTGGTTGACATTGGTTCTTTGGATGAGATTGGGATGTGTTTGCCAAGGTCTGTCAAATCCAGTTGTGGGCTGCAGTTGCTATAAGTAACAGTGATTTTGCTGCTAAATAATTGAGAGAGATCATTGTAGAATTCCTGCGAGAGGATGTTCAAGTTGGAGGTGGCCAATACAATAGCAATGATATCTTTGGTTCGGTTGATGCTAGCAGGTGGTCCTGATCATTTGGAGGTAGCATCTTAGGGTGGATGAACAAGCTCCTGTCTACATTGTCCTGTGTCATGATCCATTTGCCCTCCAGTTGTTTGCAGTTGTGTTTCATCAATCTGAGTTCCTCCTTGTACCAACTGGAATGGGATTTGGATCTTGTTGTTTTGTTGTATTTGAGAGGGGACAGGGAGTTGGTGCAGGAGGTTAACCAGTTGTTGAAATTCTTAATGACTTTGGTGAGGCTTTTGCTCTGTTTTGGTCAATATGTCTTGAGCGCAGTGTTTCAGTCCTTGTCGGTGACGCTGCTTCAGTTTTTTGGTGCCTGTCAAGGAGACTGGTGTGGGCTTGTCGACTCGGATGTTGCTGAAGTTTGTCAAAATAGGGTCCAGGAGATGTCTGGTGACGTAGGTAAGTTCCCTTATTCATTGGGCGAGGGCCAGGCTTCCAAGGTCTTCAATGAGTGCTCTTGAGTTGGGGTTGACATGGTCTTTCAGGTGGAAGTTCAGGTCTCCGAGTACGATGTAATTGCTAACACCAAGGGCATGTGGTGCAACGAAGCCTGTGATGGTGTCGTTGAAGTTGGTGCACAGTCACGGTGGTCTGCAGATGAGAGTGCCGCTTAGGGTAAGGTTAGCTGTGACATGGAGCGTAAACAACAGGAGTTCCATGTTGGAGGATAATATGTCCATGGATGTGGTGCAGCTGAAGGTATTCTTTTTGATGATGACAATTCCTCCTCCAAGCTTGTGAAGTCTGTCTTGCCTGGCAGTCTTGTAGCAGGGGAGGATGGCTGTGGCTACGTCAGGTGCCGATGCATAGATCAGCCAGGTTTCTGTGAAGAAAAGTGGGTCAGGCGCATTATCATGCAGCAGGTCCCAGAACTCTATGGTATGTTTGGTGATTGAGTGAGTGTATGTGTACTGGAAAAGATTAGGTGATTTTTTCAAAGCAGCTGATAGGTCCAATGGTAGTATGTTTTAAGTATTTTATTTGAAGTCAGTCAGACATATTTCCTTTGTGGCCTTCAGAGGACTTTGCACATGCATAATGCCTCTCACCTTGACATACAAAGGTAATTCTCTAAGTGTGTTGAAGGAGAATCAATACTTTATTAAAGGTCTGAAGGGTAACATTATTATACTGGGTAAGTATTTGCTTAATGTTTAGGGAAGAAAACAAGTGGTTGGAGTGCTTTAATTGTGAACATAATTGTTTACTTGTAAACTTAGGTTGGGTATTGTTGGCAAGATGTATTTAGACCCAGCTTTAAGAGGGCCTAGTGCTATTCTAACGACCCATTAGCTGCACTTTTTATGCTAATGTGATGCTAAATGGCCAAAAATGCTGTGTTATATTTACAAAGTCGTGCCATGCATGCATTGCACCACTCTGTAACCCTTTGTGCTCCATTAGGCCTCCACCAGGCATGATGTATGCAAAGGGGGCGTTCCCCCATTAGGGGTGCCAAAAAAATGGCACAAAGAAATCTAAGAGATTTCTTTGTGTTATTTTTTCCAGCGCTTTTAACACCTGTTCAGAGCAGGCGTTAAAAGAAGGCTCCGATTGGTTACAATGGGCCTCTTGGTGCTTTGCAGGATTAGCTAATCCTGCAAAGCACCGAACTAGAGTAAAAAATTCGGACGCTAGTTCCCTAACTACTGCCACGGTGCACCGTATAATAAATAAGGTGCCTTCATGGTGGAATTAGGGGGCGCTAAGGGGGGCAAGAAATATGCCCCTTAGTTTCATGTCCTCATCATGGGGCAGGTAGTGAATGAAACTAGTGTCCTTTCACTGGCACAATGATTTGGTGAGGAGGTGTCAAGGACAGTTTCTGAAGGTCGGAATGTTGCATTCCGAAGTCATCATGGCTTGGCAGAGTATGAAGAACTCGTCTGTCCCTGGAATGTTGAAGAGGAAGGAAGGAAGGTCTTGGAGGGGAGATGATGGATAAAGAGTTCTGATTGACTTTCTCTTTTTCGGATTCCATGGTCCTGTCAATTGCAGCTGAACAGGCCCAGGCATTAAACAAATATGTGCCTAATAATAGCTCCCAGGAAAATCGTGATCGTTCCAACATCCATTTGGAGGAGTCACATTTTTCTGTCTTAGAAGCCACGTCAAGTAGGACTATAGCAAACGATGCCTGAAAGAACAAGAGATTGTTGTATTCTCTTAAGTTTTGTAAGAGCAATTCAAAGATCCCCTCTCAGGTTTTGGATGATTTAGTTATTCACAATGTTATAATATGTATGAACCCTACCTGTTGAACACTGTATTGCCTAGTTAACAACAAATGTAATATTGCACTTGTGTTAAATGAGAAAAAATGATGGATGGAATGCTTAATATAATCTGCGCCACTGTCAATTACTAAGGGCTGCATTTCAATCCATCTTTTTTTGCTCACTGGGGCCCATATTTATACTTTTTGATGCAAAACTGCGCCAATACAGTTTTGCGTCAAAAAGTTTACCGCCAGCTAACACCATTTATTAGCGCCGCTCAGGCGTCAAATTTATACTTTGGCGCACAGCGGTGCAAACCACTGGTGTGTCATTTTTTTTCACTCAAACCAATGTGTCACGTCGTAAAGAAAAACAACATTAACGCAGCAAAAATGACTGTGAGCCAGCTTACGATGTTGCAAACCGGATACGCGCCGTTTATTTACGCAATAGCGTCAAAAACGGCGCAAACAGAGCAAAATGTGCTAAGGAGAGCCAAAATAGATCCCAGATGCTTGAACAGACCCCAGGAATGTGACAACAGACCAGGAACCAGTAAGGAGGACCCACAGAAGACCCAGGACAGGGAGAAGAAGAAAAGAAAGTGTCGCTTCAGTGCAGAGGAGCAGGAAATTCTGGTGAAAGAGGTGACGGAACACCAGCACCAACTGTTTGTCACCTCAAAGTTGCCAATCAGTAGGAGAGAGGAAATATGGCAACAAATTGTTGACAAGATAAACAGTGTGGAAGAAGTGAAGAGAACAGTCATCAAGTGCAAGAAACGCTGGCATGACTGCAAGCACAGGACAAAGGAAAAGATGGCCAGGAACAGGAAGGCAGCACTGCAGACTGGAGGTGGGAGTCCAGCACCGCAGGAGGCCCTGGACCACATGGAGGAGATGGTGGCAGCCGTCATCCCTGAGGAGATCGTCACAGGGATTCAAGGACAGGACAGCGCAGACTACCAGGAGACAACACAGATGCAGGGTAAGTCGCATGGGGAATTAAAATGCACAAATGTTAACTGCAAGTGGGGGGCATACCTACTACACAATGCATGTAAGTCATGATATTCAGGGAGTGGCATGGGTAAAGGGGCACGGTACGGGGGCATGGCCCGTTCAGAGGAAACCTGGGGACCAGTACTACACTACACCAAAAACCTTTGCATGGGGGTATGCTGCCATGCCAAGGATGTTGGAAAGGTAAAGCCAGGCTGGGAGGGGAGGGTACAACATTAAACTGGCCTGCTGTCACACGTCAGCTGGTATTCTCCCTACATGAACTAGGGCTCAATTAACAGTCTCAGGCCATATCTGCAAGTGGAATTTAACATTGACAACAGTTGCCACTACCACCTCTGCTGTGTGTGCAGGTCAAGTAGCTAATGGCAGTAACGTCCCCATGGATCAAACACACCCAAATTGGAGGGGTCAGGATGACAATGTTATCAATCCCCTGAAATCAATACAAATGTTCTAATCCTGTCAAATGTGATTGTCCATAGTTGCTACAAACATCAGCCATTGTCATAAACATTATGAGGTACACAGAACGAATGTCATACCCATGCTGCATATGTCAGGGTCAACCCTGTGCCTGGGTCACAATAGCTCCAATGGCACCATGCAACATCCCAAATGTCATACTGCTCAGACAACAGCATTGAGTGGGGGAGGACATATGTAACTGGCTACTGAAATACACCTGCGCAGTCAGAGGAGGAACTGGAACACTGATAGGACCATCTCTGCAATCCAATGTAGCACACATTTCCCAACATCAGCAGTACACACTACCAATGCTGACACCTGTATCATGCCATGCCAATGCAATACATAGTATATGCTAAGTCTCAGTAACATATAGGTGGATGTGAAATGTCAGAGACCGGGTCAGTTCCAGAATGTTAAGTGTGGTGCAAGTGCCATCAGAACACCCACAGCCAGTGAAAGGCCTCACCATGAGAATGGAAGTAGACGGAGGGTTGAGTAGGACAAGAAGGTGGCACTTCACAAATTGGCCAGAACCAGCACCTAGAGGATGTGATGCTGACAAGTCCCCAAACTGTACAATACATGTGACATGCAGGTGGGGCACAGGCCTGGGAGAATGCTAATATAAAAGACAGGAACAATGAACAGGAACCAAGATCACAATGTGCAACTAATAGGCAGGCCCGTCACATTACAATTGCCACAATACCGACACACTAATTGTACCATATCTCATTGCAGAGGACGATGGCTCTCCTGGGGATATGCCTGTCCTGGACTTCCCTGATGACATGGATGATGAGCTGACATACATCAGCCAGCAGACCCTCCAAGGTGTCCTTGGAACCCTCCAGACCCCACCTTCAGTTGCAAGGAAGAGCACAGAAGTAGCAGCCATCACAGAGGACCCACCCACCACCCCGATTGTACGACCTGCCAGCTCCAACCCAGCTGAAGACTCTGTCGACACTGGCACCAGCTTTGAGAGAACTGTAGTTGGAGTACAGCAGGAGCTGGCCAAGGAGGTGAGGGGGGATGGAAAATATGGCAGCCAGCCTAGAGGGGGTGCAGAACAGGCAGCAGCCAAGCAAGGACGAACATCAATCTTGCAAGAACTTGAAAAAAGGTTGAAGGAAATCAGCACAGCTGTAAGAGATATGACACAACACCTACAACAACAATCCTGTCAACGCATGCACGAATGCAATATTGAACCCCTCAGGGCCTACCTGGCTGCCTACCACAGTGATATGGCTGCTATACTTAAGAACCAGCAGCTCCTCCTTGCTGCAGTACTGCCCTTAATAGCCCCACACTTGGTAGCTACCGGGATGTCTGACTCCACATATTCAAACACTGAGGTGTGTGTTGCCCCTTCACAACCACCACCAACAAGGGCAGAGGAGACTACACACACATCAGAAGATGAAGACGTGGAACAGATCACCTTCACCCGGTAGCACTAGTCCCTGCCACATGGCCACCTATTACCAAGGTCTTGTGCTTTGTAACATGCCAGTCTTGCAACAACTGCACTCAAGCACTGTTCTTCAGCCCACTGTTTATCTTGTCACCCTGCCCTGTGATTGTCTCTCACTAACTCATGGGCAAATCCTGTCCCTCTGCACTGTCTGACACTTCACCCCAGCATGTCCAATGACATGTCCTTTTGCACTTGTGTAGGATCACAATGGAAGGTGTCACACTAATGGACTCACAATCATGGACAATGTACATATAGCACTACAGCACTTTCAAATAAATAGCACTTACACAACAACTTTATCTTTGTAATAATGTGACATATCAACCGTGATGGCCATCAGTGATGTTTACCTCAGGTCACTGATTATAGATTGTCAATACAACTGACATGAAAGAATGTTGGCTGACAACTATGCACAGTGGTCTGGATTGTACCACCATCTGCCCTTCCTGAGGGTTAATTCTGAGGAAAATGCAAACTATACACCATAATGCTGTGTTGGACAGAATAACGCTTCCTCAAGGGATGTCTAAGCCAAAAATTATTGCCTTCAACTTTTTCTTCAAGCCAAAACTTACGTATGTGACATTTGAACCAAATTTTACCTAACACACACCATACTGCATGAATGGATGTGTATGAGTGTACATACAAATATGTAACCGGGCTGAACAATGTAACAAATGATAGGTGTGAGTTATGTATACCATACTACATGAGATCATACTACCACTCACCTTATAAGTATTCGCTTGGACATCAGGCTGCAGGCAGACTTAACACAGTGACCTCAATACCAATTCTGGTGGCAAAGTATGTGAGATTGAAAACATACATCAAAAATTAACAACACTTTGGGATAGATAGTAACCTTGAGTGGTGGGTGCAATGGATGGCAGAATCTTAGCAAAGTAGCTTTGGTGTAGCTGCCAATGTAACAGCTCAATTGAGATTTGGTTGCAGGATGGGACACAAAAGCTAATACTAAAGAGACACTGTTCACCCATGCCAAGGCCCTGATCCCCAAGCATGTGACACATACTGTAAAGGGTTACCTAAATATTTATTAAACAGTAAAAACAGAAGCTAAAACCAGGGGAAACACCTTACCTAACCTAACCTATCCTAACTATACATTACCCACACTAAGCCCCCTAAACCCACTAATGAAAAGAACCAGGAAAGAGGAGGGAGGGGAGGGAATCATGGCTGAGGGTAAAATGTTTACAAGTTCTCCCTCCGCAGGGTCTTCCTTATGGCACGCACCCTCCTATTAACTTGTGCCACCTCCTGCTGCAGTCTGGTAATTTTCCTCAACATACGGTCCAAGTTCTGTTGCATCTGCTGAAAATCTGCTGGGTCTATGACTGCAGCAGGGGTGGTCTTGGTGCCAATTGAAGATCTATGTCACCTTGTCGGTACCATGCCTGTAGGAGGAGGTGCAGGTGGTGCTGTGACAGGTCCTGGAGCAGTGGAGGTTGACGGTCCAGCAAAGGTGCCTGCTATGGTTGGTGCCACCTGGGTGGTAGTGGTGGTGCTGGTGCTGGTGGTGGTGGCTTTGGTGGACACCGAAGGGCCCCCTTGGGCAAATGCCCTCCACACTCCAGAGGCTCTTTCATGGTGATAACGCCTTGTCATGTTGCGGAACCCAGACTCCACATCCAGAATGTGGCGGTAACCCATCGCCCTGCGCTGAAACTCCCGAATCTGGATGGGATTAATATTGGCAGCTTTTAAAGCAAATATAAAATCAAACATTAGGTACTCCATTGTGTGATATGGCTCCAGATGTAAATCAGACAATACATCTACTGTACCAGAAACAGCCCATATCATCATACATATCACTGATTGTCCCTGAGGAAGTACATGCCAATGCAGCCTACATATGTCCTATCAAACAGCACAGCAATACTCTAAAAGATGGGTAACAACTTAAATGACCTATGCATCATTGTTCAGCCATTTGTCATGTAAGAAAATACTGCAAGTCCTCCACATGTGACAGGCCAACTAATGACTAACTTCTGGATGACAATCAAGGGCCACAAGATTTGTGAGTTGTAAATGGAATTGCCAGGATAGAATGCAGTTGCTAATCATGAGTGGGTATCCTAGTTTTGGACAAGTGACTTACAGATTTACATGTCTGTGTACTAAACTTGGATCATCGGTCCTAGGTACACTTTTTACAACCCTACGCCTGTGCCGGGGGGAGGGGGGACAAGCAACAAATACTTTCAAACATCAAGGACACCCAAGAAGCTTTGGACAGCTGTTCAGGGGTTTGGGCAGTCCACCACAGGTAAGGAGGATGTCCAACTAGGATACACCCAAACCTTGGACAATCCCATCCACACTTATGTTTGGAAGTGCAGACAATTGTCAACATCATTTCCTACCAGTAACACATCTGTCCATGAGCTGCATGCACACCTAGGCCATTGTACTCACGTGCCTCATACACGTAGCACAACATGTGGAGCTACATGCTGCTAGGAAGTCAAACATACAGTCAAACATGTTCATTAATGTATAGGGACGCACAAGTCTGTGGGTAAGACCTTGGCATCCCTATTCTGTGAGAATCCGGGTCTGACTTGCTGACTAAATCACAAATATGGTCCTCTGCTATATTTTCTGAATTTACGTTTTATCCACAAAAGTAACCCTATTCACATGGCTGTGGCTACAGGGCTGCCCTACAATCCCAAAATATGACTATATGCTAACGATTGCCCAACTCAAAGATGGGAAAAAAATGATACTCCACTCAAGGAACATATCCGATCATTGACCAGCGCATCACACCTTGCTATGTGTCCAACACACAGGAGTCAGTCACACAACAGCAGCAAACACAACACAGAACAGAAATATCAACACTTACTGGAGATGTCTGGGTCCGCAAATCAAGCCACCTCTCCGATAGTGTAGGGGGCAGGTCCACCTGTAAAGCATGGAAGGGAGAAATGTGCTCAATGTCTGTGCACTGTACAACACTTCCAAATATATTTACTGTGTGTAAGATTAAATCAGAAAGTCAAGCCTCTCAGATGATGATACTGCATCCGACATACCACTGCAAACATGTATCTGCAGACCATGATCCTCTAGTTGTTGTACCAGATTTGTACTCTTCACTGATGCAATAGATGGCTAAACGTGTTGAATACAGATAGGTATTACCCAGTTTGGGCATGTTTTGCGTCAATAGAGAATAGCAAGGCTACGCAACTCAATACAGTAACTCAATGCCTATGTGTCAATGTGTGTGAATTGGCTCTTACTAATGTAGTTGTCCCACTGTGTGAACATCACAAGACGCGTTTTCTCAAATCTGCTTGTATGCATGTGGAGTCAATGTGGCCAACCATCAGATGCTATTCAGTGTGGAAATGAGAAAGGAAATGTGTTTGTCATACACGTAGCAACAAATGCTGTGTGAACTTCCTAGGTTTTTTGGGACATTAGCATCACCAATGACAAACCATGCACAGGATAGATAGAAGACGGTTGATCATGGCAATGTCTCAAGACTAAGCCATCACATGTCCTGGAGTGTTGGATACTACTTCCTAGGCACTTGTTTGTATACTACCCATGAGTTAGGCATTGGATAATACTATGTGGATACGGTGTTTGTGACACCGAGTCCCAAAAACAATCCACAAATGTAATGTCACGCCACAGTTTGAGTCATATAAAGGCGCCATGTTTCTCCTGTGGCAGTGGAGGCCCAGCAGACCAAGCAGCACGTGTGCACATATTTCCAGTGGTTAATTGCACAAAGGTGTCAGGTTCAAGTGTGTGGGGCCATGTGTAGCCTGTGTCATTATTGGGGTCCATGTTGTCACAGTTACGTGCAGGTCTAGTCATGAGTCTGTGGTGCCATTTCCTGCATTTACAAAGTATCCTTCACAACTGAATTGAAGGAAAGCCGAAGAGGAATTGAGAACACACATGGGGATAGTCCAGCTATGGCACTGCAGACGTGTTATGAGACTGACAACAGGGCAACCTTGGTGTGCTGACAAAGTTAATGGATCAGTAATTTTAAACCGGCAGGTTTCCTCCCAACATTTGTACACAGGGTGGCCTCTAAAATTCCCACTTCAGCCGGGAACATCAGTGCCTCTGTGCTGATTAATCTCACAGCTATTCACCACGCAAGACCCATCAATAGGTTGGGGGCAATGTGAATCAGCATGTGGACTGTCAGGGTACTTACATGTGTTGACGTTTCATGCACATTCTCTGATGTTGTTTGTTGTGCTGGAGGCACCATACCCAACCCATGTGTACAGCCATGGTACACTGTCACTATTTGTCACTCATGCATACATGAAACCCAGACAAGGGATGGGCCATGATTAGGATATTTGAAGGCAAGTTCAACCCCATGATATGATAAGTAAACTGATTACGCTATACAATGTATTTGAGTATTCGTTGTAGACCTACCTGACACAAGGAAGAAAGTGAGGGCTTGGAAAGCAACTATGAGACAAATGTAGCCACAGGGAACCTTTATGGTAATGCAAAGACAGGAACCAGTCAGGCTAACAGGATACAGGATCAATCAGGAACATAAATGAACAAGGCTAATACACAGTGAGCAGACTGAGACTGGTCAAAGCTGGGACAACACTGTGGAAAATGAAAACTGTGTTTGTCCTGTGTGTTAGAACGTAACACAATAACCCAAGGCATGTGTAACACAAGTGATTTATACGGCAATGCAGTACAGTGTTATACTTATAGTGGCAGCTTCTATGCTGTTCCAGGCAGCTGCAAGGGCAATGCATGTCCAAATGGCTGGTTTGCATGGAGGTGCTCACAGGTGTGTGCAGCCTCAGTCTCTCACAAGTCCAGTAGGTGAGAATCAAGTTCAAAGGGCCAACAGTACCTTTCACATGGGAAGCAATGTACAGGTGATTACAGGTCCTACAGACTACAAGGCAGTGCAGTATTCAACCAGAAGTCCATGCAGACCGAACAATGACTATTGCATACCATACTAAAGAGGGAAGCACACTGGATTCAGAATGTGAGTCTGGGTCTGTGTAGATGAGGGATTATCTGGGTACACATATTCCATTTCCAGGGCACTCTGAAGAAGGGTGGGGTGAGACAGGGAACATGGCAGTGGCAGGAATTATGACCTGGGCTGGCATGTGCAGGGGATGTCTTGTGAGCAATGCTAGTCCTACCTGGGGCACTCGTGCTATCCATTTGCTGCTTATATGGAATTCTTGTCACGCATACTCCTTGCAAAGATAGCTGAGGTACCATTTACTGATGTCAAGGTTCTGGTCATACCTTCTTGTTACCAATGCAATAACACATCCACTGCCTCATGAATGAGGCATTTTTTACCTTATTGAATGAATGTGTCTTAGTTGTGTGCCATATGCTGCAATGAACCATGTTGCCAACATGTATGTGTTAAATAGCTGTGCTCCTCTGATATTGCCCTTCAAATTGGAAATGGACAGGATATATGTCATTTACAGTGTGTGAGAAGTTGTACATTCATACCCATCAAATATGATGTGGATTTTTCTGTATCATAATCTGTATTTCTGCAATACTCCATGAGGCTACACTATGATTATGATTGTTAGGGATAAGGTTATGCAAAAATGATTACCCAGACCATGATATAGTGAATAGAATAGGTGTTTTTTGACATATGGTAAGACAGTGGTGATGGATTAGTAGAGTTCAAAGAAATTTTGGACAATATGTTGTCGCCGACGCAATCCTGCAGCTGTGTTTGGATGGTCACCCTCATGTTGATGGGCAGCATACTCCTCTTCCTCCTCTTCAGGCATTTATGGGTCGGGTTCATATAGGGGAATGTTTCTTCTTACACATATGTTGTGCAGGATGGCACAGGTCAAAATGATTTTGCACATCATTTCAGGTGAGTATAGGAGGCTGCCTCCGGTGATGTCGAGGCACCTGAATCTTGACTTCAGGATGCCAAAGGTCCTCTCGACTATGGTGCGTGTCCTCCGATGTGCCTCATTATAGGCACGCTCTGATGCTGTGCTTGGGTTTGCAAATGGGGTCATGATCCATGGCTGGATCCCATACCCCTGATCAGCTGAAAGAGAAAATGAGTGAGAAAATGTTGATGTTGCTTGCACCATGATGATCACTTTGCATGGCAGTTGTTATCTTGTGTTGTCTGTGATTCATCTGTGTTTGTGTTACTGTGTGGAATCCTACTCTTTTAGGATGTAACATCAGCATTGGGTTGTTTCCTTATCTGAACTGGTGTTTGGCT
Organism: Pleurodeles waltl; assembly: GCF_031143425.1. NCBI lineage: Eukaryota > Metazoa > Chordata > Amphibia > Caudata > Salamandridae > Pleurodeles > Pleurodeles waltl. The sequence continues at coordinate 1,657,371,412 of NC_090445.1, forward strand.
GATTGACCGGATGTCAGCTGTATTTTTGTTGAGTTGCAGTACATTGTGTACTCCCTTGCATTATGTCATGTGAAAGAGGTGTCCATCTGTCTTAACTGGGGGTGACATGATACTTCCATACACAGAATCAATTCCACAGTGGTGGTAACATGGTTGCATCTATTTACCCTGTACATCCCATCCAATTTTACATATGCAATAGAATTAGTTAAACATCAGTGAGGCCCTTAGATTTGGCTAGGTGACAATGTACAACACATCTGCATACGTTGTCAGCACTGACGTGTTGACAATTGAGTATGCACAAATATCCCATATGTGACAAATTCTCTGCAGACCTATTTCTCTGCCCTTGCCAAGTCGACTCCGGTTCTAACGTGTACCTATACTACTGAACATGTTCTAGTTTAGCTGGCTAACTTGGTTGTGAGGTTGTCATTTTGAGTGTCAGAAGGTCAGTATGCCTGTACATCTGTTGTGTGTGTGTGAAATTGTCTCAATCCGTATGTGTAGGAATGTGCACTTTCAATATTGTCACATCAATATGTGTTCTTAGCACAGTCCACTTGCTAATTGGTAGTGGGCAATGTCAGAGCAGGAGTGATGTGAGATATTGGTACGGCCTCAATGATTCCATGTCACCTTCATTGTAGTCATCACCATGCTATGTGTCTCATGGTGTTTGACCTGCAGCAAAACACATTACACACCCCTTACACAGTACTTATTGCTTGGAAGGGTGTTTGATTGAGTGTTATTAATGTGATATTGACAGATTCATCTTCCAAGTTGTACTTCCAGTTAAGGCCATGTCATTGTCATTGTGTTGTTTTCAAATTGTTCCCTTGTGTCTGTGGAGTGGCATCTGTTGTTATTTGGAACTGTAATTTGTCCATAGGTGTGTATCCCATTGGGTGAGGATATCAAACATGCCTAGCAGTGTCACTACCTCAGTGTGTTCCTGGCCACGTGTCAATGTAGTGGTGTATGTGTTGTTTGTCCTAGAGGGTTGTTGTACAGTGTATATATAAGTAGGTTTCTATACTTACCAACAAGTAGGCCATTTCCATATCATTCATCCTGGAAGTGTTGATTGATGGTCCAGTGGCGTAAGATCAATGAATCGTACAATCCCAGGATACTTTGCCATGATGTTGGAGCTCAATCCCCGGTGATCGACAATGGCCTGCACATTGATGGAGTGTGTGCTTCCTGTTGTGGTATAGATGTTCGGTTGCAGCAGGTGGCACAAGGCGTACATGTGTGTAGCCAATGGCACCAAGCGCGTGTGGTAAGCCGTTGATTTGGTAGAAGCCCTGTTTGGTCTCCTGCTGCTTCTGCTGTGTGTTGGGGAAGCTGATGTGGCGGGGTGTGAGGGACATGATGGCATCCAGTACCTCAGGTAGGAAGGTAGAGAATGAGGGCTGTGAGATCCCAGCAACCAGGGCACCAGTGGTTTGAAAGGAGCCACTTGCCAACATGTGGAGTGCAGCTAGCAGCTTGGTTTCTGGTGGAATGGTGTGGGGTGTCTGCAAGCTGGGTGCCAACTGTGGCTCAATGTTGAGCAGCAGCTGCTGAATGGCTTGCCATTTGAGCCTCTACCTCTGGATGATGTCTTGCTGCCGGAGTCCCAGAAGGGTTGACCTGGTGCGGAATATCCTCTCCTGCCTTCTGCGTTGCCTTTGGGGCCCCTGCTGGTGTTGTAGAAGCTGCTGTTGTTGGTCCTGTGCTCTGCGTCTGCGTGCATGCTGGATGAATAGCACCTCCATGTCTTCTTTTTGGAGCTCTGCTGTTGCTTGTGTGTGTTTTCCTTAAGTAGTGGTGTGTTTGCACCATTTTAACGCCTGCCCTGACCCAGGCGTTACATTTTGACGCAAATCGGGCTGTGTGTCATTTTCCGACTCCGCCTCCCGGCCGTGCGGGATTTTTGCATGGTTGGATAAATATGGCGCATGGGTGTTTAAGTCATTTTTTGGACGGGAACGCCTACCTTGCATGTCATTAACGCAAGGCTTTTTCCCGCATCCGGAAATGACGCATACAGCGTAATTTTGGCGTTCGCGGGCGTCAAAGTTTAAATATGGGGCAAGGTTTGCACCAAATGTGCGTCAAAATTTTTGACGCACATTCGGCGCAAACAGGGTATAAATATACCCCAGGGTTACTACAGACAGAACCAATCTTAAAAAACGGCTTTGCGCCTTCTCCAAAAGAAAGTGACGCACGAACTTCCAGCTTCTGTCCACTCTAAACGATAACTAAAGCAGTAAACTAATCCTTTACCGCCGAAATACAAGAAACAATAACACGTTGGCCTGCATTATGGAAAGGTGTGGATGGAGTTGGCTTCCTCGCAGGGTGCAGTTTGTCTTAAGACAAACTGCACCCAGCTATGTAACTATTGTAGCCTTCTGCACAGGTATCTGCAGGGCGCCCACAGTCCAGCCACGGGGCAGTGACGTTTCACACTGCCGGAGGATGCGTCATCTGAGTGGAAGAGTCAGAGGGGGTTATTCCAACTTTGGAGGAGGTGGTAATCCGTCCCAAATGTGACGGATTTACCACCAGCCGTATTACGAGTTCCATAGGATATAATGGACTCGTAATACGGCTGGTGGTATATCCGTCACTTTACCGTCACTTTTGGGACGGATTACCACTTCCTCCAAAGTTGGAATAACCCCCAGAGTCTGCCCCCAGGGTTAGGCGCCTATGAGTGACGACTCCTCGTGCAGCCACGCAGACAGGATAAACGCACACCTCACTGAAGGGAGCGCCTCCTAACCAAAGCCCCATCTAGAGGGGAGCAACATGCGTTCCCCAAGACGCTGTCCAGTCAGACGGATGTCGTACATGCATCGTGGACCAGCAGTCCCCTGCGTGCACAGGACCCACCTCATGCAAACCAGGGAACTGCCGATTTTGAACAGTGCAGGCATTGGGCATTACATCCATTATCTATGCCAGTATGATGGGGTGCATGGGTTATACGGTAGGGTGGTGTGGTGTAGGGTGGAGTAGAAGAGAAAGGGTGGGGTGCGTTTATATGGAGTCGGATAACCGCCTTTGCACGGGCAGAGCACTCATAACATAGCGCGTTCTAGTTAGAAATAATTCAACTCTGCTCCACCCCCTCGGTTTAAGAACATGAAATAACGTGCATAAAGTTATTACATTTTAAATACAGCAACTTTTTAAAAGCAGAGACAGAATGACACGCATGTGGCATTTTGTCGACATAAAAACAATATCTGCTGATGCGCTGAGGTGTCATTTTGAGAACATGTGCACGCGTCACGTGTATTCCACTTTTCTGACTGTAAGGTCAGAGATGGTCAGAGTAACCTCTTGCAACTAGAAGAGCCGTGTTAGAGGCATCATATTTACTGGCAAGAGCGGTGCCGGGAACGGCAGTGGATGTTATGGATGGTGCCATGCTAGTGTCTGCGAAAAAAAAAATATATATATATATATATATATATATATATATATTTATATATATAAATAAACACATATATACATATATATAACACATTATGCACTGACTCCTACAGTAATAGAGCACTGCCTGCTCTTCAGATTTTATTGAGTGTAGTTTGTCAATGGACATTAATTTTGCCACCGGGTCCCTGGTATTTAAGCACCAAAAGACAATGACTTAGCCGCCCCCAGCAGAAGCACCCCTGCCCGTGTGCGGAAGGATGCTACGGCAGGTCCCGGTGCGACCCGAGTCCCCCTTTAAGCTCTATCGTTCTCACATCTACTGAATCTCCATTTTGTCTGTAGCTGAGCATTTCTTAAGGCATTTTCTAATTAAAAAAACATTAACCAGCATGGAGCAACGAGACAACTCCATTAAGAGAAATCAGGAGAACAGCAGTTTTGTTAGTATTACGTCCAACAGTTTGACATTAAAGAGAATCCGAGAGTAATGAGTTCTTGGGCAGGGGACGAGCATAAATTCTCTGAATCAGTCAGTCTCTCGGAAGTAATGAAGCGTAAGCTGGAAGGGATGTTTGATCAGGTGTTGTTCGCAGACACATGGCCTGCTGGGGAGAAAGACCTGTCAAGCAGTAGGACCCTCACGCGCGGAGGATGGATTTAGATGTGATCTTCGCCAGCCAAAAAATCGAAGAAAAGCGACGTGGCAGATCGCTTTCCCTGCACAGAGAACGGATGAGGTGGTTTACTGTGATGATCGTAGGTTTCATTTTTATGTTATGTTGTTTGCATATCACACCCACAATGCAAGGGGACTTATAACTACTTAGCAATCTGTAAGGGAGGCACGGGGGTCTATTCACAAAACTGCTTTTGCACCTAAATTCAATTTAAAAGCACAAATGCTGCAGTGACGGCAGGATCCTGGTTGATAGAACCAAGACTGTTGGAATGTCACTGCTGCAAATCGGACTAGTTTAGAAATTCTGCCAGTTTGGGGATATTTCTGTGAACGAATCTAATGCTACAGATAGGTATTGCAAAAACAACAGAAGAAGGAAGAAATGCAGAACAAATCAAACATTCACCCCCAGTCACAGATCTGGGTTTAATCCATCAGTTTTGTTGCTTGCCATGCCATTCCAGCTCATATCCAGCCATATGCAAATCAGTCTTGACCCTGTTCCCCATGGGTACAGTCCAGCCCGAACTGCCAGGCCTGGTCTTCCTTGGACCAGAAACAAGCATCCTGGGACCGGTTTCAGGGTATCACCCTTCATCAGCCAGGCTAGCTTGAATCTGGCTTGGCAGTTCAGGCTGGACTATTCCCAGGAGGAACAGGGTCAAGACTGATTTGCATATGGCTGGGTCCAACCTTGGGTGGTGTGGTGAGCAAAAAAACATTGGATTAAACCCCAATCTCTGTGACTGGGGGTGAATGTTTGATTTGCTCTGCATTCCGTCCATCATCTGTTCTTTTAGCATTTGTTGCCCCAAGTGGGAAGGGTATGCCCAGACGTGGGTCCCGTGCTCACTGCGCCACTGGATTCAAGCTAGCCTAGCTGATGAAAGGTGATACCCTGAAACCGGTCCTAGGATGCTTGTTAGTGGTCCAGGGAGGACCTTGCTTGGCAGTTCGGGCTGGACTGTTCCCATGAGGAACAGGGTCAAGACTGATTTGCATATGGCTGGGTCCAACCTGGGGTGGTGTGGTGAGCAAAAAAGCGATGGATTAAACCCAGATCTCTGTGACTGGGGGTGAATGTTTGATTTGCTCTGCATTCCGTCCATCATCTGTTCTTTTTCCCCAATTGGAAAGGGTAGGGTATGCCCAGACGTGGGTCCGTGCTCACTGTGCCACAGGATTCAAGCTAGCTTAGCTGATGAAGGGTGATACCCTGAAACCAGTCCTAGGATGCTTGTTTCCGGTCCAGGGAGGACCTGGCTTGGCAGTTCCGGCTGGACTGTTCCCATGAGGAACAGGGTCAAGACTGATTTGCATATGGCTGGGTCCAACCTGGGGTGGCGTGGTGAGCAAAAAAACAAGGGATTAAACCCAGATCTCTGTGACTGGGGGTGAATGTTTGATTTGCTCTGCATTCCGTCCATCATCTATTCTTTTTGCATTTGTTGCCCCAAGTGGCAAGGGTATGCCCAGATGTGGGTGTCGTGCTCACTGCGCCACTGGATTCAAGCTAGCCTAGCTGATGAAAGGTGATGCCCTGAAACCGGTCCTAGGATGCTTGTTTCCGGTCCAGGGAGGACCTGGCTTGGCAGTTCGGGCTGGACTGTTCCCATGAGGAACAGGGTCAAGACTGATTTGCATATGGCTGGGTCCAACCTGAGGTGGCGTGGTGAGCAAAAAAACGATGGATTAAACCCAGATGTCTGTGACTGGGGTTGAATGCTTGATTTGCTCTGCCATTCCGTCCATCATCTGTTATTTTTACAGATAGGTATTGGGCATTCCTGGATGGACCTACCAGCAAAGGGGTATTAATACCCACAAGCTCGTAAGTGTGTGCCTTTTCAACAACAATTTCCTGGTAGATTCCTAGCACAAATATACTTGTATATTTAGTACTGTCAATAACAAGGATAAATGCATTTTTTGAGGGGACGCAGGGAGGCAACAGCTCAGATTTGATAGAGGGGTTTCTACATTGATAAAAAATATTCCCTTCATGGAGAGAACAAATTGCCACATTTAAATGCACTTTTGTAACACATTTACACACACGGTAACGTACACCTTTTTCATTGCCAGGTAATCAAATAGTCATGCATGTGAGTACTGGAATTCTAGTTGTATTACAAATAGGTCAGAAAGGTACACTAAAAGAAGACTGATCTTAGGGGATGACTTTTCTGACATTTTCTCAGCAAGTCTGTACAAGCAAGGAAAGAGTGAGACACATCCTGCAAATCATGGTTAATTCCTTAATTTGTAATCTTCATGTCTGCACTTGATGTCGGCTACCATTGTGATTCAGAAAACTGGCACAAAGACATGGGTCAATGAATGATTCTGTGAATAAAATGGACAAAGGAAGCATTCTCCAAAGAAGGACGATGGAAGACGATGGACAAAGATATGGGAATGAACCTACATAGGCAACCATGACTTCAAAGACGAGTGAGGCTGATGTTGAAGAGAAGGGCAAGTCACCTGACACACTTGAAGCTGAGTCAGAAAAGTAGAATTATCCCATTGAGGAACCCATTACAGCTATTGAAATGTGCAAGTGTGGAGGTAATTAATATTTTGAAAGGTGATGTTAGCTAATAACATGTGCAAGATCACCACATTGTTTCAGCTGTAGGTTGTTATTAGTTGTTCTAACAAAAATAACACAAACACAGCAGACATTGATCTTCCATTGGATGTGGAGTGCTTAGCACTACGAGGCCGGGTTGCCTTCTGCTTAACCAGCTTGGAAGGAAGGAGGAAGCAACATTGCTTACAGTTGCTTGCATTTTTTGAGTGTCTCTAACTGAAGCATTGTTCATGTTCTGAAGTACATATGTGAGAGTTGCACAGGAGCGCCCCCTCCCTGCTCCATAGAGAATCATAGTGGAAAAAGATTTAAGGTGACCTGGGAATTTGGGATGGGCAGGCATGGAGACTGATTGCTGAAGAAGATATGCCAGAGCACCTTTATCTGGCCCAACAGCTCTCTGAGGTATGCAAGGATACCTGCATGCCAGGCATAACACAATTAGTGGGCCTGAGCGAAATGTAAATTACGTTAGTGTAATTCCGTTACTTCGAGAATTTTGTATTGCAATTGTAACATGAAAATCTGCCTCTATGCCACTTAACGTGATTATGTACCATGTGCAGTCAAAATCTCCATCAAATGGTGCACTTCGCAGTAATTCACAGTAAAAAGTTACCAGAAACGAACAGAAACTGCAGAGTGAGAGCTGCTGTTGGCTGAGGCTCTTGTTTAAATGCTTCCTTGCACCACAAATCGATGCAAGGATGCCTTTTGTAATAAAATATAGTTGCAAAATGATGAATTTGGACATCTCATAATTACACACAACTTTGCATATTTTTGCTGTTAGGTGAACTTGTCAGTTAAAACATTCAGTTTCAAAAGCACAAAACCATTGACATCGATCAGTTACAGTTATCTCAAGTAAAACTAACTTGTGCCCGAAAGTAACTCACAACCGAGCCATGCACAGTGTTGTCATGAATGACGTAATTTCAGATGCTGCAGTGATATTATCAGTGATATCATAGAACATCATGAGTGATGCAATATGAGTACATGAGTATTCTTGCACATAACTTGCTCACATCAATGTATAGATAATTATTTTATCAGGAAGAGCATTACTTTTTCTTTTACGTATTTTAGAACAATCTGCTGATTTAACACACAATCTGTCTGAAACATATCTTCTCTGCAACTATTACTGTATAAGTGAGCACTTACCTTGTTTTTCTGAAGTACTGTTTGGATATAAAAACTTTTCTTGTAGTGTAACCAGACCTATTTGACTTTTATTACAGAGATTTAGACCTACCTCCAGGTCAACACTATTCCTATTTAGCACATGCACACAGTTTCAGGTAACTTATTCTTTATGTGTTTCTGTGCCATTTAGTTCTTACTTTCATATCTGAAATGTTGTACTGGTTTATAGAGTAATTTGAACAGCAATAGTTTGGATGATGTGATCAGTGGTGTCACCAGTGATGTCAATTATGTCATTTAAAATGTCATCAGTGATGTTATCAACGATCCCATTGAACATGTCACAAGTGAAGTAATATGTGAGGTCATAAGCAGTGCATGGTGGAGGGGCAAGTTATGGTTACCTCGTTGAACTATAACTATCGAATTTCAGTGATATTTTGGGTATAAAACATTATGTTAGCATAAGCATTTCTCCTCTGATCACGTGAAGGGGGGCGAGAGAGGCATGAAAGGAGAGGAAAGGCCTTTCCTCACCTTTCATGTCTCAAACCAGCATTTCTGCTGCCCGATCGCGATGCAAGGGTCGCACCCCCAGGGGGCAAATTGTATTTAGGCTATTTCGGTCCCCCTAGGGGGCAGACCAGCCTATTTTTGTTAGGCCAATCTGCCCCCAGGGGGAGAAGAAACCACTAGACACCAGGAATTTCTATTTTTTTGCATCCATTTCACGCAAGGGGGGCGACCCCTTAGGCAAGGGTCGTCTCCTGGGGGGAAAATTTATTTTAAGCCATTTCTGCTCCCTTTGAGGTCAGATCGGCCTATTTTTATTAGGCTGTTCTGCTCCCTTTGGGGGCAGAAACCACTAGGCACCAGGGATTTTTAGTTTTGTGCCAATTTCACACAAGGGGAGCGACCCCTTAGGCAAGGGTGGCTCCCCTGGGGGTGGGGAGATTTATTCTAGGCCCTTTCTGCTCCCCTTGGGGGCAGATCGGCCTATTTCTATTAGGCCGATCTGCCCCCTGGGGGGAGGGCAGAAACCACTTAGGCACCAGGGATTGGTGTGTGTGTATGTGTGTGTTTTGTTTGAGGGGCAGCCCCTTGGGCAAGGGTCGCTCCTCATGGGGGCACATTACTCTTGGCAATATCTGCCCCCCTTGGGGGCAGATCGGCCTATTTTTGGAAGGCCCATCTGCCCCCAAGGGGGGCAGAAAGCCCACCAGAGACCAGGAAAGATTTGTTTTCCAAAATAAGAGGGTTGGGGTATGGCCATATCCCCACCCCAAATAAATGGGGCCAAAGTTGTCCTGCCCACTAGTGGGCAGATGGGACAATTACCCCCGATCCACACCCGGGGGGGAGAAAGTCTACTAGATGCCAGGGAATTTAAAAAAAAATAGTGGGGCGGTGGCTAACTACCAGTATGGGCCTGGTTACACCCCCACCCCAACTGTAGGGGGTAGCAGTCTTTCAGCTCTCCCCCTCCCTAAAATATCTTATCCCACGGCAAGCAAGAGGACATTTGATTATTTTGGGTTTTGGTTTTACATTTGGGCCATGAGAACTTGGCTAACTCTCAAAATCGTCCCTCTTGCAATGATGAGGGCTGCACTTTTTGGACTTTGGTATGCTGACATGTAGAAAAATCCACAAGACCTAGACACATCTGAAAACTAAGCATCTGGGTGATTTCAGGGTGGTGTACTTCACATGCACCCAGCACCATTTACTCATCAATAATACCCTGCAAACCTCCAACTTTACTGGAAATCACACATTTTCCCACATTTATGTGATGGAACTTTACGGAATCTGCAGGAATCCACAAAATTCCTACCACCCAGCATTGTCTCTTCCATACCAATAAAAATCCCACTTCACTTGTCAGCCTAAAAATATGTTTTTTCAAACTGCCCTTTTGGACCCGCTTTGGTTCCCCCTCAATTTTGACATGTTTTTGGCTCTTCCCTGTCACAGGCACTTGGCCCACCTACACAAGTGAGGTATCATTTTTACCGGGAGAATGAGGGGAACATTGGGTGGTAGGGAATTTGTCCTGGTGCGGTGATCCCACACAGAAATGTGGGAAAAATTGTATTTCTTTAGCTAAATTTGAGGTTTGCCGAGGATTCTGGGTAACAAAACATTGGAGGATCCATGCAAGTCACACATCCCTGGACTCCCTCGGGGGCCTAGTTTTCAGAAATGTCTGGGTGTGGTGGGTTTCCCTAGATGGCTGCTGAGCCCAGGACCAAAAACACAGGTCCCCCGCAAAAACAGGTAGTTTTGCATTTGATAATTTTGATGTGTCTAGGTAGTGTTTTGGGGCCTTTCCTTTCATGGGCACTAGGCCTACCCACACAAGTGAGGTACCATTTTTATCTGGAAACTTGGGGAAACACTGGGTGGAAGAAAATTTGTGGCTCCTCTCAGATTCCAGAACTTTCTGTCACCGAAATGAGAGGAAAAAAAATTTTTGGGGCCAAATTTTGACATTTGCAAAGGATTCTGGGTAACAGAACCTGGTGGGAGCCCCACAACTCACCCCATCTTGGATTCCCCAAGTGTATAGTTTAAAAAAATGCACAAGTTTAGTAGGTTTCCCTAGGTGCCGGCTGAGCTAGAGGCCATACAGCTAGGCACCTTGCAAAAAACACGTCACATTTCAATATAAAAATGTGATGCATCCATGTTGCGTCTCCTGTTGCGAGCATTAGGCCTACCCACACAAGTGAGGTAGCATTTCCATTGGGAGACTTGGTGGAACACAGAATAACAAAACAAGTGTTTTTGGCCCTTGTCTTTCTCTACATTTTCTCCTTCCAAATGTAAGACAGTGGGTAAAAAAGACGTCTGTTTGAGAAATGCCTGGTAATTCACATGCTAGTATGGGCACTCCAGAATTCAGAGATGTGCAAATAACCGCTGCTTCTCAACACCTTATCTTGTGCCCATTTTGGAAATACAAAGGTTTTCTAGATACCTATTTTTCACTCTTTACATTTCAGCAAAAGAATTGCTGTATATCCGGTATAGAATGAAAACCCATTGCAAGGTGCAGCTAATTTTTTGGCTCTGGGTACCTGGGGTTCTTCATGAACCTACAAGCCCTAGATATCCCTGCAACCCTAAGAGTCCAGCAGATGTAAAGGTATATTGCTTTAAAAAATCTGACATAGCAGGAAAAAGATACAGTGCAAAACATGGAGAACAATTGGCAGTTTTTTTCACCTCAATTTTAATATTTCTTTTATTTCAGCTGTCATATTCTGTAGGAAACCCTTGTAGAATCTACACAAATTACCCATTGCTGAATTCAGAATTGTGTCTACTTGTCAGAAATGTTTAGCTTTCTAAGATCCAGCATTGGTTTCACACCTAGTTCTGTCACTAACTGGAAGGAGGCTGAAATTACAGAAATAGTAAACATGGGGTATGTCCCAGTAAAATGCCAAAATTGTGTTGAAAAATGTGGTTTTCTGATTCAAATCTGCCTGTTCCTGAAAGCTGGGAAGATGGTGATTTTAACACCACAAACCCTTTGTTGATGCAATTTTCATGGACAAAACCACAAGCCTTCTTCTGCAGCCTTTTTTTCCCATAGTTGTTTTTTTTTAAACACATTTTTCACTGTATTTTGGCTAATTTCTTGCTCTCCTTCAGGGGAACCCACAAACTCTGGGTACCTCTAGATTCCCTAGGATGTTGGAAAAAAAGGACGCCAATTTAGCGTGGGTAGCTTATGTGGACAGAAAGTTATGAGGGCCTAAGCGCGAACTGACCCAAACAGCCAAAAAAAGGCATGCCACCTGATGGGAAAAGGCCTGGCAGCGAAGGGGTTAATGTAGGTTTAATTTCTGTTTTATACATAATTTTAACATAATTTTAACCTTTGATTTCCTAGTGAGTTTCATATATTTTTTTAACCAAAATTTTATTTAGTATCTTAGTAAAGGATAGCATCGCTCTTATGCTGAATTTTTCCACAGAATCGTTAATAGTGTGTAATTTCACAACTTAATAGCAATAATTAATTGTGTTCATTTTTTTTACCTCCATTTTTGGGATGCAGCACTTTTGTGGCATCCATAGAACCACTAGTAGGGACCAGCAAGACTTTACTCCCCGTTCCAGTTTTGCGACCTGTGAAAACTAATGGAGAAATTGTGTTTGGTATAAAAGGAGGATTTTAAGTTTAAGCGTGGATCTTTTCTCCACAACACAATTAATGAGGATGACTTATTTTTTGTGAATTTTCTCAATTTTTAGGTATCACGGTACCAATGATTTTAAGTTTAAGCGTGAATCTTTTCTCCACGACACAATTAATAAAGATGCCTTATTTTTTGTGAATTTTCTCTAGTTATAGGTATCACTGTAAATATGGTACTGTGGTACCTATGACACAAAGAACAGACATCTGATTGTTTGAAATCACTGTCTTATTCCATTTACAGGATGGTCCCACTCTTTGAACCTCACTTGGGTTTAGCATTCGGATGTGGCTACATCTGGTGCTAGGCCCTGTTGTTTTTGGAGGCTTTACATTTTTTAGTGGTAGTTTAACTTCAAAGAAATATAACATCTAGACAGGACAAGCCTGAAGACCTGGAAGGGGAAACACTCAGAACCTGTTGGCACTGACCCTGCACAAGTGTTGCAGAGGCAGACTGACATAAACACTGCATACCAAAACATGGTGATCTCCTCCAGCAAGTGCTCTAAGGTGGTTGTCGTAGGGGAGCACAGATCTAAAATTAGGGACAAGTTGGTCTCTGAACACCAATATTACCAGTAAAAATATTTTTCTAAAACTACAAGTTGAGAAGCCCTCATTGTTTTTCCTGAAGCAAAGTCCCTGAAAATTTGTAAAAAATCCAAAAGAAATACAAAATAATGTGTAAAATACAAAAAGGTCCTTCGTAGAACCACCTTTATTGGTTTAAGAATAGGAACGTTTTGTGGTGTTAGTTACATCTGTCTGCTTACACTACTATATTGTTATAGTCTGTTATAACAGTATGTACATTATTATAAAAAAAGGTAAGTCAACTGGTAGAAGTAAAAGCAAAATGTAAACTCTCATAACTATACATTTCCACTTTAATAATTGTAATCGCATGTTCATGCGAACTAGAAATATATGATAAAATATAGTATATGATAACAGAATAGTATATTAACACCACAAAATAACAGAATGTACTTATATATCTCTATAGTCTACCATACCAGCATACACAAGCCATAAAAGGCGCACTCTAGAGTATTTGCCCAATAAAACGAGGGCTGAGCGAAAGAGAGAGGGCTTTCAACAGTTGTTAGGTACTACTATGATAACATTTCAAACTTGGCTTTCTAGAGGGACTGGGGCTGTATGCAGGGTAAAGGCTGTGTGTAGTATGGGAGTGGCCTACGAAGGGAGCTTTGGTGCCTGGAGGAAGTGGGCACTTTATGAAGAGTTGTGTACAGAGTGAAGACAGTAAGCAGCAAGTACCTGCCCACCCCTGTGCGGTTGGTTCATCACGAGATGTTGGCTTTCCGCAAAGGTTTCAGTATGTGGCAAATTCTATGCGCAGTAGGGCCTTGGTCATGAAATGGGTCTTGGATGTCAGAAGGAGTGGGCTCTCCTAAAACAGTTCTGTACTGGGCAAAGCTGTGCGTAGTAGGACCTTAGCCACCTAAGGTGCCTTGGATGTCTAGCGGAAGTCGGCCCTCTGAAAAGTTGAGCACAGGGCAAAGGGTCTGCATAGTAAGGGTTTGGCCACCCAAGGGGCATTGAGTGTCTAGAAAGAGTGCCTCTTTGTGAACAGTTGCGTACAAGGTAAAGACGTGTAAAGTAAAGGCTTGGCCACCTAAGGAGCCTTGGCTATCCAGAGGGAGTGGGCTCTTTCTGAAAAGCTATGAACAGGGCAAACACTTTCTGTAGTAAGGGCTTGTCCACCTATACCGCCTTATATGTCTACAGGAGGGGAACTCTCTGTGGAAGGGTTTTGCAAAGGGAGAACATTAAGTGCAACTACTTCCCCACCCATGTGTGGTTGACTGCCCTTGAAAGTCAGCTAACCGCAAAGGATTTGGTATGGGGCGAAGGCTCTATATACTGAGGGCTTGATCACCTAAAGGGCCTTGGGGTAGGATCTCCATGAACAATTGAGGGAAAAGGGCAAATGCTGTGCATAGTAGGGGCCTGGCCTCCTAAAGTGCCTTGCATGCCTACAGGGAGTGGGCTCTCCATGGATGGGTTGTGCAAAAGGTGAACACTGTGTGCAACAGGGTTTGCCCATCCATGTCTGCTTGTTTGCCCAGGATTGGTCAGCCACGCTTAAAGAGTTCAGTACATAGCAAAAACTGTGTGTGGCTTGGCCACCTAAGGGTGATTCAGTGTCTAAAGGGATTGTGCTCTCCTTGATGGGGTATTAACAGGGTGAAGGATATAAGAAGCAAGAACTTGCCCATCCATGTGTGGATCATTCCCTACAAAAATGTCAGCTATCTGCAAAGTATTCTATATGGGCAAAGGCTGTTCATAAAAGCGGCTTAGCCACCAAAAGGGCCTCGGTGTTTAGAGGAAGTGTGCTCTGAGTGAGATGTGTTTTTTTAGGGCTCCAGTGGTACTCCCGCAGGACCTAGCATGGACCCTCATGGGATCTTGCAGACAATCCTCAGAACTACGCAGGTGTCCGCGTTTGCCTCCCACAGGAGTAACATGGGACCTGTTGGCTGAATTTTGTTTAGTAGTTTTCCCACTAGCACCTTACATAAGGGAGCAGAGTTGGGGTACCGTAGGTCCAAAAGTAAAAAAAAAAAAAACGTTTTGCTCACCATGATCCTGCAGGACTCCCTCAGGATCATGTAAAATAATTTAAAAAGAAATGTGACGTGGAAGTCTTTTGGGGGCAGGGGTGGGTTGGACACCCATGGGAGCTTGGGTGCAGGGCACGGCCATAGGCCTTGCACAGCAGGGGTTGGGCACCCTCAGAGGGGTAGAAATGGTAAAAACATCAATTAAAACATAGGTGGTCATTACAACCTTGGCGGATGGTGTTAAAGATGCGGTAATACCGCAAACAGTCAGACGGACAAAAAAAGGGAATTATGACCCTGGCGGAAACCGGCAACAAAGACAGCCACATTAACACACCGCCCACCACAGCGGTACAGACAAGCAGCGCGGCGGTCACCGCCAACAGACAGGCGGGAGACAATGTACCGCCCACAGTATCACAACAGGCCAATCCGCCACCTTTTCCGGGGCGGATTCACCGTGGATAAAAACACGGCGGAAACAGCTTTTGCTATGGGAAAACGCTCACCTTCTACACATCCCACGAGGAACGACGACTCCATGGAGCCGGAACTCCAAATACTCCCTGCCCTTGTCTTTCTGCTCCTTTACGACCAACAGCGACGTAGGCGCAGAAGATACCGGTGAGTACTGCACCTACGACACGGGGGAGGCAAAAGTTAGGGGGACACCCACCAAACACCCCCACCCCCACCCTCGCATAGTACAACATACACACCAATGCAGTCACAAAAAGAACAGCAACAACCCACAATCCCCCTGGAAGAATGCAAAGACAATGCGAATTTCGGGCAAACATTATAATGTGCCAATATACATGTCATACAAAAATATATGAATATATGTATTCCAAAATCACTCATATTTACATAAATAATCCGATAAGTATTGCAGATATGTACACAACAATGTCCGTGCACAAACAGTCCAAAAATGCATGGGCGAGGCCCACAATAGATACCTGACCAAAATCCGAGAGAACACTGCCGGGGCATCAGATAGAAACACTACAGGCACCTCAGGGGGAAGGGAAGGGGGGCACCTCAGCCAGATGAATGCAAAGCCAGATCCACGACGGGGCTCCATTCCCATTGATGTATCCTGGGGAGTGCAAAGCCACAGTCTCTCAAGTCTCTACAGTGGGTGGGTTGCCCACTGTTCCATCCTGGGGAGTGCAAAGCCAGAGTCTCTCAAGTCTCTACAGTGGGTAGGTTGCCCACTGTGCCATCCTGGGGAGTGCAAAGCCACAGTCTCTCAAGTCTCACAATTGGGTGGGTTGCCCACTGTTACATCCTGGGGAGTGCAAAGCCACAGTCTCTCAAGTCTCTACAGTGGGTGGGTTGCCCACTGTGCCATACTGGGGAGTGCAAAGCCACAGTCTCTCAAGTCTCTACAGTGCGTGGGTTGCCCAATCTGCCATCCTGGGGAGTGCAAAGCCGCAGTCTCTCAAGTCTCTACAGTGGGTGAGTTGCCCACTGTTCCATCCTGGGGAGTGCAAAGCCACAGTCTCTCAAGTCTCTACAGTGGGTGGGTTGCCCACTTTGCCATCCTGGGGAGTGCAAAGCCACAGTCTCTCAAGTCTCTACAGTGGGTGGGTTGCCCACTGTGCCATCATGGGGAGTGCAAAGCCACAGTCTCTCAAGTCTCACAAGTGGGTGGGTTGCCCACTGTTACATCCTGGGGTGTGCAAAGCCACGGTCTCTCAAGTCTCTACAGTGGGTGGGTTGCCCACTGTGCCATCCTGGGGAGTGCAAAGCCACAGTCTCTCAAGTCTCTAGAGTGGGTGGGTTGCCCACTGTGCCATCCTGGGGAGTGTAAAGCCACAGTCTCTCAAGTCTCTACAGTGGGTGGGTTGCCCACTGTTACATCCTGGGGAGTGCAAAGCCACAGTCTCTCAAGTCGATGCAGGTCCATACTGGTACTGGGGGGTGACTGGTGCCCAGACTGGATGAGTCTCCCCGTGAAAGGTAGTGTCCTGTCACTGTCCCAGCTGCACATGTGATAAGGATGCCTGATGTGATGGGCCATTCATTCCTACCCAGTGCATTGCCCTGTTCAGCGGTGCTTTGCCATGGCGGTCTTTGCCCTGTTCATAGGTGCTTTGCCATGGCGGTCTCTGGACTGTTCTGCGGTGCTTTGCCATGGCGGTCTTTGCCCTGTTCAGCGGTGCTTTGACATGGCGGTCTCTGGACTGTTCAGCGGTGCTTATCCATGGCGGTTCTGGACTATTCAGCGGTGCTTTGTCATGGCGGTTCTGGACTGTTCAGTGGTGCTTTGCCATGGCGGTCTTTGCCCTGTTCAGCGGTGCTTTGCCATGGCGGTCTTTGCCCTGTTCAGAGGTGCTTTGCCATGGCGGTCTCTGGACTGTTCAGCGGTGCTTTGCCATGGCGGTCTTTGCCCTGTTCAGCGGTGCTTTGACATGGCGGTCTCTGGACTGTTCAGCGGTGCTTATCCATGGCGGTTCTGGACTATTCAGCGGTGCTTTGTCATGGCGGTTCTGGACTGTTCAGCGGTGCTTTGCCATGGCGGTCTTTGCCCTGTTCAGCGGTGCTTTGACATGGCGGTCTCTGGACTGTTCAGCGGTGCTTTGGCATGGCGGTTCTGGACTGTTCAGCGGTGCTTTGCCATGGCGGTCTTTGCCCTGTTCAGCGGTGCTTTGACATGGCGGTCTCTGGACTGTTCAGCAGTGCTTTGCCATGGGGGTTCTGGACTGTTCAGCGGTGCTTTGCCATGGCGGTCTTTGCCCTGTTCAGCGGTGCTTTGACATTGCGGTCTCTGGACTGTTCAGCGGTGCTTTGCCATGGCGGTCTTTGCCCTGTTCAGCGGTGCTTTGACATGGCGGTCTCTGGACTGTTCAGCAGAGCTTTGCCATGGCGGTTCTGGACTGTTCAGCGGTGCTTTGCCATGGCGGTTCTGGACTGTTCAGCGGTGCTTTGCCATGGCGGTCTTTGCCCTGTTCAGCGGTGCTTTGACATGGCCGTTCTGATACGGACATTGGTGTGTGGCATGACGATCTCCACACTGGACATTGGTGTGTGGCATGACGAACTCCACACTGGACATTGGTGTGTAGCATGACGATCTCCATACTGGACATTGGTGTGTGGCATGACGAACTCCACACTGGACATTGGTGTGTGGCATGACAAACTCCACACTGGACATTGGTGTGTGGCATGACGATCTCCATACTGGACATTGGTGTGTGGCATGACAAACTCCACACTGGACATTGATGTGTGGCATGACGAACTCCACACTGGACATTGGTGTGTGGCATGACGTTCCATCATTGCCCAGCGGGGCTGTGGCATCCTGGCCCCACCTGGACTGTGTCTTGTGCGGTGGTCTCAGGACCAGTGACGATACTTGGGCCCTCCTAGGCTGTGTCTTGTGCGGTGGTCTCAGGACCAGTGACGATACTTGGGCCCTCCTGGGCTGTGTCTTGTGCGGTGGTCTCAGGACCAGTGACGATACTTGGGCCCTCCTGGGCACTGACTCTGGCGGTGGGCTCTGGACCAGTGACGACGGTGCTGGCGGTTGTGTCTGGACGGCCAGAAATGATGGCGCACTTCTCCGCCGTGACACTCACAACAGGCTGGGCAGACTTCCTTAGGACCTTCACCACCTTTTTTGGAGTTACAGCTGACTCACCAATCGCCTTTGATCCCATTTCACTTGTTGTCCCACCAGGAGACTTGACAGGGTCCCGTCGTCCACTCTCCAATTTCGGAGTCTTTACAGGGGGTGGGCTGCCAGTGCCTTGGCTCCGGGTCCTACTGCCTGCCCTGGTGGACGGTGCACTCCAAAAACCTGGAACACGCACCACTGGTACTGGTGGCTTTTTGGCTGACGGGCTACGACGGGACTGATGAATTGGAGGGGGGGTTTTGGGCAAAAAGGTCAATTTGACAGAGGGACAGTTTCTGACGAACACTGGGATGGGTAGCTGGAGGGGGTCTGGGAGTGGAGGAAGAGGAGGTGGTTGTAGTAGGTGTCACTTTAGCTGTTTTGGGTGCAGGTGCGGGTACTGGAGGCTGTCGTGAGGTGGATGGATGTTGGGTGAGTGATTGCCGGCGTTTGGGTACTTTGGGAAGGGGCGTCACAGACACACTGGGAGAGGACACATGGGACGTGTAAATGGCAGTGGAGGTGGTGAGTGCAGGTGAGCGGCGTGTGGTGCTGGGTGTCCTGGTGCGAGTCCTAGTGCCTGAAGATGTGGTGCATGCAGGTGTGTGTGTAGACGAGACTGGGAGGGAGGAGGGAGAAGAGGAGGAGGGGGACACAGTGGAGACAGTGGATGTTGCTGTGTCTGTATGGGTGTGATGCTTGTGTGAGTGCCTGTGGGATGTGTGGTGCCTATGTTTGCCTGAGCTACTTTTGTATGTTGACTTGTGTGCATGCTGGTCTGTAGGTGTGCTTGGGATGGGCAGGGGTACAGGGGATTGGGTCTGGGTGGAGGAAGTTGGAGGGGGGAGGCTGGACACAGGGACAATTGCTACCATCAGTGCTGAGGCCAGAGATTGCAGGGTTCGCTGAAGGACAGCCTGACCAGAATGAATGTCCTCCAGGAATGCATTACCGTGTTGCAACGCCCTTTCTACACCCTGGATGGCATTCACAATGGTAGACTGCCCAACAGTGAGTGACCTGAGGAGGTCAATGGCCTCCTCACTGAGGGCAGCAGGGGTGACTGGGGCAGGGCCTAAGGTGCCTGGGGCGAAGGTGATGCCCACCCTCCTGGGTGAGCGGGCACGGGGCGAACGCTGAGCGGCTGCTGGGAGAGCGGTGCTGGTAGGGTGGGTGGCGGCTGTACCTGTAGAAGTGGGGCGCACAGATGGTGCCGCCACCACAGGGGTGCTCACATCGGCGGACGAGTCTGTGTCACTGGTTGGTGATCCGGTGGCCGACGTGAAGCTCCCCTCGCCCTCCGTCCCACTGGTGTATTCAGAGTCTGTGGTGTGGCCCTCCATGGCCATATGGGATGCAGCTCCCTCGTGCTCCGGTGCCACTGTACCTCCGCCTGTTGATGCTGATGTACAAAAGGACAGGGAGAGCAGGAAAAGGGGGGGAGACAGAACAAAGAGAGGTTTAGTGCATGGCATACCGCTACCGTTGGCGGACAAGACAGATGCAGCAGCCCCATGCACAACACCGCGCTCCTGACCTCTGCACATGCAATTTCTGGGATATGGCCTACATGGCATTGGTGGAAATCTGCGCACATTGATGCCACAGGGGCAACTATACCTCAACTTGATAATTTACTGAGATGGGGTAGAGTGCCACATGGCCTACATTACGGAGGGGCCTTGCCTACCTAACTCGCCCTGGCCTAGGGACACCCAGAACCCACCTCCCCCACCCAGACACCTCCACTGCACGCAAAGTCCACAGAAAGAGAGTGTACTCACCCCCTTGTGTCTGCTGTGATGTCCATAAGCGCCCATCCAACTCTGGGTAGGCCTCCGCCAGGATCCGGAACATCAGGGGGGTCATGGTACGACGGGCACCCCTCCCACGTTGGGAGGCCATCCCCAGCTGAGCCTCCGCCGTCTTCTTGCTGCAGCAGCGAATGCCCTCCCATCTCTTACGGCAGTGGGTGCCCCATCTCTGGTGGGCCCCCAGGGTCCGGACCTCCTTGGCGATGGCACGCCAAATGTCCCTCTTCTGGTGGGCGCTGACCTACATGACATGCACAAGGAAAGAGGAACAGTCATTACCAACTGCACCATCAATGTGAGTGGCCCCCTCCTTACTCTGACCATGTGGCCCATTGATTCCCATGCTTTACTGTAGTATGACTTCTGCCCCCTTCCCTCTTCCACCCAGCCCTGTCCACCCAGGCCTAGCTCCTACAACGTGCTCCCTGTGTACTAACCTGTTGGTCTGGAGGACCGTAGAGTAGCATGTACTGGGGGAGGACCCCATCCACAAGTTTCTCCAACTCTTGTGCAGTGAAGGCAGGGGCCCTTTCCCCAGACGCAGCAGCCATCGTCGCTTCCAGACCGAGGTCACAGCAGCACTAGCAGTGTAGGTCCTCTCCTGTCGAAGGTCAGGTATCTAGTGATTGAACAGATAGAAAATGGTGGTGACGTCCGCGGCGGTGACGTCCGCGGCGGGGCGCATCATCACCGCCGGTGCACCTGTTCATTGGCTCCTGGGACCCATAGGGTCCACTGTTAACCAATGCAGCATTGCGCCGCGGTCTACGACTGCCTACCGCGACGGTGTGCAACGCCAGCGCTGTTACCCCACAATCCCGTTGTCCTAGTTTAAAGGTCAGGCAGCCGCCATTTCAGGGGCCCACATGGATTCATTTTCAACTGCGTCACACATACTGAGGCCTACACTCAACACACATACAGGAAGGGTTTTGTGTCTGCTGTAGTCTTGTGTGTAACTGTGGGTACATACCTGGAGGAATAGTGACTGGTTCTTCGCTGTTGTCCTTCTTAGGCACCATCAGCTGGGACATATGAGATGTCGGAATCCTCCGGTGTACCGACCGCTGGTGGACCTGTTGACAATGGAAGAGAGACATTTAATCGTGACCTACCGGTTTGACCGTGCTACAATCCAGGAACTATGTACCCAGTTGGAGCCAGACCTGATGTCACCAATCCGCCATCCGACTGGAATCCCCCCTGACGTGCAGGTGCTGTCAGTGCTCCATTTCCTTGCAAGTGGGTAATTTCAAACAACAGTGGCCATGGCATCAGGGATGTCCCAGCCTATGTTTTCCAACGTGTTGTCCAGAGTGTTGTCTGCCCTGCTGAAACACGTAAGGAGATACATCATATTCCCTGAGGTGGAGGATTTGCCTACAGTGAAAGGTGACTTCTATGCCCTTGGACATATCCCCAACGTCATAGGTGCCATTCATGGGACCCATGTAGCTCTGGTCCCCCCGCAGGACTGAACAGGTGTACATGAACAGGAAGAGTTATCATTCAATGAATGTCCAGATGGTCTGTTTGGCAGACCAGTACATCTCGCAGGTAAATGCTATGTTCCCTGGCTCAGTGCATGACGCCTACATCCTGCGGAATAGCAGCATCCCTGATATGATGGGTGAACTCCAGAGGCACCGTGTATGGCTATTGGGGGACTCTGGTTACCCCAACCTTTCCTGGCTATTGACCCCAGTGAGGAATCCCAGGACCAGGGCAGAGGAACACTACAATGAGGCCCATGGGCGGACTAGGAGGGTTATCGAACGCACCTTCGGCCTCCTTAAGGCCAGGTTCCGGTGCCTCCATATGACAGGTGGGTCCCTATTCTACTCACCGAAGAAGGTGTGCGACATCATCATCGCCTGCTGCATGCTCCATAACTTGGCATTGCGACGTCAGGTGCCTTTTCTGCAGGAGGATGATCCAGATGACGGTGTTGTGGCAGCTGTGGAGCCTGTGGACAGTGATGAGGATGAAGCTGAGGAAGACGAAAACGACAACAGGGAGTCAGTCATACAGCAATATTTCCAGTGAGACACAGGTGAGAACATTTTCATTTTTACCATTACATTAACTTTCACACATCTACCTCTCTCCTGTACCGACATTTCACTCACTATTTGTTAACTGAGTTGTCCGCTTCCATTTCAGTTTCACAAATGTGGTAACCTACGTGTCAACTGTTTGCATCCTTGAAGGGCTTGTGATGTGTGACATAGGTATATTAGCCTTCCAATGGGTAACCCATTATGAAACTGTAATTGATAACACAGATTTACAAATCATAGACTGACTATATTTGTTTTTAGTGTTTCAAGGGTGTTTATTTAAGTGCTCAAAAAATGATGGGGGGTTGTAAACTGATGATGGATGATGGTGGAGGAATGTCCATGACAGAGTCCAGTCTATTAGTCTCACAGGTACATTGCACATCTGGGCATTGGAAGTGGAGCTAGGTCAGTTCCGATTTGGACATGGTAACAAAGTGGGACAGTGGGGGGACAATCAGGGTGGTCTTATTTCCTGGTGGGGTCTTGCCACCTTGCTCTGTCCTGTTCCTGGATCTCAGGGCCCGCTTGCGTGGTGGTTGTCCGTCTGCAGGGGATGGGGTGCTGGTGTGTTGGTCCTGTGGCGGGGCGTCCTGTCCACTAGCGCCGGCGGAGGTGGTGGGCATTTCATTGTCGTGGCTAGTGTCAGGGGCCCCTTGGAGTGCCACGGTGTCCCACAAGGTCTTTTGAATGTCCGTCAGCACCCCTACGATGGTGCGCAGGGCGGAGCCGATGGTACTGAGCTCCTCCCTGAACCCCAACCCAAATATTGTTCCTCCTGCAGACGCAGGGTCTCCTGCAACTTGTCCAGGACCGTGGCCATCGTCTTCTGGGAGTGGTGGTATGCTCCCATGATGGAGGAGAGGGCCTTGTTGAGAGTTGGTTCCCTTGGCCTGTCCTCCCTCTGTCGCACAGCAGCCCTCCCAGTTCCCCTGTGTTCCTGTGCCTCCGTCCCCTGGACCGTGTGCCCACTACCACTGCCCACAGGTCCCTGTTGTTGTTGGGGTGGTGGGTTCAACTGGGTGCCCTGTAGTGGTGGACACACCGCTGATTGACCTGTCCTGGGTAGGGAGGTTTGGGACCGCCGGGTGGGTGCTGTGCTGGTGTTACCAGAGGGTGTAAGTTCGGTGTTGGGCTGTGGTTGGGCAAGTGAACCGACTGTCCTGAGGCCCACGATGGTCCGGCCTGGTCATCAAGATCCAGTGGGGCAGAGCTGCTGTCGTCACTGTGGGCTTCTTCTGGGGGTGGAGTGGTGTTGTCTGGACCCTCTGGTGTGGTGACGTTCCTTCGGGTTCCTGCAGGGGTATAAGTACATGATTATTGCATGTGTGTGTTTAATGGAGTGCAATGGTTGGGTGTTCGTGAACCCCAGTGCAGGCATTCCTGTGTGGGGGCTTGTGTGCTGATGGTTGGGGGGTGTTGTGGGTCTGTGCAGTGGGCATGCTTTGGTGATGGGTGTCCATGCTTAGTTATGTCATGCAGGTCTTGGGGTTGGGATGGGTGGTTGGTGTCATGGGTAGATAGGTGAGGATTTGGGGTGAGAGGGGAGGGTGTGATGGTGGGGGTGTGTGATATCATGCAGGTAGAGTGGGGGGTATGATGGTTAAGATTAGACTTACCAGTGTCCGTTCCTCCAACGACTCCTCCGAGGCCCTCAGGATACAAGATGGACAAGACTTGCTCCTCCCATGTTGTTAGTTGTGGGGGAGGAGGTGGGGGTCCGCCGCCAGTCAGCTCTACCGCGATGTGGTGCCTGGATACCGTGGAACGCACCTTCCCCCGTAGGTCGTTCCACCTCTTCCTGATGTACTCCCTATTTCTTGGGTGCTGTCCCACAGCGTTGACCCTGTCCACTATTCTTTGCCATAGCTCCATCTTCCTGGCTATGGATGTGTGCTGTACCTGTGAGCCAAATAGCTGTGGCTTTACCTGGATGATTTCCTCCACCATGACCCTGAGCTCCTCCTCGGAGAAGCGGGGTTGTCTTTGGCGTGACATGGGGTGGTGTAGGTGATGTGTGGGGTGGTGTATGTGTTGATGAGTGTGGTGAGTGTAGTGGTATGTGGTGTTTTGTGCTTGGATGTTGCGTGGATGATGGTGTTGTGTGCCTCTGTGTGATGGGGTTGTCCGTTCTGTGCTGTCTCTCTGGCCTTCTCTCTGAATTTTTGGTAGTAGGGGTTTGTGGGTGATGTGGGTGTGTGTTTTATATTGTGTTGGGTGTGTGGGAGTGGTGTGTGTATGTGTATCAGGTGTGTGTATTTGTAATTGTCCAATGTGGTGGTGTTTTGGAGATGTGTGTGTATTTTAGCGCGGCGGGGTGTACCACCAATGGAATACAGCGGTTGAAAGACTGCCGCGTGGATTCATGGGTCGTAATAGCATGGGCGTGTTTCTGTTGGCGTGGAGGTGGAGGATGTGTTTCCGCCAGTTTCTCGCTGACCTTTGGTGTGGCGGTATTGTGTGGGTGTCTGAATTTCGGCGGATTCCGTGATGTGTGTCATAATAGCTGTGGCGGTCTACCACGGCCGCGGCGGTGTATTGGCGGTCTTCTGCACGGCGGTAAGCGCCTTATACCGCCAATGTTGTAATGACCCCCATAATGTTTAAGCTCAAAAACACACTGAACTTTAGATAGATAGATAGATAGATAAACAGATAGATAGATAGATAGATAGATAGATAGATAGATAGATAGATAGATAGATAGATAGATAGATAGATAGATAGATAGATAGATAG
Organism: Pleurodeles waltl; assembly: GCF_031143425.1. Classification (NCBI taxonomy): domain Eukaryota; kingdom Metazoa; phylum Chordata; class Amphibia; order Caudata; family Salamandridae; genus Pleurodeles; species Pleurodeles waltl. The sequence continues at coordinate 1,657,396,334 of NC_090445.1, forward strand.
ATAGATAGATAGATAGATAGATAGAACTCCAGGCGATCGGACCGCCAAATTGCGACTTTCGCGTGGTGACCCACCTAAAGACTGCCGTCCCCTATGGGAACAGCGTTCCCGACACGGGGACAGGGGTTGGGGTTGCACTCAGCCATGGCTGCCTCATTGATTACAACCACACCTTCCGCCAGCCTTTTCGTGGCTGGGACCCCACCATGAAAAATTTGGTGGAAAATCAGTGCTGGAGGGTTACGGGGGGCCTCTGCACTGATAATGCCTGTGGGCAGTGCAGGAGTCCCCCTGCCCAGCACCGTCGGAATGCGCACAGTCTGCTGTGCAGATAGTGCACATTTCGAGGGTGCTGGTCAGTCCCCCTGTGCTACGGTATAGAACTCGGCTGAGGCACTTGTCCCGCCTGACTGACCAGCAGAAACACATATAACAATGTTCCCACCTGGCAGCCCAGCAGGAACATTGTAATATTCTCGGGCTGTCACTGTTATGGTGGTAGCGTCCTCCCCATGAGTTTGCCGGTCCCGCGGTGGGACCGCCAAACTCATTATGAGGACCTAAATCTTTGCCTTTGACCATGCACAGTGCTGGTCTGACTTTTAGCTTGGTTTCTGCTACCCAAATACCACATACACAAATCCATACATATGTACATATAGAACGAAAAGAACAGAATGACACATGGACAAATAGTGAAGCAGAAAATATATAGACTTACAAGGATAACAGTGAATAGCAAGGATGTTCTGAGACATCACACAAACAATAAGAAGGAGGCCTGAGTTGTCTGTTGATGCCATCACTAAACCCCTTTATTCACTTGTTACTCATCTATAATTTTATATTTTGTATGTTCCTCTGAAATCATCTGACCCTGCTTTCATCATCTAAGCAGGGGCAGAGGAGTAATGAAAGAGCCATGCCTCTTCTCCCAAAGGTTACAAAATTCTGGTCTCTTGTCACCCACTATGTAAGAACCTGGGTTGCTGGTTGACTGAGGTGTGAGCCCTTGTCAAGCTAACCCTAAAGCTAATCTTATATTAATCTGTGTTCAACTCTGTGGCAGCTTGCCACAAAGCAGCCAGACTAAATTCAGAAGCAATGTGTATTTGTGCAACACATCAAACAGTAATAATGTGAAAACACCTCACAAAAAGGATTCTACACCAGATTAGAAAAATAGAGTGGTTTTTTATAACTTAAACAAGACCAAAATGACAAAAATCAAATCAGTCGAACTGGAGTTGTGAAAGTACAAGGCACCAGCTGTGAATTTATGGTCGCATCAGACTGGGACAAAGTCATGAGTTAGGATGACCACAATGGAGTGTAGGCTGGCTGCAGTGACCCAGTTAGGATAGCTGAACAGAGTACATTAAATCCTGGTTTGAGGAGCGTTGCGAGGTTCAGCGAGTATGATGCGTCATGCAGCCGAAGCAATGCATCACTTTTGAGATGCCGTGAGGCTATGAAGCTAGGTCCTGCATCATCACTGAGGATTCCATTGATGAGGGCATGTGATGCAAAGTCTGGCAATGTGGATGCATCACGCAGTTAGGGCGACGTGTCATTTCCAAGGAGCTGCGCGGCTGCAATACGGAGTATAGCACTGTCACTGAGACTGCTGTCAGTGTGGGATGCGCGGGGCACAGCAACAAAACAGGGCAGCAGTCATTCAGTGCTGAATTCCAGCAGAGTGGCAGTCCTTTCAGAAGCACAGCAGTCCTTCTTCCTGGCAGAGTATCCACAGGTCCAGAAGTGCACTTAATAGATGGTGTCTGAGTGCCAATATTTAAACCCAGTTGTGCCTTTGTAATGGGGGAGAAGCTTCTAGAGGTTTCCTTTGAAGTCCCTGGGCATCCTGCCTCCCCTGTCCTGGAACCAGAATAATTACAGGATATATGCCGCCCTTTGCGTGGAGGCAGGACAAGTGTAAGTAGGGTTGTGCCTAGATGCATCCTCTCATCCTGTCAGTGATGGCCCATCAAGGCACACATAAGTTGTATATTGTGTGTGGCTGTGTAGGAGGAATACACAAAGCCCAACCGTCAACAACACCCAGTCATGTGACCCAGAGACAGGCTACAGGCACTAAATGACTATGGCAGAAAATGTCAACCTTCTAAAAGTGGCATTTTCAAAATTGTAATTTAAAATATGACTCCACTGAAAGTTAGGATTTTTCATTACAATTCCAGAGACACCAAACATGAACTGCCTATTTGCTCCAATTTGGACATTACAGCTTATTAAATGTAATAAGGTAACTCCAATGTTATTCTATACAAGAGGAAGGCATGGCAGTAGTGAAAAATGAATGTAAGAGTTTTGCTCTACTAGGACATGTAAAACTTAATATTACACACCCCACTTTTTAAATACATTGCACCCAGCCCTGGGGGCTGTTTAGGGCCTACCTTAGAAGTGACGTTTATGTGTTAAAAAAGAAGGTTTAGGCCTGGCAAAAGCTTTATTTTGCCATATCAAACAACAGTTTAAAACTGCACCCACAGGCTGCAATGGGCAGCCTGAAACATGTTTAAAGTGCCATGTAAGTGTGTGGCACAATCAGTGCTGCAGGCCCTAGAGTAGAATTTAATTTACAGGCCCCAGGTACAGGTACTCTCACCATTCTAGGGATTTACAAGAAAATTAAATATGTAAATTAGGTATAAGCCTATCTTACCATGTTTTGAAGAGAGAGAGCCCAAGCACTTTAGCACTGGTTAGAAGTGGTAAAGTACGCAGAGTCCTAAGGCTAGCAAAAACGAAGTCAGAAAAACAGGAGGTCTGAAGACAAACGGTTAGTGGAAAAACCACAACCTGGATGCCAGGCCTTCACACTTCTATCACCATCTGTGACTTCTGCAACCCTCCTCAACTGAAACTGTTTCTCTCCATCAGAGCAGTTGCCAGCTCTGCACTGACAGGCTCTCTGAGCACTCTGTCACAGCCTCCTGGAATTCCTTTTTGAGGTAGCAGCCGAGAGAAAAACGTTTATTTCCACTGTTGTGTCATAGCAGTGAATATGATCAAGTTTAGAATCAGTTTTCTTATGCTACTGGCTACCATTTAAAAAAGAGTAAACGGACAATCATGAAAATATCATATTTTACCAAATATACTGTCCATATGTGCTTTAGAATCAACCTTTTGGCACAATTTCTCGCAAAACATCCATGCAGGAAAACCTCAAACTCCTTCAATGGAATGATCTTTAAATCATTCTTTGTCCTTGGCAAAGTTACAGTCTCAATATCAGGGGTTTCACTAATCCCCCCACCTACTCGCCCTCACCCTAAACATCTTGAGAAGGGGTGAATGCCACTAAGTAGTGATGTGCAACAGGATGCATTTACATAGTTTACACATCCTTTGACTTTGATCAACGACAAAGGTCTTCAAAAAGAAGCTCATAAATACCTCTGCAAGAGAATAGTTAATGCAGCTGTGGGATAGGGAAGGAGAGAGAATTATGGGTGGAACAAATGGCAAGAGGACGATTGGGGAGATAGATTTATGGATGCAAAAAGAAATGGATTTAGAGAAGGATGGAGAGACGATAAGTGGGGAGATGATGGTTGGGTGGAGGCATGGTGAATACATGGACAGAAGGATAAGCATTTTAATGAACAGAAAGAAAGGGAAGCGAGATAGAGAAAATGATGAATGGAGAAAATGAAGGATAATGAAAGGAAGAAAAAGGATGGAAATCCAGAAGGACGAATGGTAAAAAACAATGGGTGGATGAACAATTACAAAAATAATTATTATAGGAAGGGAGAAAGGAAAGAAAGATGGAAAAAGGCATGAAGGGTGTGAAGTGTTTTGTTTGAGATAATCATTAATTTATGGTTTGGCAAGAACACTTGTGAAAGTACTACTCTTTTAAAATATATTTTACTGCAGTTCAAAGTTAGACATGTTTCTTCATAAAAAATGAAATTATTTGAGTTTTTGCTTTCCTTACTTTTTGTTAAAGTAGGTATGGCATATGTTTTACTTCCCCAAGGCAGACCACCCTGGAATTGCTAGGGTTAGTTCAGAATTTAGTTTTCAGCTACTGAACCCTGCCAGGCAGCCGAGACTGATCCACTATTGTGAATTTCAAATCAGAACTGTTCTGTCTTGAGGTCTTTTTACATTCTTAGCTAAGATGAAAGGCACCTCAAAAGTCCCAAGTGGATCAGAACTGCTAAGGATGTTGTGTTTTTTTGAAGCATCCATGCCAAAATCTTACATATGCGCCTAAACAAAATGAGATTACTGTTTTTATCTAAAACATTGTGCCTCCAGTGAAATGTGTACTGCCAGCATCTGCTCTGCCTCATAATTGTATGTTTCTTTTAGTGTCTGCTCTTGTCTACAGGGTCATCAAGGAGAGAACAGCAGGTAGCTGAGTAGATAGCCAGAGGCTAGAGTTGTATGGAGCAAAAAAGTTTTCAGAGATTGCCAGCAGCTTAGGAAAACAACACTTCAAATGCCACATATTTCAGTCTTGGGTTTTTTCACCAACAAAGTATTGCTATTTACTGTGTTTGTGCACTGGACGTAAACCTTGACACACTCTAGTTGTTCTGCAGCTTTCAAAGTTGACAAAGATCAACAAGTTTAAGGGGCCGACAGAGTTTGATAGAATACAGTCTACCATATTTAGAGATCAACACAAGTGCAGGGGGATCTCTGTGCCCTCAACGAAATCACCACCACTGCGGTTCCTCTGAAGGTGCTGTAAATGTGGTTCACTGCCAACGTATTTCAAATAGGTGCACACCAAACTTTTTTGTTTTTCAAAAACAAACTCCTAAAACGAATTACCCCACACCTTTAGAGTTTTTTTTCCCAGGATGTAGGGTACTATTTCTTTTTTTCTGTCTCACAGGGACTGATATTTCTCAGTTATAATGAACATTTTTAAAAAACTGACCTTCTGCTCTAAATACAGTAAATGGATGGTCCGACGTCCTCACTCAGACGGGTCTTACTCCATCAGCCCCTTGGAGAAAGCTTTCTGATACAAGAGTCAGTGGGGGCCCAACTGTTGGAAAGATGATGGTCCTCTCACCTTTAAATATAGCAAGCAGGTCGAGGGTTTAGTGAACAGGATACTCAGTCACATTTGTCATCGGATTCTCAGTCTGTCAAACTCTAAATTGGGCCTCGTGTTCTTTGAAAAACTTTAATGGAATTGAAATGGTAAAAAAAATGATAAATATTTTACTGCAAAATGAAGAAGAATATGAAAAATGGAAGGACAATATCCACCCCAATGCTTTTTGCCATTACAGAAAGAAGCAGCACTGAAGGATCACACCTGTGAAAAACTATGTGCTGCTTTGTGTGAATGCTACAACAATTTGTGCTGTTCTCTTTTGAGCTTGAGGCTTCCTGGACCTGTGAGCTGCACAAATAGGTTGCTTTCCTATTGAAAGGGGTCCTGGACATTTTACCAATTGAACTGTTCATCATTCAGAACTCTACTGTTCAAATACAAAGTTATACCTGCTTGAAATATGAAGGACAATATGTAGCAACATGTGCCAAAATGCGAGTGGCCTTACAAAAGGCAGCCTCGCTGAAGGCACACACCTGTGAAGAGTTATCTGCTGCTTTGTTTCACTGCTTCCAAATCCTCCTTTAATGTCTTCAAGAATAAACAATCACTGGAGGGCACTACTTTGCGACAGGAAATCCCATGATTAGAAACCACCTTGCAGATGATATTGAGTGAGGTTGCCACCAATGACACTAGAGGACTAGGCCACATTTGCCACATGAACATAGAGCCTGCAGAAATATTTTTAGTTTAGATAAAAATTGTGAGTACAATTTTATACTTATTCTTCATCTCAGCCACAACCTAGTACTTTTCTAACTATGTGGTTAATGCATAATGAAAAATGTGTATTGCAAGTTCAAAGCTAGTACCACTTGTAGTGTTGCTGGCCTGTGACGCAACAGGCCAGCCTATGCAAGTTTAATCCTGGGGGTGTTTGGTGTGGTGCCATTTGGCATTTGTGGAATCCCCGGATGTTCCGAGGGATTCCACCTCGTTGCGAGTTGTCTTGTGGTTTGCTCCGTGGCCTCCGGCCCGGAGCTATAAAAATAAAAAGAGGCGTGGTCAAGCAGGGAGTTTCCACGCGGCGATCACAGGGGCTCCGTGTGATCATACAGCTCCCGCAGGGAAGGCCGTCTTTGACCACGCCGATCCAGTTACAACCAATAAAAAGACTCAAGTGAGTTATTGCCGGCCGCGCAAACGCACCTCCCGTTAAAGCGTGTTGTAGCTCTTCTAAGAGCTACAACACCACAAATTGGAAACGAGGGTGTGCGAACCCTCGCCCCGGGCTGTACTCCGTGTGGCCGCGTGCTAGACGCGGTGCGCGCGCAGCGGGGGACAGCCGGGAAAAAAAAAAAAAAAAGAAAGCAAACAAAGAAGAGCGGCGGCCGCCCAACACGCGGTGCTCGTGCCGGCTCGATTGAAAGGATAATAACCGCATCAGAAGACAGAGCGGCGGCCGTGCATGACACAGTGCTCGTGCCGGCTCTGATTGTTTATTCAACGAAGAATAGAGGACTTAAGCAAGGAAAATAAACCACAACTTCAAAGGAAAACGTTTCTAAAGGTCCAGAGGCCCCCTCCAAGTCGTAATTAATATATTGTGCATTCTCCAAAAAAAAATATATATATATATATAATTAGACAAGAGAAAAGCAGGTTACAACCAGGTCTGTTATCCTCATTCCTGTGCCGATAGGGGAGTGTCGGAGGCACAGAAGAACAATAGTGTACTCATCACAAACACAAATACACCTGGTGCCAACACACTAGGATTAAGCCCAACAAGCCACAATGTCGGCAATACCTCCGGTCGAACCCTTCATTGTAGAAGGAGCGCCGTCTGCCCAGGCTCCGAAGTGGAAAGAGTGGGTAGAAAGAGTACTCCTGTTCTTTCAGGCCACCAAGGTAGAAGATGACCAGAAGCGTGCGTTACTGATACACATAGGAGGTAAAGACATATACAAGATAGTGAAGAACCTAGTGGAGAATGAACCCAAAACACATGTTACGCTGATAGCAGCGCTCAACAGACACTTTGAACCTATGGTCAACACGGACTATGAAAGGTTCATATTTAGACAAGCAAGGCAACACGTGGAAGAGTCGCTAGATGCTTTCCACCTAAGACTAAGAGAATTAGCGAGCACATGCAGATTCACTGATGAGACTGAAGAAGTCCGAGGACAGCTTATCCAAGGGTGTGCATCCCTTAGTCTTAGGGAGCACATCCTCGAGGAATCTGGAAAATCGTTACCCGATATCCTACAGTTGGGCCGCACTAAAGAGCTATCAAGAGCCAGAGCGTCGCACATGGAAGCGGCCCTACAGCGTCCTATCAAAGAGGAGGCGACCAATGTGATCACGGCACCTAGTAGTCGACCCCGACAAACGAGGAATAAGGCCCGAACAAGACAGTGTGGATATTGTGGTGGGGTACCACACAGAGCATCAGAGTGCCCAGCTCGAGGGAAAGTGTGTTCCAGCTGTGGAAAATTGAATCATTTTGCAAAGGTATGCAGGTCGAAAAACACTCGAAGTACGTCTGTCAACGTTGCAGTCGAAGAAATGCCTCCAGAAAAGTCGGAGCGGGGTAGTGATATGGATGATGACGAAGCTGTAATTCATGTCGTACACTCTCTGTTTGCCGTCCGGCCATCCAGTCATCGCCCATCACAGTTTCCAAAGTGCCAGATCCTCATAGGCCCGCATGAGATTGTCGCTGTGGTGGATACAGGAGCGTCCATAAATTTATTGGCTGCCGAGGAACATTGCCGGATGTCACCAACTCCGGCACTGACAAGGCGAACGTTAGAGTATATGCTTATGGGCAAAGCACCCCGTTAACTCTGAGAGGCATGTTCCAGACAGTTATCACTCATGGATCCCAATCCACACCTGCTAAGGTATATGTGACAGAAGGGGGAACGGGCATGCTGTTGGGTTGCAAGACCGCGGAGCAATTAGCAATTGTGACATTTGCGCTGAGCATTTACCAAGAATCCGTGGCGGAATTGGTCGCCCGATATGATGAGGTATTCAAGGGCATTGGGTGTCTAAAAGGCCGAGAGATTAAACTACACATCGATCCCACGGTGCAACCGGTAGCCCTCCGCCATCAGAGGGTGGCGTTCCATCTTCGACCACAAGTGGAAAAAGAGTTGGCTAATTTGGAGAAAGCGGGAATCATTGAGAAAGTGTCTGGGCCCACTCCTTGGGTATCTCCGATTGTCGTAGCCAGGAAACCCAAACAGCCTGGTGAGGTACGGATATGTGTGGACATGCGCCTCCCCAATGTTGCCATAAAAAGAGAAAGACATCTGACCCCTACCATTGATGATATATTGGGAGAACTCAGTGACTCTAAGTGGTTTTCGAAGCTGGACCTTCGATCCGGATACCACCAATTGGTGCTAGCCAAGGAATCCCTTCATATCACGACCTTCTCCACACATGTGGGGCTCCGGAGATATAAACGTTTGAGTTTTGGAGTGTCCAGTGCTGCGGAGGTGTTCCAGAATGTCGTCCAGGAGATGTTGGATGGTTTGCCTGGAACTATCAATGTCAGTGATGACATTCTTGTACATGCTCCTACCATTGAGGAGCATCACTCCAGGTTACAGAAGGTACTTCAGCGGATTCAAGATTCTGGACTGACCCTGCACCGTCAAAAGTGTGAATTTCTAAAGGACAGAATACAATTCTTTGGATATACATTTTCTGCCAGTGGCGTAACCCCTGATCCAGCCAAGGTGGATGACATCAAGAAGGCACTTCCTCCTACCAACATCACCGAAGTAAGGAGCTTCCTAGGGATGGTGAACTACTGTGGCAAGTTTATGAAAGTTTTGTCTAACCTTACACTACCTCTAAGAGCTCTCACCAAAGGGTCTGAGCCTTGGAGATGGGGTTCTACTGGGCAGATTTCCTTTGACAACATGAAGGATGCTTTGTCCAGTGAAACTGTACTAAGATACTTTGATCCTAAGAAGAGTACCAAACTTGCCATGGATGCTGGGCCAAAGGGCCATGGTGCAGTGTTATTACAGGATCAAGGAGAAGGAAATTGGTCCCCCGTTGCGTATGCCAGCCGGTCACTCACTGACACGGAACAGCGGTATTCACAGATCGAGAAGGAAGCAATCGCTGTGCACTGGGGTTGTAAGCATTTTCACATCTATGTGTACGGTCGCCCGTTTGTGGTAACCGCTGACCATAAACCGTTGATTCCTCTCTTTAATGGGACTGCTTCCAAGCCACCTCCGTGAATTGAGAAATGGATGTTAAAACTACAAGACTATCGGTGCACTTTAGAGTATCGCCCAGGATCTGAAAATCCAGCTGACTATTTGTCGAGGCACCCTAGAGCTGCATCTGCTACAGAAGTTGAGGAAGCTCAGGAAACTGAAGAATATGTCAGATATGTCACTGATCGGTCCCTGCCTCTGCCAATGAACATGGATGAAGTTGTACAAGCGACAAAAACTGATGAATGTTTGCAGAAGGTTTTATTGGCCATGCAGAATAATCAATGGCATCGTCTTAAGGGACAATTACCGTTGCTGAATGCTGAGTCTCAACGGATCATTGGTAGTCTATACCGTGTTAAGGATGAACTCACTACTGATGCTACAGGGTGTCTCCTACGGGGAAATCGACTGGTGATTCCTTCCTCCCTCACATCCAAAGTTGTCGAGTTAGCCCATAATGGCCACCAAGGGATGGTCAAAACCAAGAGCTGTCTCCGATCAAAGGTGTGGTTTCCTCTTATGGATGAGCAAGTTGAGAGCCTGGTGAGATCTTGCAGGTGGTGTCAGGCCACTGGTGAATCCAGTAGGCCTGTTCCCATCGAAACTGAACCTTCCCCAACTGGTCCGTGGGTCTCAGCGAGTTTGGATTTTGGCAGTTTGCCTGACGGTCGGCACACGATGGTCATCATTGATGATTTCTCGAAGTATCCAGAAGTAGAGATCATCCCGGCCCTCACTGCTGAAGTGGTGATTTCAGTTATCGAGAAAACCATGGCCACACATGGTCTAATAGCTGAGATAAAGACTGAAAACGGACCCCCTTTTCCAAGTAATGAGCTGGCTGGTTATTTGAAGAGTATCGGGACACGTCATCGCTGAATAACCCCTCGTTGGCCTCAAGCTAATGGCGAGGTAGAGAGATTTATGCAGACTTTAAACAAAGTAATCAGAATTGCACTAGCTGGAGGTCCCCATTTACTCATTTCTCTGGAACTATAGACAAACTCCCCACTCCACCACGAATCGAGCACCTAGTCACCTGGCCTTTGGGAGAGCGTCTGTAGATGCTATTCCTCATCATCCTTCGTGGAGTCCTCCTCCTCTGGCACCAGATCTTGTTCAGGAGAAAAGACGGATATCTAATCAGCGAGCGAGCCGGACTCGACGAGCGGTTTTATCCGATCTCAAAGTGGGTGACCAGGTATTGCTTAAGCAGTCCCTGCCTGGTAGTAAATTTCGTATGCCATTTGACTCTGTCCCGTGTAAGATTGTTCAAAGAAATGGGTCTGCTGTTGTTGCACAGCGGGGATCAGAAGTAGTGAAGTGTAATATCTCTTTCTTTAAGAAGTTTCACTCGTCCGAAAGGAATGGTGATGAAATGATCGGGGACAGTGACGAAGTTGGGCCGGTGTCTCCAGGACCTACTGCGGAAAGTTAATCGTGTGATTCTGGTGATGTACGAAGTGGTATTCCAGATGTGGTCCATGTGGGTCATCCGATGGATGGGCCTGTCCCGGAGTCATTGTCCCACCGTTCTGGGTCTGCTCGATATGGTCTGCGTAGCAATCCGTGTCCCTCCATTCGGCTACGTGATCACTTATGTGACTAATTGCTAAACGTTTTGTAAATCATTTTTCTGTTTGTGTTTTTTGGAGGAATGTAGTGTTGCTGGCCTGTGACGCAACAGGCCAGCCTATGCAAGTTTAATCCTGGGGGTGTTTGGAGTGGTGCCATTTGGTATTTGTGGAATCCCCGGATGTTCCGAGGGATTCCACCTCGTTGGAGTTGTCTTGTGGTTTGCTCCGTGGCCTCCGGCCCGGAGCTATAAAAAAAAAAAGAGGCGTGGTCAAGCAGGGAGTTTCCACGCGGCGATCACAGGGGCTCCGTGTGATCATACAGCTCCCGCAGGGAAGGCCGTCTTTGACCACGCCGATCCAGTTACAACCAATAAAAAGACTCAAGTGAGTTATTGCCGGCCGCGCAAACGCGCCTCCCGTTAAAGCGTGTTGTAGCTCTTCTAAGAGGTACAACACCACACCACTCTGCGGGACAGAAGGGGCCCAAGAATGCTTTTCACATTTACTCTGTCTGATTATGCTCTATAGAGTTCACTGTCATATTATCGGATGGAGTGTCAGATAATGTGGGCCTGTGACTCAGTGGTTTTGTTGCCTATAACAATGGCCGGAGCTCAACAAGTGGCAATTCATATTGTCGGCCTTGAGAGTGTAAATTAGCTTTTCATCTTGCAGTAGCATGAAGGGAAAAAACACTAAAAGGCATTGTTAGAAAAGTTGCGGTTTTCAAGAGAACTGGTTCTTAAACTGTCTACTGTTAAGTGCGGATTATTTGAAGTGGAATGCGGAAGCTCTCCTACGTTCTCTAGATCAGGATTGTCAAGAATCCAAAGAGATGTACACCTAGTGGCATAACAAAGGCCCCCGCAGCCACCGTGTTGCGGGGGTGGCCCGAGCTCCAGGGGCCCCTTCAGCACAATACCCTGGCCTGAAAGATCCTGAGTGAGTTCGGGAGCGGGGGACGGCTCCATGTACATTACTGGAGGGGGCCCTCAAGTTTCGCTACACTACCGAGACTCAATGCAGTCCAGGAAGAGTGGACTGGAAAACTCACATTCTCAGAGGGAGCACAGATGAAAAGAAAAAGTCTATGGACTAGCAGGGAACAAAGGAAGGGTAACTGGATGAAAATAACACCTCAGACTGACTCAGAGCGAGAAACAAAAAATACTGTGGCACAGGCTGAAAATCAGTAACACAGCTTAAATAGGCTGCTATGCCCTTTTGACCTGGAATTTCCTTGAGGCAAACGTGAATTGGGAGGTTACAGGAAAAAGTATAAGAAACCCAAACAAAACCAAAAAATAATATGTGAACTGGCACCATAACTCAGTGAAAGGTGATGATCCATATTCAAGACTGGCATTCGAACCTTGGCAGAGCCATCCAAAATGGCACAGTCAGATACGCCCAGTACGTGATGGTAGCTGCAATGCTGAAAACACCCAAGAGAAAAAAAGATGCAATTAGGAAACATCCACCTGTCAAAACAGGTAACTGAAAGCGGGACGCCAGCACAAAAGGTGTGGTGACATCCCAAAAACATGGAACACGCAAATTGTTTGCAATCTCAAAATACACAAAAAAATATACTCACAATTAACCTTTAAAACAACACTCCCAAATGTACATTCCATGGAACTAGTAATACATGGGCAGGCAGTATAATCCCTTCTATATTGTTCTTCTCATTTATTTTTATTTCACCCTTTTATGTTGGCACTTATGATTTTGTATTGACACGGTGATCTTGCTGATACAGTACACAGTCACTTATTTCTTTTCTATCGTTTATCTCCTAGCTTTTGCTTTTTGACCCCTCTCAGAAGATCCACTTGGCCGCAGGACCATCGGTGTACCAATAACAAATGGGCAGAGACAAAGGGCCTGATTTAGGGCCTTATTACAAGTGTGGCGGTCTGAGTACCGCCACACTCTCATCGATGGCTGGACTGCCACAACTTTGGCAGTCCGACTGCCCAGTTACAACCCTGGGGGGCAGACCCGCCAGGATGTCGCCGTCCCCAACGGGAACATGGTTCCCGATGGAATGAGGGCAGTCAGGCTTGTAAGCAGCAAGGGAGGCACTGAACTCTGCGCCGCCTGGCTGATTACAACTCATCTTTCCGGCAGCCTTTTCATGGTGGGGACCCCACCATGAAAAGGCTGGCAGAAAGTCAGTGCTGGGGGCCCGCTGCCCAGCACCCTTGGAGTGCGCACTGTCTGCTTTTCAGGCAGTGTGCTTTCTGAGGGCGCTGGGGTGTTAGGATATTGGCCTCGGCTCCCTTAGAGGAGTCGAGACCAATATCCTGCCACTCTTCCAGCTGGTCAGCCAGGCAGGAATGCGTGTTACAATATTCCTGCCAGTCAGCCCGGCAAGAACATTGTAATATGCTCGGGGTGGGAGGATGCCACCGCTATGGCGGTGGCTTCCTTCCCGTGAGTTTGGCACCCACGTGGTGGGACCGTCAAACTCATAATGAGGCCCTTAGAGTTAGGCAGATGGGCCATTCCGTCACAAACGGGACGGATATCCCGTCATCTGTACTACAATCTCCATTGGCTATTCTGGGATCGTAATACAGCGGATGGGATATCCGTCACATTTGTGACAGAGTATGCCCCTCCGCCAAACTCTAAATCAGGCCCAAAGTTGCCCCTCATTAACCGGGGCCAGCATGAACCTGCTATTCTGGAGGCATCAATCATTTTCAACCCCTAGAGTAAAGAAAATGTAAACACCCATCAGTGTGATTGTGCCCATCACTGATGCAATCAATAGTCTTGCACTCAGGTACACCTAGGATATCAGTGTCACATTCGTCTGCCCTTGCACTGTTATCCTGGAGTGCTCCAAATATTTTAATTATGTGAAATCTGTCACTTGTCCATCTCTGCTGTACATGAATTGGAGAAGCAATAAAGGGGGACACAACTGACAATAAAGGTATCCTTATTACAACTGAACATTATATCAACGCTGAGCAACTGGCATCCAGATCTGATGTGTAGATGATTAAGTCATCTGCATGCAAACCTATTTTTGTTCATGTCGTTTTTATTGAATTTTATTAAAATCTTATAAAAAGTGACAAAAAATAAGCAAGCAAGCATTAATCAAGGGCAGAGGCCGCTCCGAATTGTTTTGAAGGATATAGCAGCATTTAAATAGCCAAATCCCATTTGCTGCAAATAAATTTGCAAAATCCCACCAATCCCCCTTACCCGCATCGCACTGTGTCCCCTATCCCATTATTATTATCACAAGTGTAATTATCAAGCGTAGTTACAGTATTGTGTGTTTGTGATATGTTGCATTACATGGGAGGGGGATGCTATCCTTACCTCAGTGATACCTTGGCCTCTGCATTCTCCTTAAGACTAATCAGTGAATAGAGATTCCCTTCGAGCTGGGCACATTTGGGCTCGGAATCAACAGAAAAGTTAATAAAAGACCCCAAATTGATTCATAATCTTTATACTGGTCATTCGTGGCCCTACATAGCATTTCACTGCCGTTGGGTCCCAGAGTCTTAGGTACCAATGTGTAAAGAGGGGGTTCCTTCTTCCTCCAGTGAACCTCCTCGGTCACTTTTGCAACCACCAAGCAATCATAAAAATTTACTTGATCTGCTCTGGGCCAGTGTCTCCCAAACTGTGGGTCGCCTGCTGATTGTTGGTGGGTCTTCAAAGTCTAAGCAAAAAATAATAATGCATTTCAATTATGTATTTATCTTGTCATGTTTGCTGCACTTCCGTGACAGAGGTCAAAGTTCAGATTTTACATGGAGATTGGTGTTTACAAACTCCTCTTGCTTTGCAGTCAGAGAGAGAAAAGTAAAGTGAACAATGTGACAGTTTTGCTGTGGTAGAGTGTATGTGAAAACAAAGGCTGAAGAATGTCATTTTTTGTAACACACAAAATGTTAACTGTAAATGAACTGTACACATGCAGCAGCTCGGAAAACAAAAAATGAAGTACTTTTTTTGTAATTCTTAAGTGTAATGGAGATCATAGATTGTATTAGGATGAAAATGAAACCAAGACACTTTTTCTTGGTGATGCACAAATGATAAATATTCACTGAAACCCAATTTCCACACAATACCATTTGTGTGCAGAATTTTTTAAAAGGTAACACTGCCCTTGGGGGAGGATCACATTCGAATTTTCAGATCTCATGAGACTGATTTTAAACCCAGGCATTTTTTCAAATTCTAAAGTAAAGCTTGTAGTCTTAAACTGGATGTGGAAGGAGATTTTAATGTCAGGAACACTTTGGCGGTCATTCTGACCCTGGCGGTAAAATCCACCAGGGCTAACGACCGCGGGAGCACCGCCAACAGGCTGGCTGTGCTCCCATGGGCATTCTGACCGCGGCAGTACAGCCGCGGTCAGAAACGGAAAACCGGCGGTGTACCGCCGGTTTCCCGCTGCTCTGGGGAATCCTCCATGGCGGCGCAGCTTGCTGCGCCGCCATGGGGATTCCGACCGCCATCCTGTTCCAGGCGGTTTTGGCCGCCAGGAACAGGATGGCGGTAAGGGGTGCTGTGGGGCCCCCATAACAGGGCCCCACAAAGATTTTCAGTGTCTGCCATGCAGACACTGAAAATCGCGACGGGTGCAACTGCACCAGTCGCACCCCTTCCACTCCGCAGGCTCCATTCGGAGCCGGCATCCTCATGGAAGGGTGTTTCCCGCTGGGCTGGCGGGCGGCCTTCTGGCGGTCGCCCGCCAGCCCAGCGGGAAACCCAGAATACCCGCGGCGGTCTTTTGACCGCGCAGCAGTATTCTGGCGGTTCCAGCCAGGCCGGCGGCTTCCGCCGCCGCCCGGGGTCAGAATGACCCCCTTTATCTCCAAAAAGCATGCTTTTATGCAAGTCTTGACCAAACAGTCCCTCAAAAGTGGTGTTCTTATGAAATATGATATAGGTGAAGGTATATATCCTAGGGGAGTGAGAAGTGCCCCGTGATAGCTTGACTGGCAGTTTCACATTATAGTCCAGCAGGGAAGCATGTCCCTGCAGGTTGTCCACTCTTGAGGCATGACGCTCCTGGTCCTTCATGTGCATTCTGGCACCATCTCAGCTGGGCACCCAGCGCAAGCCACCAAGCTCCTCCATAGGGACCAAAGTCACCTTGTTCTTCTCCTCACTTCTGTCAGTTTAGTAGTCAGAGTCACCTCCTTCTGATGTTCTGAATCAGTTTCAATACCTGGTGACCAGGGCAGTCTCTGTTGCCCCCTCAGCCACCCCCACCATCGAGCATCCGTGTGGATCATCGACCAGTTGGCAGCATAGCCATGACTTCACAAGCCTATTTTTAATGCACATTGCTTGAAGTGAAATAACAGTATTTCCTCATGCGTAAGCTAAAGGTTCCAGACATATATTAAATAGCCGAGGGAAAAGAGGGCATTCCTGTATAGTTCTCTTGTACACTGATACAGATTTGTTCCAGAAAAGAGCCTACAAGAGTTCTATAAACCCATCCTTGAAGTCCATCATCTGCAAGACGTTTCATGAAAAAATCTTAGGAGACTCAGTCAAACACATTTTCAGCACAACCATGATGACTGAAAGAGGTATCTGCAACATCCCGCTGTATGCAATAACAAGTAACCAGACAGATGTCCATCAGGGTTAACAACCTCATGAATAATCTACAAGAGTTTAAAAGTAATACTCATTACTCACCCAATCTTTAAACCTGCATGGGGAAAAGAGATTGGCCTGTAGCCACCACACATCCCTGGGTTTTAACCTTTTTTCAAAATGAGGATGATAAGCACAATCTCAGGAATGCTAGAACCTCCTTCTTCCAAATAAAAATACTATATAAACAAAACAGCTGTGTGACTAGAGTCACCCACACCTTCCTTTAAATATCAATTTTGATATCATGAGGCTCTGACACCTTTCCTCTCTCTCTCTGTTCCCTCATTCAGCTCCTGGAGTGAAATATGCTTAGCAGTCCTACTTTTAGCATCAGCCAGCAGGCACTGAAGACCCTTCAAAATATTCCTTGTTCTCCTGCTTTCCATTCTGGGGTGCATAATCAGCACCCATGTGTATGGCCTGGAGGTGAAGGAATATCTCTTGATCAAAGTTGAAAAGTTGTTTGTTAAGTGGAAGTCGCCCAAGTACAAGATCATATTATTTGACGTAGTGTAGTGGACACATTGGGGGTCATTCTGACCCTGGCGGTCAGTGTTAAAGCGGCGGCCAACCCGCCAACAGGCTGGCGGCCTAAAAATATGAATTCTGACCCTGGCGGGAACCGCCAACACAGGCCGCCGCATTAACACTCTAGAACTATATCCATACAAGTAGCAAAAGTCCGGCCCAGTCATTCACAGTCCAAATGTCCGTGGGCCAATGTGCAGCAACACATGGGCAAAGCCCACACACAAGATCGAGTCCATTGGAGAGAACACTGCTGGGGCATCACTAAAATAAAAAGACAGGCACCTCAGGGGGAAGGGAAGGGGGGGCACCTCAGCCACATGAGTCCACAACGCCAGATCCACGAAGGGCCTCTATGCCCACTGTGCCATCCTGGGGAGTGCAAAGCCACAGTCTCACAAGTCTCTACAGTGGATGGATTGCCCACTGTGCCATCCTGGGGAGTGCAAAGCCACAGTCTCACAAGTCCAGACAGTGGGTGGATTGCCCACTGTGCCATCCTGGGGAGTGCAAAGCCACAGTCTCACAAGTCTCTACAGTGGGTGGATTGCCCACTGTGCCATCCTGGGGAGTGCAAAGCCACAGTCCATCAGGTGGATTACAGAGAACACTGGTCATGGAGGAGGCATGATGGGCAGAGTGCGTCGTGAAGGCCTGCCCGACACAGAACCGGGACTGCCAATGGGCCAGCGGTGCTTGACAGGAAGGGCCCAGCGGAGCGGTGCTTGACAGGAAGGGCCCAGCGGAGCGGTGCTTGAGACGGCGGTGCCCAGCGGAGCGGTGCTTGAGATGAAGGGCCCAGCGGAGCGGTGCTTGACAGGAAGGGCCCAGCGGAGCAGTGCTTGACAGGAAGGGCCCAGTGCTTGACAGGAAGGGCCCAGCGGAGCGGTGCTTGAGACGGCGGTGCCCAGCGGAGCGGTGCTTGAGATGAAGGGCCCAGCGGAGCGGTGCTTGACAGGAAGGGCCCAGCGGAGCGGTGCTTGAGAGGAAGGGCCCAGCGGAGCGGTGCTTGACAGGAAGGGCCCAGCGGAGCGGTGCTTGACAGGAAGGGCCCAGCGGAGCGGTGCTTGACTGGAAGGGCCCAGCGGAGTGGTGCTTGACAGGAAGGGCCCAGCGGAGCGGTGCTTGACAGGAAGGGCCCTGTTCAGCGGTGCTTCTCACGGCGGGGCCCTGTTCAGCGGTGCTCCTCACGGCGGGGCCCTGTTCAGCGGTGCTCCTCACGGTGGGGCCCTGTTCAGCGGTGCTCCTCACGGCGGGGCCCTGTTCAGCGGTGCTTCTCACGGCGGGGCCCTGTTCAGCGGTGCTTCTCACGGCGGGGCCCTGTTCAGCGGTTCTGGTCACGGCGGGGCCCTGTTCAGCGGCGCTTCTCACGGCGGGGCCCTGTTCAGCGGCGCTTCTCACGGCGGGGCCCTGTTCAGCGGCGCTTCTCACGGCGGGGCCCTGTTCAGCTGTGCTTCTCACGGCAGGGCCCTGTTCAGCGGTTCTGGTCACGGCGGGGCCCTGTTCAGCGGTGCTCCTCACGGCGGGGCCCTGTTCAGCGGTGCTCCTCACGGCGGGGCCCTGTTCAGCGGTGCTCCTCACGGCGGGGCCCTGTTCAGCGGTGCCTGTCTTGTGTTTCCAGTGAACCACACCTGGCCAATACTTGCCGCTCAGTCTGCATCGGACCTTTCCGTTGCGGGGCCCTCCTGTGATGGAGTCCTGGGGCCCTGGCTCTCCTTCGATTCCCCCGGAATGGGGCTGGTGGGGCCCTCATGGCCAGGTCGGCTGCTCCCTGCCTTTTGCTCCTTGCTGCCCTTGCCCTCCTTGGCAGACTGTCCGTGGCCCTTGGCTCCCTTACCCGATGTGGCAGGTGACGGTGCAAGGCTACCCTCCTTGGGGGCAGGCGTATCAGGCCTGTCGCGCCTGCCCTTCAGTTTTTTGGTCCTCTTCCCGGGGGGGGCTGGCTGTGCCTTTGCTGCTGGACGATGTCCCAGCCCAAGGAAAGGGCGGACTCCAAAAACCAGGCACGACGTTCTTGGGAGTTGCTGGGCTGGTGGTGGCTGAGGTGTTTGTGGAACTCTTACGGGATGGGGGGGGTGGGTCAGGTGAGGAAAAGAGGTCCACTTTAGAGAGGAAAATTTTCTTTGGAGCCATGGGAAGGGTGGCTGGAGTGGGTATGGGAGTGGAGGAAGAGGATGTGGTTGTAGGAGAGTCAAGTGTGCTGTCTTTGGGTGCAGGTGCTTGGGCAGGAGGCTGACGTGAGGTGGATGGCTGTTGTTTGGGTGCCAGCCTGCGTTTGTGTGGTTGGGAAGCGGGGGTGACAGACACACTGGGAGAGGACACAGGGGACGTGTACATGGCAGTGGGGGTGGTGACTGCACGTGTGCGGACTGGTCTGGAGGGTGTGCTGGTGATGGGTGCAATGGCTGATGGTGGTGTGCTTGCAGGTGTGTGCGGAGACGTCACAGGGAGGGAGGAGGGAGACGAGGAGGTGGGGGACACAGAGGAGGTAGTGACTGTTGGCATGTCTGCATCTGGATGTTGCTTGGGTGAATGCTTGTGTGTCCTGTGGTGCTTATGTCTGGATGAGCTGCCCTTGGGTGTTGAGGTGTGTGCAGGCTGGTCTGTAGGTGTGAATGGGAAAGGCAGAGGAACAGGGGAGTGGGACTGGGTGGAGGGAGTCAGAAGAGGGAGGCTGGAGACAGGGACAATCGCTGCCGTCAGTGCTGAGGCCAGAGCGTTGAACGATCGTTGATGGGCAGCCTGACCCGAATGAAGGCCCTCCAGGTATGCATTGCTTTGATGCACCTCCCTCTCCACACCCTGGATGGCATTCAAAAGGGTAGACTGCCCAACAATGATGGTCCTCAGGAGGTCAATGACCTCCTCACTGAGGGCAGCAGGGGTGACTGGGGCAGGGCCTGAGGTGCCTGGGGCGAAGGAGATGGCCAGCTTCCTGGCCTTGCGGGCACGGGCCGAAGGCCGAGGGGCTGCTGGGAGGGCGGAGCTGGTGCGCTGGGTGGCGGCTGTACCTGTAGGATCGGTGGGCACGGATGTTGCCGCCACCGCAAGGAAGCTCCCTTCCGAGGACGTGTCGGTGTCGCTGAAGTCTCCACGGGTCCCCGTGGTGGAGCCCCCCTCGCCCTCCGTCTAACTGGTCATGTCGGAGTCCGTTGCATGGCCCTCCGGGGCCATGTGAGATGCAGCTCCCTCTTGCGCCGATGCCACTTCTCCTCCGCCTGATGATGCTAATGCACACATTCACAGGAAAACAAAGAAAATGGGGGGGGGTGGAAAACATAAAGACAAGTTGAGTGCATGCATTGGGGACACCATTGGCGGAGAGGACAGACACAGAAGCCCCATGCACTACGCTGCGCACTTGGGGTACACTACTCATTCACTGGGACATGCCCTACAAGCCTATGGGCGACAACTGCCCACACAGTATACACTGGTCCATGAATCGCGTTACTAGGCACCCTACAGAGGTGGGGGGCGGGGGCACAGGACCATACCTCACGGATGGGCCTATCCTACAGAAATCGCCTTGGCCTAGGGATACCCACAGCCCTCCTCCCCCACCCAGGCACCTCCACTGCACGCAAAATAGCTGAATGTGCTGGTACTCACCCCCTTGTGTCTGCTGTGATGTCCTCAAGCGCCCATCTAAATCGGGGTAGGCCACCGCCAGGATCCGGGACATCAGGGGGGTCAAGGTACGACTGGCACCCCTCCTAGGTTGGGAGGCCATCCCCAGCAGAGCCTCCGCGGTCTTCCTGCTCCCGCGGCGGATGTCCTCCCACCTCTTACGGCAGTGGGTGCCCCTTCTGGGGTGGACCCCCAGGGCCCGGACGTCCTTGGCGATGGCACGCCAAATGTCAATCTTCTGATGGGCGCTGACCTATGTGACATGTACAGGGGGGGAAGAGAAACATCATCACTTTTCTGCATGCTCGATGTGAGTGGCCCCCCCTCCCCAACCTTGCCATGTGGCACATGCTCTCATCTGTCGTGCCATGCATTCGTCATTCGCTGCCCTCCCCTCCATCGTACATCCTCCCCACTCAGCCCAGGCATTGGGCACTATGCATTGCCCCCCGTGTACTCACCTGTTGGTCTGGAGGCCCGTAGAGTAGCGCATACTGGGGGAGGACCCCGTCCACGATCTTCTCCAACTCCTCGGAACTGAAGGCGGGGGCCCTTTCCCCAGTCACAGCAGCCATTGTCACTTCCAGACCGAGGTCACAGCAGCACTTGCAGTATAGGTCCTCTCCTGTGGATGCTCAGGTCTCGTGTGATCAAGCAGAGAGAAAATGGCGGTTACGGCCGCGGCGGTGCGTGCCGCGGCGGTGCGTACCGCGACCGCCGGCGCTCTCCGCCATTGGCTCCTGAAACCCATAGGGTTCAATGTTGTCCAATGCGGCTTTGCGCCGCGGACTGCGACCGCCTACCGCCACGGTGTGCCATGCTTGCGCAATGACCTCACTTCACATTGTCACACTTCACAGGTCAGGCAGCCGCCATTTCAAGGGCCCACATGGCTTCATTCCTACTGCGTCACACATTGCTAGGCCTTGCACCGACAATCATACTAGCCATTCAATCCCGAGAGATTCGTGTACTAGGCATGCTGTGGGCACTTACCTGTGGGTTGCTTGACTCTGTGCTCCATGTTGTCCTTCCTAGGCATCGTCCGCTGGGACTTGCGAGGAGACGGAGGAATCTTCCCGTGTACAGACCGCTGGTGGACCTGTCGACAATGGAAGAAAGACACATCATACTCACCTACAGACTCAACCGTGCCACTATACAGGAACTGTGTGCCCAGCTGGAGCCAGACCTGATGTCACCCATCCGCCAACCCACAGGGATTCCGCCTCTAGTGCAGGTGCTGTCAGTACTGCATTTTTTTGCCAGTGGATCATTTCAAACTACCGTGGCCATTTCATCTGGGATGTCTCAGCCTATGTTTTCAAAGGTGTTGTCCAGAGTGTTGTCTGCCCTGATGAAATACATGCGGAGCTACATCATTTTCCCTGAGGTGGGTGACTTGCCTACAGTGAAGGGTGATTTCTATGCCCTTGGACACATTCCCAATATCATTGGTGCCATTGATGGTACCCATGTGGCTTTGGTTTCCCCAAAAGACGATGAGCAGGTGTACAGGAACCGAAAAAATTATCATTCGAAGAATGTCCAGGTGGTCTGTTTGGCTGACCAGTACATCTCCCATTTAAATGCCAAGTTCCCAGGGTCAGTGCATGACGCGTACATCATGCGAAATAGCAGCATCCCTTATGTGATGGAACTGCTACAGAGACACCGTGTGTGGCTAATTGGTGACTCTGGTTACCCAAACCTGCCTTGGCTATTAACCCCAGTGAGGAATCCCAGGACCAGGGCAGAGGAACGGTACAATGAGGCCCATGGGCGTACCAGGAGGGTGATTGAGCGGACCTTCGGCCTCCTGAAGGCCAGGTTTAGGTGCCTGCATATGACTGGTGGATCCCTAATGTACTCACCAAGGAAGGTGTGTCATATCATCGTGGCCTGCTGCATGCTTCACAACCTGGCTTTGCGACGCCAGGTACCTTTCCTGCAGGAGGATGGTCCAGATGGTGGTGTTGTGGCCGCTGTGGAGCCTGCGGAGAGTGAAGAGGAGGAAGACGAAGAGGACGACACAGACAACAGGGACAGAGTGATACTGCAGTATTTCCAGTGACACACAGGTAATAATCTACTCCTGCATTGTATTATATCTGTAACTGTAGTGGCTCTCTACTGTCTTTCACCCCAATGTATGGTAACTTAGTTGTGTATATCACTTCCTATTTCAGTGATCTGATCCCCACGGAGTGCCCTCTGGTTTTTTTCCCCATGGACTACCGCTGTGTGACACTGGTATGTTGTCATCACAATGTAACTAGAAATGTTTTGTTGGTTATATCGAATACATTTGGTTTAAATAAATAGATAGCAGAATCCAGTTGGTTAATGTGCAATCATTGTGTTTAGTGAAGATTTAAAATAGGTGTATAGTTCAAAAAGGGTGATGGGTGATGGTGGAGGCATGTCCATGGCAGTGTCCAGACTGTCGTTCCTACAGGTCCATTGTCCATATGCCTGTGGAAGGTGGAGCAGGGGCAGTTCAAGGTTGGACAGGGTGAACAAGTGGGACAGTGGGATGACATCCGGGGATTTCCGTGCATGGCGGGGGTCTTGACATCCTACTCTGTCTTCTTCCTCGATCTCAGGCCTTTCTTGCGGGGTGGTTCTTGTTCTGCAGGGGGTGGGGTCCGGGAGGGCCGTTGCTGTTGTGTCGGGCCTCCTGACCACTAGCGCCGGCGGAGGTGGTGGGCTGTTCTTCCTCCATGCTAGTGGCAGGGGCCCTTTGGGGGGCCACATGGTCCCGCAATGTGGTGACAATCTGGTTGAGTGCCACCACGATTGTACCCATTGCGGAACTGATGCTGCGCAGTTCTTCCCGGAACCCCATGTACTGGCCCTCCTGCATGGCCTGGATCTCCTGGAACCTGCCCAGGACCGTCGCCATCGTCTCTTGGGAGTGGTGGTACGCTCCCATGATGGTGGTGAGGGCCTCTTGGACAGTGGGTTCCCTAGGCCTGTCCTCCCTCTGTTGCACAGCAGCCCTCCCAGTTCCTCTTTGTTCCTGGGCCTCTGTCCCCTGGACGGTGTGCCCACTACCAGTGCCCCCAGGTCCCTGTTGTTGTTGGGGTTGTGGGTTACCCTGGGTGCCCTGTACTGGTAGACACACCGCTGCTTGACCTGTCCTGGAGACAGAAGCATGGAACCGCTGGGTGGGTGCTGTGCTGGTGTTTCCTGAGGGGGGAAGGTCTGCTGTGGCCTGGGGCTGACTGAGGGTAACCGACTGTCCAGAGGTCCCCGATGGTCCGGGCTGGTCATCAGGTTCTAGGTCGACAGAGCTGCTGTCATCACTGGGGGCCTGTTCTGGGGGTGGGATGGACAAATCTGGACCCTCCTGGCCGGTGTGTTGGCGTTCGGGCCCTGCAGGGGTAAAAGAGTATGGTTATTGATTTTGTGTGTGCTATGGCGTGCGATTTGTGGGTGCCCTTGTCCCCCAGTGCTGGCAGTCCCATGTGGGAGGAGTTGTGAGGGTGGTTTGTGGGGGGGATGGGTATGTGCAGTGGTCATGCTTAGGTGATGGGTGTCCATGGTTTGTGTTGGCATTCAGGGGTTGGGGTTGGGTTGGGTGGGTTGTGCTGGTGAGACATTAACAGGGAGTATGTGTGCTGGGGGGTTAGGGGTGAGGGTGGGGGTGTGGGTTGGCATGCTGGTGGTTGGGGGGGGGGTGAAGTAGTTGAGATTAGACTTACCAGAGTCCATTCCTCCGCCTACTCCAGCGAGGCCCTCAGGATGCAGGATGTTCAAGACCTCTTGCTCCCATGCTGTGAATTCGGGTGGAGTGGGTGGGGGTCCGCCGCCAGTCTTCTGCACAGCGATGTTGTATCTTGACACCATCGACCGCACCTTCCCCCGTAGGTCGTTCCAGCGCTTTCGGATGTCTTCCCGATTTCTGGGATGCTGTCCCACAGCGTTGACCCTGTCGACGATCCTTTGCCATAGCTCCGCCTTCCTGGCTATTGTGGTGTGCTGCACCTGTGTGCCGAAGAGCTGGGGCTCTACCCTGATTATTTCGTCCACCATGACCCTGAGTTCTTGGTCCGAGAACCTGGGGTGTCTTTGGGGTGCCATGGGGTGGTGTGGATGAGGTGTGGGGTGGTGTTTGTGGTGATGAGTGTGGTGGTGTGTGGTGTTTTGTGCGTAGATGTGGTGTGGGTGATGATGTTGGGTTCCTGTGTGTGTTGTGCTTTGCGTTCCCTGTGCTCTCTCTCTGTGTATTGCGCCTTGTCTCTGAATTTCGATTTGTGGGGGTTTGTGGGTGATGTGGGTGTGTGTTTTATATGGTGATGGGTGTGTGGGTGTGGTGTGTGTATGTGTATCAGGTGTGTGTATTTCGAATTGTCCAATGTGGCTGTGTTTTGTAAAGGTATGTGTATTTTGAGCGCAGCGGTGTGTACCGCCAATGGAATACCGCGGTTGAAAGACCGCCGCGTAGATTGGTGGGTCGTAATGGCATGGACGTGTTTGTGTTGGCGTGACGGTGGAGGTTTGGTCATCTCCAGTTTATCGCTGACCGCTGATGAGGCGGGCTTCAGTGGATGTCGGGTTTTTGGCGGTTTGGCAGTTGTGGGTCAGAATGACCGTGGCGGTTTACTGCGGCCGCGGCGGTATGATGGCGGTCTTCTGACCGGCGGTAAGAGCCTTTTACCGCCAGGGTCAGAATGACCCCCATTATGTATTCAAATAACATCTTCAGAGATTGTGCTTGCTTAACGATGATATATAGACTGCGCCTAGCGTTATACAGATGTGATCTTCTTGATAGTCGGTATTGTCAAGTTCCAGTACTATATCTTTGGTCTCTTTGGTACGGGACATCACATCTTTAAGAAAAAATATTAGATGTATGTCTATAAATTCACAGAGCAAGTTAACAGGGATAACACTATCAATACTAGTTTGTAAATTCAAAAAATAAAGGTTCATCAACATCTCATGAGAACTATTCAAACTAGTTTCTTTGAATTTGTAAATACCAAATTCTGCACTTATAGAGTGAACGAATCACAAAATTTACTTTGTTAAAAAACACAGAAAATTAAAACTCCTCTACTTGATAACAGCATCTCTCATTATGTAAATGCACACGTAGCTCTGTAGTTTAATCATGCAGGCAGCCATGATAATGCCCAGGAGCACATTGCTCATCAAGCATAACAAATGTCAGCTGATAAACAAATATCAGCTGATGAACAACAAAATCCTCAACAGTAGAAACTAAAAACCTGCTTTGCAGTAATACTGAACTCAGGAATACGGTGAAAATATCCACCTATTGTAAGGTAAAAAGCAAATATAATAAAGCTAAAAGAATGTAACACAATAAACAGAAACAAACTGGTCTGTTGATTTGTCAAAATTATTGGACAACGTTATGTGTACTTTAGACAAAAAAGTATATAAAGGAGGGCAGTAGGACCACTGAAAATGGCAATTACTTTATTTGAACCAGAATATCTTTGTAAAGTCATTTTTTTCTTGGTAAAGATGTAATCCATATAAAAGACAAAGCAGGCATTTGAATGAAATACCCAGATGAAGACAATCGTAGAATCCTGGCTTCCCCTAAATTGTCTCCTAACCTCTCACATGACACGAAATTAGGATAGTAATACTCCAGGGAGGGCGTTAAGAGGTAAAAGGCTACCGCAAGTATTGTAATTAAGGACTTTATTAAGTGTAGGGAGATTATGGGCTCAGAGAGGCAGCACTGTATTTAATTAGGAAGGAAAAATCTCTAAAACATCCACAGATATCATTGAGAAAATGTAAAAATCACTGATATTAGACAGAACAAGTTCCAAATAAAATGTCAAATACATTTGTGCAAATATGCATGTGCTTTATGACAGTAGGCCTCCTACATCTACAGCAATATATTGGCTAATCGTGGTTGGAGGAATATCTCATCTAAGATGCATCATATAGATGGCAGTAGTGCAAAAGCACATGGGGCATATTTATGAGTTTGTGGCGCAGTGCAGCACAGCACGTCACCTTGCTACACTGCCCTGCGTGTTAGAGAAAGGGCAGGAATGCAGCTTAATGAAGTCAATATGGCACATTTCTGCCTTTTCTCATGCGCTCTCGCCCATTTGGCTGCCTAGCGCTAACTCAGGCACCCATGCGTAGTGGTGCAAAGGTGCCTGTGTTGCATGCAGGACTGTTTTTGTGTAGGAAGGGGCACCTTTCTGCACAAACAAGAATCCTCTGAGACATATTCCTCTAACTATTACAAATTGAAAGAAGTTACAGGGATAAGTAAAGATATTTCTCCTCCTTGTGCCTCCCTGGGAAAGGCGCAGCACTTTGGTGCATTCCCAGATTTAACAGCTCTGGTAAATTTGGGAATGTGCCAAAATTCTTGGGATCTGTATGGGAAGACCCACGCAACACCCATGAAATGTCTTCCCAGGGCAGAATAAGGCAATGCGGCGATTTGCCCTGTGTTATCTTACTCCAGATTTATTGAGCAACTCAGAGTGTCCCTGCGTGGCTTCCTAAATTGCAGGTTTGCGTCGTGCATGTACCACATTGCATGGTGCACACGCAACGCAAACTAGGTCATTAATATGCCCCTAAATTGTGATCTCCAAAACAAGCCCAAAAGAATATGTCAATAAGTCTGTTTTTCTAAATAAATATTATTTGGAAATCTGTTAAAACATTTTCAAACCATAACAATATGATCTGATCTTCTCAGGCTGAATTTTACAACTGCAGGGTACTTGCTTTTAGTAGCATTTGCCAAGCTATCCTACTACTTCTACAAATTAATATCACCAAAAAAATACTGGAATACTAAATACTGCTAAAAAATATCCAGGATGCAAATATCAATTTTACATACTTTGTATGTGAAATAGAAATATAGTGACTACAAAAACACTAAAATATTGTCACTAAATAGATATGTATATAGAATTTTAAATATTTAACATTATAGTAATTTAAAATATATTTGAAAGTGAAATCACTACTCACACTCAAACTGAAATAAGTAAAGAAAGTTTTAGACTTTGAAGGGGTTAGATTTAATATTCCGTCTTCAGCATAAGCAACAGTAGGGAAAGTGTTTAACTTTGGAGTGGTCACATTCAATATTCCCACTCCAATCTGAGCAAAAGTATGGAAAGTGTTTGACTTTGACCCACAGTAGGGGAATTGCTGGACTTTGGAGGGGTTAGATAACTATTGTCACTCCAACCTGAGCAACACTGGGGAGAGAGTTTGACTTCTGAGGGGTCAGATTTACTATTCTAACTGCAATGTAAGGAACAGTAGGGAATGTGTTGAACTTTGGAGTGGTCATATTTACAATTCCCATTTGAACCTGAGCAAAAGTAGGGAAAGTGTTGAACTTTAGAGTGGTCAGATTCACTTTTCCTGTTGCAACATAAGGACCTGTAGGTAAAATGTCAGACTTTGGAAGGATTAGAGTTGCTATTCCCACTCCTAAATTAACAGAATGTGGTTACGATAAAACATCTGGTCAACTGAAATAAAAATGGCAAAATACCTCCATCATAATCAATGCCTCACATTTGCCAAGGGAAAGAGAATGTGCCATAGTTTGATGCCAAACGCCAGGAGTAGAAAGAGACTAAGAAAGTTCAGATGTGTAAATCATCTGTACACCGATGGTAATACTTACAAAAAAACTTATAAAAAATAAGGCAAGGATAAAACAGAACAAAGTGCAATATTAGAAGGAAAATGGGCAAGAAACCAAAGAGTCCTGGGTAGAATATCTATTGCTGGTGTATAAAGGTAATAGTGATGATGTTCCAACAGAGGTTTCTCCTTGAATCAAGTTCTTACTCATTTCTCTGAATAAGAAGTAAAACATATTCTTTCTAACCATAGCAGCTGGTCTGAGCGATCTGCCATTAATTATGATTTAATCCAACTTCAATTGGTGGGCAATATTCTTCTCAGGGGCATTTAACATAATTACATCAGAATGGTTTCCACCAAGGGTGTGTTGGCACCAACCATATTTGCCCTTTGTTTAGCTGACCTCTCAAAAACACTTTTAGATACACACTGATTCTCGGATTCCACATCCCTTGTCTTTTCTGTGCTGTCGATCTCTTAATAATGAATATATCCCAGTTGGTCTTAAAAGAGAATTTTCAGAATTTGATAAATATTGTCAAAGTAATAAATTAACAATCAATTTTAAATAAACAAAAGTTATCGCTTTTGGTACAAAGCAACACAGGTTTGTATAGTCAAAAGGGAAGCCAAGAGTTGAAGAATCCTTTAAATGCAAGTATTTAGCGATGGTTATTAATAAGTCTCTTTCTTGGTTTACACATATTGATTCGCTAAATGCCAAAGCACTTTCAACCACTGGAGGAATAAAGAACTTCAAACATGACTATGGAGAGATTTCACTCCACTCCATAATAGTGACCAATTAAGCAATGGTTCTCCTGCTATTCTTATATGGGGTGGAACTGTTGGGCCTGATTAGTTAATTAGGCTGGGAAAAGATGGAAGGCTGCTGCTTAAAAGCTTGCTTTCACATCTGAAATGTGCTGTGACTCCAGCCATTATAATGGAATGTGGCTTACAATTCTGGTCCTCTTTCGCCATAGTATGATCTTTGAAATTTTGGAGCAACCCAAAATTGCTGCATTATGTAAAGATGAGATCATTAAAAGTGATTTTATTTGAGCAAGGGAAATAAAGAAACAGCTGTTGGGAATTGCATCTGCATGAAAGGTTAATACTTTTAATGTACTCTACACGTAGCTGGTTCAAAGAGAGAAATGACAGAGTTGATTTTGACGGTTTTGTAAGAAAGAGATCTCTAGTACTTGTGACTCAAGTCTTATGCTGTCGAATTGTGTAAATCCTGGGAAACTTTTTTCCATAATTTCACTCTCTCTTTAACCTGCAAATGCATACCACAATTTTAAAATTTAGACTCGGGCTCCCACCTTTTTATGCACACACATCTGGGATACCTTATTTTAATGATTCAGGATAATTCAGAAATGGTTATGCAACTGTGGGTAGTAAATGCACTGTACAAAAGTACATATTGTAACTAGATTGCCTTTATTTCTTAAACTTGGACAAACACTTTTAAGACCCATTTTCTTACAATATGAAATAAGATCTACAATCAGTAGCAATGAAATGCTTATGCCAAATGCAAAATACAGATGTAACATGTGCACTGGCTAGATCCTTAATGGTTTTAAAATATTTTATACCTTGATTACATACTTTAATAAGCCTTTGTAATTGGTTAGTATACATTGGTTTAGTTATTAGTGTATGTTTTAATAGATTGTATGAATTGTTCTCTATTGTTTGAGAGAATTGAGCCTCAAATAAACTAATAATTGAACATGAACACTCCTAGTTTAAAAAATAAAAATAAATATAGGTAAAAATGCATATACAATACATGTGAACAAATATATAAAAATATATACTTATAACATTACATAATGTATGTAACTAATTACAAATTAAGATTAACAACATTAAAAAAAAAAACATAAATAAATAATATTATAAAGTATTTACTAAATAAAACCTAACACTCACAAAAAGAAATATCCCAGAACAAAATATTAGTGCGCAATATTTAAAAAATAATATTATAAAACTGATTACTATATAAAACACTAAACCAAAATACAATTAATTGATGTAAAGTTATTTACTACACATAGATCATTTATGTAATCAATAATCTAATTAACAATTAAAACTATGAAATACCTTTTTGAAAATATCTATTAACTAATTTATAAATACAACATTTTACTAAATTAATAGTCAAATTAACATGCACACAGTGGTCTCTCCAGCCCAGCACTGTGTTGCCGGGCTGGAGAGAGTAGGCACAGGCTCCCAGTTTGCCTGGCAGTGCTCAGCCATTGTGCTCCAGTCAGTTCTAATACTGCCTCTTCCAGCGTTAGGTTTGGCCACAGGGCAGGCTGGGAGCCTGTGCCTCCTGTGACCAGGATGAAGGACCAGCGGCATGACAGCAGTGCACAGGTAAGTTTTATTTTTATTAATTTAATATTAATTCTGTCCCACCCCATGTGTGCCGCCCTGTCCCCCTTCACCACGTAGCGTGCTGTAATTGTACGCCAGTGGTTCTTAACCATTGGTCTCAGGACCATGGGAGTCATTGTCACCTACTCAGGGGTTCTGCAACTGCTTCGGAAATGTAAAATATTTAACAGAGAAATAAAGTGCATATAAATAAAGCAGAAAAATATAAAATATAAAATGTAAATTAAAAAAAATGAAAATAATTCTGTAAATGTGAAGGAATTTGAAATTGGTATCTTCAGATTTATTTATGAGAACAATGTAAATGCATCAAACAGAATATGCTATGAATGATGGGTGGTCGTAATTGAATTTAGAAAAGCTCCAACCTTTTCATTTAAATTAAAATTTTAATTCTTTCATACTTGTTTGTGAATTAAATTAAATATTTCATAATTTGTGTATTTGTTTGATGAATGTGTGTTTCTGTGTTTTTGTGTATTGTTTCGTGGTTTAAATCATTGAAATTGTTCAGACTGAATTCATCGATTTCCAGTAATGGGTCAGTCAGTGTCCGTGGAAGCCAATAATTATTCATTAGGATTCCTGGGTTCCAAGAGATTAAATGGGGGTCCACAGAAGTCAAACAGTTAAGAAACACTGTTTCTATGACTTTGTTAATCGCAAAAGGAGTACAGTCCACAGTCTTATAACCAAACACATGGCCAATTTTTACTCTACGTTATCCAAGTATTGTTCAAACATGGCAGAGGCCCTGATTGCCAAAAAAACATTCAGTCAAAAACATGCTTGGTCCATCACTTCTATGCCATTTGTAAACTTTGTAGGTTGTGTATGGATTTGAACCCAGATTCACCCACATTTCATCCAAGCTAACCATAACAGGTCATGCACATGTTTGAGTAGCTTATGTTTACCACTACCTTTCATGTTCATATTTCAGTGAAAGTGTCTCTGGAGGTACAAGGTTCTTTTGGCCTCCAAAATGCATTCAACACAATAAGGAGCTGAGCCATACTAAGATCTCTGCAGTTCCATCACCTAATTCATAATATAGACAAACTCTAGGGGTATTAAGTGGTTAAGCACAGAAGGTATTTAAAAAAAAAACATTTTCTAATTCCATCAGAATGGAAATGCAAGTACGGCCATTGTGTGGCGATTGATCTTCAAGAGAGGGTGGTCTTAATCTTGAGAACTTCCTCAACCCAATTTCAATCACAAGTCAACCAAACTCTCAAATAATCAGTGTCAATTGCCCCTTCTAACAAAAACAATATTCATTTCAGTAGCATTCTCCCAAATATTTTGGCCTATTAACTGTAATGTTAATGAGTGGATAATTTGCAAGGTTGTTGTGGCATCCTGTTTTTGAAAACTGTGGTACTATCACCAACAAGTCACGTTGGCAAAACAGAGCTACCTGAGAGGTGTGCATTAGATAATACAAAAGCGTAGCAGCCCAAGATTAGCGATTCAAATTGGAATAAAGCTGCTCAAAGTTTGCCTAAACTTAGAGCTTTGCCGCAATTTTGGCCCTAGGTGACTTCCTCAAGTGTAAAACATTCCAGAGACTACGTCAAATTATGGTGGTTATGGGTGGTTGAGGGATTAGTCATAGCTTCCTCCATTATAAGATTTCTACTAGTTCAAGTGTTAGATGA
Organism: Pleurodeles waltl; assembly: GCF_031143425.1. Classification (NCBI taxonomy): domain Eukaryota; kingdom Metazoa; phylum Chordata; class Amphibia; order Caudata; family Salamandridae; genus Pleurodeles; species Pleurodeles waltl. The sequence goes on from NC_090445.1 coordinate 1,657,428,762, forward strand.
AGAGATATATGCAAATCGCTTCCTTCCTCTGCAAGTGACTCCAATAATGACTCATATTTCTTTGGACCCATCCACAGTAAGTTGCAAAAATGCATGCCCATCTTTGGCCTTTGTTCTAGTAAATCACTACACTGTTTCTTAACTCAATCCTCTTTTTAAATCTTTAATAACTTTTTATACACACTCATGCCCTAAGGTAACTAAAACTCACACCTCCCCCATACACAGTTTTCTCATTAATAATTGCATTGCAAATGTTGCAGTGATAATAACAATGGTGTCATAAAAGATGTCATCAATGATGTAATATGTGGGGTAATTATCTGTGCATGGCACGGGCGTGAGTTATGGTTACCTTAGGGTACAAGTTATAGTTACTTCAAATATCTCTAAGTATACCTACTGATTTTCTTTCATTTTGTGTGTGTAAATTCAGAACCTAAGTATAATGTCCATGTAAACTTTGTTTTTTTCAGTGAATTTCTCTGTTTTTTAAATGCTAATTCCTAACTATAACACTCCTGTAATCTTTGTTTTTCTCAGTGTTTTGTTTAATGCAGCGGGGAATTGGCCCCTGCATGCATCTAACCCTGCACCGCACATGGCCTTCAGCTGTGTGGCAGGGTTTAGCTGTAGGGCCACGCATGCCAACCCCACATAGGCATCCAAAGTGTGGGTCCCCTCCTTTCAGTTTGAACAGCCATCCGGAAAGATGGTGGTCTCTGGGGCTGTATATGGCCCCAGAGGTGCGCGTTGCAGCCCACCTCCCCCTTAATTGTCATTTTGGGCCCTGGGGAGGTTTTGGTCCCCAGGGTCCTATAAGGCTAGGAAGGGGGGGTCCGCGCAGGGCCCCTCCAATAAATCAAGTACGCCCTGGGGAGGTGGTGGTCCCAGAGGGGCACAGTGCAGCCCCCTCTCCCACTTAATTGTCATTTTGGGTCCTGGGGAAATTTTGGTCCCCATGGTCCTATAGGGCTATGGAGCGGGGTCCGTCCAGGACCCCTCCAATAAATAAAGTACGCCCTGGGGAGGTGGTGATCCCTGGGGCTCCAAAAAGTCCACGTGACCCTTCCTTCAAATATAAACATAAAGCTCTGGGGAGGTGGTGGCCCCAGGGCTCAAAGGATCCTGAGGAGGGGGGCTATGTGTGCCCCCTCCTCACTTTTTTATTATCCTGCATGCCCCCGTGGCCTGGCCCACCTAAGGGCTCTTTAAAAGAGAGGCACAGGAACCCATGCTTGTTTTTGTTTTATTTTTCACCATTTCAATGTATTCACTGCGGTTTCAGTGGAAAAATTCAAATAAAATAGTTTTTTGCCCTGGCAGGGTTCCAGGGGGACCTCAGCACCAGGGCTTGGGGGTCAGGGTATTCTTACCTTGCCCCCTTTTTTATTTTTACTTTTTGTTTTGGGACTCATTGATAGCATCACTGCAACATTTAGAATGACAACATTGACAACAACTAATAACACTGTGCATGGTAGGGGTGCAGGAATAGTAACTTTAAGGCACAATTTATAGTTATTTCAGTGGTTTTGTTAAATTAATACAGTATATTTTAACTAGCGTTTTCACCTAACTATAATATTCCTTTAAACTTTGTTTTTATCAGTGATTTGTTAAGGCTTTTTTAATACACATTAATATATCATTATAATTTCTAACTGTAACATCACTTTAACCTTTGTTTTTTCCATTGCATTTTTTTTTTAACATAAAGTAAGGTGGTCATCATTATGTATGGCATGCGGTTTGACACCCTACACCCACCACACCCAGTCCCCCACTGGCTACCAACCTCCTACGCGCACCCAATCCCCTAAAGCGCGTGGCCTTAGGCATGTGATATAACAGTCAACCGGGTATTGTTTTAATAAGGCATATCTACTGACTTTGTCAAAGGTCAGAACACCAAAATACAAAAGCAGGCCCATTGGCTTTATCAAGCGGCCAGCATATCAACATATATAAAGTGGACCTACAGTCCTTGTCAAAAAGTCACCAATAACTACATTCATATGGATATTAATAAATTCACACACTGCAATGTTTAATAATATTTTGGTCAGCCGTTTTCACTAGAGCAATGTCTTATTTTCCTATGGAAAAATAGATGGGAAAATGCATTTGCCCCCTTTCTCTCACCCACTGCTAGCTGGATCACCTAAAAACATTTTAATAAGAAGCTAATATAGATTTACATTTTGGGGGGGAATGTTCCTGAAGATTTATCAAACGACACCAAAGTTATTAGCAAACCAATAAATTCTATGGAACGTTATCCTAACTATATATAACGACTCACCTGCATTACACATTGAACGGTGAAATATTGGAACTATTTTGCAGTTCCCTGCAAAATACCAGTTTCCTCACCATAGAGACAGTCCCTGACCCACTGTTTAGATCTTTACCACTGTCAGAACCACTAGCAGTATGCAACAAGTGTATCCAACTATGCAGATTGTTTATGTAAATAATACAGCAAATAAGGCAAATTATGTGTCACATTCTGTGGCAATAGTATTTTCATCCATTTGAACTAGAAACAATATTCATTGGAAATCTGCAAATTATGTGGCAAACTATGTGATAAAAGTCATACATTTATAATTATTCTTTAAAGGCTGCAGGCACGGAATTGCATATATTGACTGACCCTCTTGATTCTTTACTGTTTTATTTACAATTTATTCATCACATCTAAACCTAAACATTTTATTTTCAATCAGTGCCTATTGTTAGCTTCACTTTGAAGAAACCAGCTTTTTCAAGCTAACTACCTCAAAATAAATAATTTAACATAGAGAATACATAACGTTTAACATATGTCATGGCACAATTATGCCACCCTGGGATTGTAAAGGCATTTACAAACTACTCAGTCTTCTGCCTCGCAGGTCACCAGACATCGTCGATGGAGGTATTAGATCATATTTAATGTTTACATAGTATTTATACTCTCTCTCTCTCTCTATATATATATATATAGAGAGAGAGAGAGAGACAGAGAGAGAGAGTCAGTAATAGTGACATAATGATGCTGTAGTTATGGTAAGCTCTGAGTTCCTATTGAAAATGCAATTTTTGTTTCTCTCTCTCTCTCTCTATATATACATATATAGAGAGAGAGAACACAAATTCTCTCTCTCTCTCTCTCTATATATATATATATATATATATATATATAGAGAGAGAGAGAGAGAGAGAAACAAAAATTGCATTTTCAATTGGAACTCAGAGCTTACCATAACTACAGCATCATTATGTCACTATTACTGACTCTCTCTCTATATCTCTCTCTCTCTCTCTCTATATACATATATATATATATATATATATATATATATATAGAGAGAGAGAGAGAGAGAGAGAGAGAGAGATAACTGTTTATTATCCTTTTGTATTAAAAGGGGTGGGGCATTGGGGGTGACAAGACCTGAGGGGAGTGCTCTGTGAAGTCGGGCCGGCAAAACACACATGCGCACAGGGCTCTCTACAGCCCAGCACTGTCTTGCCAGGCTGGAGAGAGCCTGCACAGGCTCCCAGTCAGCCTGGGGGCACCCTGGCTGGTCACTCCCAGCCAACCCTGACGCTGCTCTGAGCAGCATCAGGATTGGCCGCAGGGCAGGCTGGGAGGCTGTGCCTGGAGCGACAACAGAGGAGCAGAGCAGCGCGGCGTGAAATTAAGGTACATTTTTTATTATTTTATTTTATTCCTTCCCCCCCATGCCAGGCCACCCCTTTTCCCTCCCACAAGGCACCACTGCATCAGAACTGTGTTTCCAGCACGGTATAGTTTGCTATATAAACTGTGCACTGACCCAGAGAGGGCAGAGGGTATTCCGGCCACGACTATACTGGGACGCATGTTGTGCAACATGCAACTTGGCTGCCACTGATCTACCACCCTCCTCAGAGGACTGCCATCTACACCACAGGCTTATTTCTGACACTATCTCCAGGTATGGGGTTTGGGCTTATCCTTTAGATAGGGTCATCGAGAAGGGTACACTCTCTGTGCTCTCATATGAAGCATAGGTAGGAACCTCTAGCATAGATTACGGTTAGATAAGAACCTCAAGCATATCTACAACCCCACACATCATGGTTGGATTGTATATCCTCTTTCCTATGTTTGTAATGCTGATTACCTTGCTTTGTTTCATCTAATTATCGCAGCTTATTCTTTATATGCCAGATTGTAATTGTTTCAATAAGTATATTGAAAGCGTATCTAATAACTTGTTTGTCTCACCTCGGCACGTATGAGTAACAACACAAGAGGGGTAAGATCAGTTTCTAATCCTTGGGAATTTGGAGTGTCATGTTCAGGTTGGCATAATCACCATCTAGCCCGGTGGGTTTGGGGGCTCTGTGAGGTACTGTGAGCTAACCAGGAGTTAGGCCTACAGTTACTAATTGTGTGGATCGACTTAGGGCCTAATTACAAGCCTGGAGTTCACTAGACCACCAGACTCATGTGGCAGTCCGGACTGCTGCGGCTTTGACGGTCAGACTGTCAAATTAAGAGTTTGGTGGTTGGACCACCAAAAGACCGCCATCTCCGCCAGGATCAGTGATCACGACGGGATGATGGTGGTCATGGTTGTAATCAGCCTTGGCGGTGCTGACGTCAGTGACGCCAAGCTGATTACAACCCTGTTCTCTGCCAGCCTTTTCATGGGGGTCTGACTGCCATGAAAAGGCTGGTGGAGAACATGTGCAGGGTGCCACAGGGGCGTACCATTTACATAAATTAGCATGTTTAGTTTTCTGTTGATATGTCATGTGAAGCCCAGTCCCGGGATCCAAGCTTTCAAGCTGATCTTATAGGGGGCTTAAGGCTAAAGCTGATAGGCATCAAAACATGTTGATTTGCTAATAACTTTAAACACTCAGAAGATGAGGGGGATGCAAGCAATAATTCTAACCACTGGCAATCGCTTGGGGTAGAATTCAAACCCATCATTTTTTTGCCCACCATGCTGCTTTAGATTATACCTAGCGATATGCACATTACTCTTGATCCTACTTCAATAGGAACATTCCAGACCAATTTGCCAATTCAGATCCTGTCCGACCCAGAACACAAGCAACCCAGCACCAGTTTCACCCTGGTTTGGGGTCATCAGCCAGGTACAGCTTGGTTCCAGTGATACAGTGTGCACAGGACCCTCATCTGGGCACAACGGTCCCACATAGGAGGGCACGCTAAAGTACACAGAAGATTGATCAATTGAAGTTTTGAACGTTGTTATAGTACGATTAAGGTTACTAAATAAAACAAAAAATGCCATTACATTTTCCAGTTGTGGTTTGCTTGCACTCTTTGCAAACCATAGCTTGCACACCAGTCATAACTCACACACCAAATGCAATGCTTTTCACTTCACAATATTTCTAACAAGAGATAAGAGAGCCTCACACCCTAGTTTCAAATTTCAATACATACCCCTAAAGATCATACTGGATCCATAGTAATGTCATTCATAATATAAATGGTAATGTAATATTCCAAGTCACTAGTGAGTTCACATGTCAGTTTTTAAGTTATCTGTTACATCAAGGGTAAGGTAACGAGCATTTCATTTGGTGTATTAGTTATGGTTTGGATGGCATGTGTGCAAGCTGTGATTTGCAGAACTAACCCTTACTGGAGAATATGGGGGGTTGCAGTTTTACAAACTGTGATATTTTAAAGTAAAACACACACCCGCATATAATTTTCCATCTTTTGCTGTTTCTCTATGTTATGTTATGTTATGTTATGTTATGTTATGTTATGTTATGTTATGTTACATTAATATGTATGGCACGCATCTCACTCGGGAAGGTATCCTGCTCTCTAAAGGACAGTGAGGCCCTGACTGGGATCTATTGGATTAGCCAGGATTTCAGTTTCCAGCCAAATTCGGCGATTTAGCCAGCAGCTCTGAAACGCAGGTATAGGTAGTTCCAAGCTATGGGAGCCAGGTATGAGAAAGGGCATTCTTCAGGTGCAGGGAAAGAAAGTGAGTAGAAGGCCTGCCAACCCAAGGTTTCTGGTAAGAGTGTGGAATTTGATGCGACTTTTGAGGTCAGTGGGACCTAGATTGTGTGGAGCTTTGTATGTGGGTGAGGAGCTTGAAGAATGCGTGTTTGTGAATTCGGAGCCAGTGGAGCTCTTTTAGATTTATAGAAATGTGAGTACTGGGTGGGAGTTTAAATGTGAGCCTGGGTGCATACTTTTGAATGACCTGGAGTCCCTTCGTGAAATGTGGTATGAAGCCAACATAGAATGTGTCGAAGAAGCATTATGTGACCATGTTAACCTGGCTGGTAATTGACAGCTGGTTGTCCACTATTATCTGGGAGTTTCTGCCTTGGTTAGACAATTTGGGTGTTGTTCAAGATACAGCAGGCTGTCAGGAGTGTGTCCACAGTGAGGGGTCCTCATATGCTGACTTTAAGGAGATGTTGGATAAGGATGAGGTGGGAGATGGTGGAAAATACTGCTTAGAGGTCTCCTCTGTCCATGACCCACCGGAAGTCTTCAGTAGCAGCAATGAGAGTGGTCTCAATGCTGTGTAGAGATTTGAAACCAGAATGAGAGGGTTCCAAGAGTTAAGTGTCATTGAGATAGTTGTCCTGCCTTTTGTTTACAAGTTTTTCCAGTACTTTGGCGTGGTAGAGGAGTAGGGAGATGGCTTTGTAGTTTGGTAGTGTCTTCGGCCCTACTGAGGGCTTGTTCAGGAGGCTTAGTATTGTGGCATGCTTCTAGGCATCTGGAAACATGGCTGCAGTGAGGAAGTCATTGACAGTGAGCGCAACACAGATAGAGTTGAGTCCTTTGGTGAAGATGAAGTCTGGACAGGGATCTGATGGGGCTCCTGAGTGGATAGAGTGCATGGTGGTGGCAGTCTCTATCAAGGTGATGGTGCGCCAGAAGGTAATTGCGGTTACAGGGTGTTCGCCCTATCAAGCAGGAGGGTGGTGAGGGTAGATGAGTCTAATTGAGGAGCAGCGTTGTTGTAAATTGTGCTGATTTTGTTGTTGAAATAGTGAAAAAGCTGGGTGCAGACATCCTGTGATGGTGTAACGGTTGTGGAGCGGTGGTGAGGCAGATGAAGTCATTTAGCAAAAAAATCTTTGGCATTTTTGGAAAGTTCTCAATATGTTCAGTCAGCGCTGAGGGTGTGATAGCTATAAGCTGCTGGTGGCAGAGTCAGAGTTTGACTCTGTTGGTCATTTTCACTGTGGTTGTGTCTTCTCTGTCATTCTTGTTGCTCACAATGGCAATTGGAGACTCACAATTCTTCTGTGTATCAGCTAGCTTGAGTTATGGTTATGGGGGTAGCATCGGTTTTGAGCAGGGCCAGAGTGGGTGCACAGTAGGTAATTCCAGGATTGAAGCTAAAAATCAATTCGGAAAAATCATGGTCTTCGTGCGGCCGGCTCAGCTTTGGTACTCTGAGATCTGTGTTTCCTTTGGGAGCCTGTTCCACTTGTGTAGACCGGCTTTGGAGGGTGCCATTCCAAGTTAGTGTGGGAGGAGCAGTCTGAAGCAGAAAGGTTATGGTCAGTTCAGGTAAGGGGGTGGGCTTGTCAACAGTGATGTCGTAGAAGCTGGTAAAGACAGGGTCGCTGAGGTGTCCACCAGTATTGGTGGGATCCTTCACTAGTTGAGTTTGAGTGTGATGGGAACTGAGGTGCCAAGAAGGATGACAAAACTGGAAGTGAGCACCAGTGGGGCGAGTACGTCTGTGATGATGTTCCCAAAGTTGGAGGTCTGTAGATCAGGACCACCCACCCCAAAGTGGTTTTGCTGGAGATGTGGAGCTTAAAGGCCAGGTGTGGTATGAGATCGCTGGAGTTTGCTGTGGTGATAGAGCGGTGAATGTATTTTTGAAAGATGGTAGCTAGTCCTCCTCTGGGTTTGCAGGTCCTGTCCGGCAATCTTGAAGCCAGGTGGACAGCTACTGCCATATCACGAGTCGAATTCAAAGGGAGCCAGGCTTAGGACAGGAAGAGAAGATCCAAGGAGTAATTATGTAGGTAATTGAGTGTCTGACAATTAAGAGAGTATTAAGGGGGAGACAACCCAGGGTTAGGTGTGAGTTGTGCTTTGGGAGGTTGTGTAAGTGTGAGCACAGTAAGAACAGGAGGGGTGGCCAGTGGCACTAGTGGTGGAGCACAAAAGCGAAGCAGCAGGTGGCACAGAAGAATGCACTTTGTTGGAAGAGGAGGCATGGGAGTAGTGGGCTGAGGACATGTGGTGTTCAGGGCACAGTGGTCAGTGGCCAAGTAGCATCTAGGGTTGGATAGGTAGAAGGAGGGCCAGGGGTCCTGGTGTGGTGTGCAGGCAGGACACCGACAGGTGCAGATCAGCTTGCTGTTGAACACCTTTGTCTCGTCCATGCTCAGCACGCTAGTCAGTAGGCCCAAGAGGAGGAAGAGATTCAGGATGGCGGTGGGCAGGGTTTAGTTTTGCAGGACAGAACAGAGAAGACGGCACAGAATTGAAAGGATCTGATGAAAAGAGGAAAAGAACGGGGTAGACGAAACAGGCAAAGGGTGCAAAAGGAAAAAGGTGAGAGAATGCTAGAAAAACAGGGGTGAATGGGCAAAAAGAGGCATAACACTCAAAGTTAGCAAGGGTGATACTTAAAAAGAGGCAACAGGTCAAAAGCTGGAAAACAATGCAAGAGTGGCAGTGCAACAGAGAATTGAAAACAGGCAAAACGCTACAAAGAAAGCTAGTGTGACAGCACAAGAATAAATGAAGAAGAGGGGCGGCCCTTCCACCTGGGCAGAGGAGCGTCTCCCTACCAAAAGAATGCGCCCAGAACAGAAAAACAATTTCAGCACCCCATCCGAAAGCAGTGGGCCAATTGTTGCCAAGCTGCAGCAGGAAGCTGTGCATTTGTTTAAAGTGCACATGTCTCTTTGGCCGGCCATCTTCCGACAGCCAGCATGACATGCACACTTTAAACTCCTCTAACCTAGGTGTCTTAAGAAAGTTGGGTTGGAAAACGCACATGCTTTCAGCGTTCAGGTGAGCGCTGAGAGAGTCCACTCCCACCAATCCTGATGCTGGTTACCAGCATGAAACCAGCGTCAGGATTGGCTTGGGCAGTTTCCTGGGTCCCGTGACTGTCACAGATCAGAGCTGGGTGAGACGGCAAGAGGAGAGAAGATTGTCGTCAGGTAAGTGCCTTTTTTACATTTTATTCCTATTGTATTCCCCTCCCCAGTGCTTAATTTGTAAATAAAAAGGTGCCGGTGCCCAAAGCCCTCTTCTTAAACACGCAGCTGCTGCAATTAATTTTGGGAACACGGAATACTGAGGCGGCGTAATCCTGAAGCCATTTCGGGCCTCTTCAATCCATATGAAGCCACACCCTGCCCCTTCAGCTCACTCTTGCAGCTTTCTAATTTCTCCCTTTGTGACGCTTTTTCGTTTTCCTTTTCCTCCGCCTTTCCCATATGTGTCTTTTGTCGCAGCAAATGCTTGAGGCAGAAGAATAATCCCCGGCCCCCAAAAATAAGTGCCGGTGTTCAGCACCGGAAACAACAAGCACAAATTAAGCACTGCCCCTCCCGCTTCCCCATTGTAAAACTGAGCCAGGCGCCACTGACGAAGAACAGGTAAAACGGTGAGAAAGAAGAGAAGAGTGACGGCATAAGAGTGGTATTGGAAAACAGGCAAAAAGGTCAGGAGGTGAGAAGGAAGGAGGAACAAACCAGGAGCGAGAGCAGAAAGAGAAGCCACAGGCAGAGGAGAGAGGCGAGAGTGCGAGGCTCGGAGTCTCACTGCAGTGCTGTGATGGAGCGGGTCCAAAAGGGCCCGGCCTGATCACAGGACCGGGCCGCGAAAGCTGCTTCCTTTTCGTGTCTCTTTCTCACTCTTTTTACCTTATTCTTTCTTTCTCATAATATTGCTACCCCTCTTTTCTATTTCTTCCCCTCTGTTTCCCTTTATACTTTTTACTCTTTCTCATGCACCCTGCCCCTCACACATTTTCATTCCTTTCTTTACCATTACCTGCTTCGTCCCTCTCCGTAGCACCCCTTTCTTTCTCTCTCATTCTCCCTTCCACACAATCATTCTCTCTATTTTCTCCCTTTGCTCCTTCTCTCTCCCTCTCTTCCATTCTCTCTCTCTGCTTTTTTATCTTGCTGTATGTATTATCATGTCTTCATTTTTCACGTTACCTTATTTCTCTCTACCTCTATTTCTCTTATGCTGTCTCTTTCTTGGTTTCTCTCTCTTTGTTTCTCTCTCTTTCTTTTATTTTCACTCTCTTTCTCTGCTGCCCTCTATCACGTCTTCCATTTCTCGCATTTCCCACTCTTTCTCTACCTCATCTCTCTCTCGTGTTCTCTCTCGCTCTCTTTCTCTCTTGCCCTCTGGCGCTTCCTCCTTCTTTAGTTCTTACTTTCTATTCGCCCTCTCTGTCTCTCCCTCCTCTATCTCTCATGTTCTTTCTCTCGTTCTCTCCCTCCATTTCTGCCCTCCTTTTTCTTGTCCGCTGTCTCCTATCTCTCTACAGTTTTCATTTTCTCTCCCCCACCAAGACTTCTCTCTCTCTCTCTCTCCCTCTCTCTCTCCCTCTCTCTCTCTCTCTAACAGTATTTCTCACTCATTCTCCCTCTCTCCCTCTCTGCTCCTATTGCCATCATGGTCGTGTAAGGAGAGGTATTTCGTGCTTCTGTTGTATTAACTGTCCCAGAAGGGCACAAGAAGGACACTCGACAATTGCAGATCTACTGGATCAGTTTCCCTCCTTGCTTTCAACCTTCCTCCCCCAGGGTCACATTCATCCCCACATTTGGAAGAAATGTATGTCTCTGAACATCCTAATTGCATCTGGCAGGCGCTGCTCTCTAATGGCCTCATTTGAAAAAATTCTGCATGTTAAGTTCTGCCGTAAATGAGCAGTTTATGCTAAATTGCCACTGTAAAGAGCATCCATGGCATAAAAATTCAAATTGAAGCAGGGAGCCTATTATTTCTGACTGAGCAGGTCAGCGCAGACATCCTGGCAGTTCAGCGTCCTGGGTGCTGTCCTTGACCCTGAGAGGCGGGCGAGGGGACATGATGCAGGAGGCCATGCACGGCAACCGTGAGAAATTGTGGCGTGGACTTGAAGGGTGCAAGATGGACTTGCACTGATGCTCCCCATGAATGTACTCTCATCACTCTTTGTGTGCAGTGATACTTAGGTTCGGTAACCTCCTGGTATTGGAATATAATATTTCTTAATCCGGTTCATTACTAGCAATCTTTGGAGGAGGAGTGGCTTAACACACTTTACCCTAGAAGGGCTTTAACATGTATAACTGTTGGAAATGGCCAGCTTTTGTGTGGTAGTCACTTTACGAAATGTTGTACAATAGTTGCAACCATGAAACTACAAATAAAGAGAATAAGAAATTCTTTTGAGTGGTATTCCCCTACATCGTTTACCTTTGCTAGCCTATTTTTTTGCAAACGTGTTTTTGATGGCATAAGACTGTGTGCATTTATTCCTGGTAATCAGTGGTAAAGTGCTGGTGCTCTCCCTTTTAAAAGTGGCAAATTGTCATCCACTTTATTGGCACATTGAATTTACCTATAATTCCCTAGTATATTGCACTATATGTACTTAGGGCCTGTATATGGAATACTACAGGTAGGGCCCTGCACTCAATGTGCCACCTACTAAAGAAACACTGAAGAACATCTCAGACTTACCATTGCAGCCAGTGGTGCAGATTTAAACTGCTTCTCGACCTGGTAAAATTAACCTTTCCCCAGGCCTAAAGCTTACTTTTCACTACTTATAAGTCACCCCTATTGTAGACCCTAAATGTTCATATGGTAGGCTGCATTCAATTTAAAAAGTAGGGCATGTGTACTTAGGTTTTTTGTCCTGGTAGTGAAAAACCTTCAAAGTAGTTTTTTACTGTGGCAAGGTTAACTCGCTCATGGGAAAGCACTGGGTTAAATTATACCTCCTTATAATTACTAACTTTAGTTTCGGACTAGCTAGTAAAATGATTCCAGGACTCATTGGAATAGTAATTTCAAATCAAATCTAATGGTCAATTTGGCTTTTAAATGACTGTTTTGATAATGTCACTTTTAGAAAGTTGTACAGCTGTGACGTGGGACTGATTCAAGAATAAGCTGTGGGCCAAAGGGTCCCAGAGCTTAGAAATTTCTCCTTGACTTGTGAAAACTCTGAAAAAGGTCTACCCTGCTGTCTGAGACCTGAAGGAATGACTGGGTCTGCTTGCCTTCAACCCAGGACACCAGAAGTGACTCCAAAGGCCAGTTGACTGACGTCCTATGTGAACTATGTGGATACACCAAGTTTGAGAGGCCTTTCCTGCTTCCCAGCTGACCGAACCCAACTTGACTGTACCTGGCCCCTTCTCCTGGCCTCTGCGGGAGTGAGTCCTGACCCCAGTGGCTGTTTTCTAGGTCTAGGACCCTTGGCAGGAGTCAGAGTGGAGTCATAGTGCACTTCTCCCTGCCTAACTGAAGGTTTTAACGGATCTGATGCAATGCCCTACAAAACCACGCAGCTCCTAACCAAAGTCTTCCCCATATCCTACACCAAGCGGCTCCGAGCCCTCAGAGCTATCCCCTCAACACTGGACTGAAAGCTTCATCAGATCCAACACAGTGCAACACAACACAGAGTGATGCAGCTCCTGCAGAGTCACACCATGCAGTTCCTCACTGAAGGCTTCACCGACCCGGCACAGAGCAACTCAGAGCCCCCACAGGGCCACGCAGCTCCTGACTGAAAGACTCACAGAGTCCAACACAATCTGCCACAGAACTATGCAGAGCTGTACATAATATCCTCACATCAAAGACTGAAGGTAAAACTTCCAGAGAGAAAAACCTAGTCCTGTATCTGGCTTCATTGTAGTAGACCTGACTTATCTCCAGTCCGGTACGACCAGATAGACGCGGTTGGTGCTTCTCTCCTGTTGGTGTTATTGTTATCTAAAACTTTAAAAATTCATAACCCTAGTTTTACGGATTGGATTTTTGTTGTTTTGCTGTCATTGTATTTATTAAAAGTATCTCTATTTTTTTTAATTGGCTAGGGGTTGTTTGTGTGTTGTGGTTTCACTATGTTACCGTTTGAGTACTGCATAAATACTTTTAACATTGCCTCTACGTTAAACCTAACTGTTCATGTACCAACCTATGAGAAGGTTAAGCATAGGTTCACACCCCCTCAACTAATATTCCAATTCCCTGCAATAACATTTGTTACCATAAATTGACATATATAATACCCCTAGGCCTAAAGAATTTACAAACTATAAACTCTAGTAAACATCACCCTAGCCTGAGGCCATCAAGCAGTACTGAAACGCTCAGACCCAGCTGTGGACGTCAGCATTGTACTGAAAAGGGTGAGGAATCCAATGAGAATCTCAGGATGTGCTGTTGTGTTTGACTAATCTTGCCTCCAGAATTGTACAGCCAACCAGAATTGATTCAAGGAAGTCATTTATTTGAAGCTTATGTGTCTCTGAGATCTTGCAGCCGGGTCTGGTGGCTCCGTGAACAAAAGCAGCCACTGCAGGGACATGGATGTTACCGCAAACTCATGAGCAGGTCAGCTAATCCTCTCAGCATTCAGTGGTTGATAAAATTAGTACCATGGAACTTGGGGCCAGTTGTAGCAACTTAAAAATTTGCGAGGTGCAAAGTGCGAGTCCATGCGACTCGCAATTTGCACCTCGCAAATTGGTATGCAGTACGGTGTCTCAGACACCGACTGCAACTCGCTATGGGGTCGCAATGACCCACCTCATGAATATTCATGAGGTGGGTCGCAAATTGCGGCCCCATAGCGAGTATAGGCACTCGCAAACATGGAGGCCTGCTGTCGTCAGCAGACCTCCATGTTCGTGACTGCTTGCAATAAAGCAGTTTTTTTTTTTTTAAGTGTAGCCCGTTTTCCTTAAAGGAAAACGAGCTGCACTTTAAAAAAAAACGAAACCTTTAGTTTCGGTATTTTTTCAGGGCAGGGAGTGGTCCCTGGGACCACTCCCTGCCCTGAAAAAATATTTCTGGGTCCATTCACAAAGTGGAAGGGGTCCCATGGGGACCCCTTCCAATTTGCGAGTGGGTTACCATCCACTTGAAGTGGATGGTAACTGCGATACCATTTGCGACCGCATACGCGGTCGCAAATGGTATTGCATACCACTCAGACTCGCAAATAGGAAGGGAACACCCCTTCCTATTTGCGATTCTGAAATGCATATTGCGAGTCGGAACCGACTCGCAATATGCATTTCTGCATTGGGAAACGCGTTTAGCGAGTCGCAAACGGCAATTTTTGCCGTTTGCGACTCGCTAAACGTTTCCTACATCTGGCCCCAGGTTGCAAAAAACATCTAGAGCGCGACTTACAATGGTGTTTGTCTATGAAAAAGTATCTTAAAGCCTAATGTATGAACATTTATTCAAAAACCAGGGTGTGCAATTTGCACACCAGCTGCTTTGCATATATGTGTGTGTAGTTAGAGATTCAGCCTTGGTATTCCAATGAAAAATAAATAGGCACCGCACACGTTGTGATGCCATGTGATTAACTGCAAACGCAGGGATTGTAGCTTACAAGCAAAATCAAACCACTATCCTCCTTCCATTTCTTTTCTGAAATGGACGACATTTTTTCTCGAAGGTAGAAAGGCACAGATGGTACTTTAAAAAAATGTTTCCTGTTTCGATTCACACAGAAGGGAAGAAGCCGTGGTCTTATAGACCACAGCCTACACCTCTTGAGACCACTCAACATGATTCCCAAATGGAAAACTGTCCCATGGACACAGCTCGCCTCTCCATCCAAAGGGTCGGTAACGTAAATGGTTTGCAACTGGCTTACGACCTCAAGTGTAGTCACAAACCATTGATAGATACCTTTCAGAACTACAATTATGAAGTAGGTGTTCCTTTCACTCACCTTATTACAGTTTCTTGAGTCAGAAACAACTGATAAAAAGGCTTTAGTTAGTACACTATAAAATGCCATTGTGCTGCAGCAAAAAAAGACTATATAAGGCATGGGAAAAGTGGGATCTGGCCCAGTGCACCAGCCTTCCGGAGGGCCCCTAATAAGGCTAGCTCTATTCTGCAGAGTCTCCTGCCTTGAGGTTCTTGAATAATTCTTAAAGATATTGTTTTAAATTCTGTTTTCCTTAAATTCGTTTTTAATGTGGGTGATGTGTGAGAGGCTGTTACAGACATTTTGCAGAGAAATGTATGGTTTATATTTCATGCAACATCTATAACTGAAAGAGTTGAAATTGGATCATAAATTCAAAGCTGGTACGAATAGGGGACCCCAAAATATGCTTGGCCCAGGGCCCCCAAAATCCTTAAGATGTCCCTGACAGCGAATCCCATTATGTTGCTAATTGCAGGCTTTTGCGACCGTAAAATTACTTTGTACGAGGTCCTAAATCCAGCGGCGGTCACTGCAAATATCAAGGGGAGGGGTGATGGGGTGAGGGGTGGCAGGAACTGGGGAAATAAAGTAATAATAAAAAACCTTACCATTCCGCCGCAGCTGCTGCCTGTTGCCTCGCTCCTCTGCTCTCCTGATGTGTTCCAGCAGTCCCTGGGACACCAGCGCAGGCTCCTCATGCAGTCCTGTCTGCTCTCATGCTATACCTAGCATGAGAGCAGTGACAGGATTGGTCTGAGCTGCTTGGTCTGCCGCTCAGACAGTGCACTAGGGTCTGTACAGTTTCTCCAACCCGGCTGTGCAACACAGCCGGGCTGGAGACACCTAAGTGTGCATGTCAGTCCGGCGGGCTTAAGACAGCCGGCCAAACTGACATGCGCACTTATTGCACTCTACTCCTCATCCCCTCTCTCCCTACCCCCTCCCAGCCCTGCCCCTCGCTGCATATGCTGGCTGTGCCAGGAACTGAAAAATAAAACAATAGTCAAATATATTTTAATTTTTCAGCTGCAGCTCAGCCAGTGGGGTGACGTTCCTTTGCCATTGCGAAGGAGCCGCCCCTGCCTAAAGCCTGTTTTTCTCAGGAGTAATTAACAGCAAACTAAGGAGCTGGAAACAAATTCACAGAGATAAAGCTTGTTCTCGTTGTGATTTGTATGTCAATACAATAGGCTATTAGAATAGCAAGTATCGTCCTAAGACTGCTTCTAGGTGTCGATAGGCACTTTTAACAATGAGACTGTGGTCGTAAAGATGCTCATGTTTTTTTAAGGATGGGATTGCAGCATGTCATGAGAAGCCTTCTCTAAATCTTCATTCTACAGATCCTTTAATCGGTGCTATATACATATATTTAAGCCATGTTATCTTTCTGATCTCTGAATATGCATACTGCAATTCTTTTTCTTGGTGATATGTGTATACATATTATGACCACAAGTTAGATGGAGGCAGAGAGCAAATTAGTCCCAAGGACAGTGCAAAATTAATACGAACAGTGTTGGAAAAGACCTGTCATTATGGCAGATGGTAAGGTACGGGTCTGGCCCAGCACAGCAGGAAACTTATAGCATCAGCAGTATATTATTCAGTGGACAAAAACGTAAACTCTGTGCTCATAACTGGCAGGTGCGCTCATGTCTGGACTGCTAAATTTTCTCCTCTAGTTTTTTACAGTTATTGTGTTCGATAACAATGTCCTCTCAGGGTGCCCTAACCATGTCAGGTTTGGCTTTCAAATTGCGCTGTTGATGGGGTGAGGAGCAACCGGGCTCGGGCAAGAAGGGTGATTTGAAAGATCATTTAGATTGCCCAAACATAGAGATGTTGTGTTGGAGTCACACAGAGAAAGGTTTCAAGGTAACAAATCTGTAAATCTAGCCAACACCTACAACCTCGGCATGTACGGGGACCAGCAGCCTCTTCAAATTCGAATCAAATCCAGCAATATCAGTCCCTGGTATCACCGGTTGTGAAAGACGCATGCCACTCCAGGCAAATTGGCATCCCCTGAAATTGGGGACTTTAGATTTAGGGGCATATTTACAAGCCCCTAGCGCCTCCTTTCGCCACATTAGAGTCATTTTTTTTTTACGTTAATGTGGCGTTAAGAAAGTATTTGTGCGTGCCAGATTTACAAAGTGGTGCAATGCATGCATTGTGCCACTTCGCACCCCCTTGCACCACATTATGCCTGTTCCATGCACAATGTATGCAAAGGGGGCATTCTGGCGCAGAGAGGGCCAAACAAATGTGGCAGTGAAATCAACAAGATTTCATTGCGCCATTTTTTCTGCCATTTTTTACATATGCTAAGAGCAGGCGTTAATATGGCACCCCCATTGAAATCAATGGGACTCCCTGCACTTTGCTGCACTAGCGTCAACATTTTTTATGCTAGTGCAGCAATGCACCTCAATAGCATCAAAAATGTTGACGCTATTGTCTTAACGACAAAATACTGTGCACTCGTGGTGTCGTTAGGTGGAGCGGGGTGGCACAAGAAAACTGGTGCACCAGTGCTGATGCGCCAGTTTCTTTTAAATCTGCCCTACGACCAGCTCTGCAGCTTCTTGATGTCATGCCTTAGGCAGCCATCTTGTATTGGCCTGCTGTAGAACCTCCCAGGCAAGAAAGACTCCACTCCTAAAACTCTGGCCACTAAATATAGGCTATATCCTATCTGGATATTGAAACTTGGAGGCTACATTTTTCTGCGGCAAGTCAGACCCAACAACACCAATCTGCAGCACTTGGGGTGGTCTATGTGAAACCAGTGACATTCCCTTTTAAATTGGCCTTCTTGTCTTTTGGTGGGGCAAGTCTGGCAGCCCCCCGATGTTCATACCTTTAACACATTTCATATTTCCAAACATGGTACTGGAATGTTATATTTCACAATTCAATTCATTACAAGCTTTCTTTCCGCCTCTTCTATTGGAGGAGGAGAGACTTCACCCACCTTACCTTAGATGGGCTTTGAAATGTCATTTTCATAGGCACAGGGAGAATATAGGAAGGGTGATACCCTCTTTGAATCTTTGAAAGTTCCTTGAATGTATGCAAATATTTCCAACTGGATCAGTCTTGCAGTACATCATGCCTTGTGTTAGCTGGGAAATCTCCCTGTTGAGAAAGTTTTCGTGATCCGTCTACCAGGAATTTGGTTGTGAAACAGCTCTTTAGAGAGGAGTAGATCTTCAGTCAATTTGCAATGCTGCTAATTGGTCCTTCGTCCACTCTTTTACAAAACAGTATTCCCTGGTGACAGACAGCTATGCTCAATCTCAATTTGTCAAGGTGACTCTCCAGTCTTTAGTGTTATGTGTAGCAGTTCCATCTAAACCAGCTCCTTTTGGTATGATTTGAGACAGTGAGTAAAGAATCTGCGGAAGCTTTTATGCATTAGAAGAACTTGTTCCTTATTTGTGGTAAAGTTCTTCCTGATGGATATGTTGACTTCCACCATCCTGAGATAGTTCTGTTTTACATTTGTAACTTTGACTTACTCAGTCTTCTTTACGTCCTTGAATCTTTGAGGGCACTGAAAGTGAACCTCGACGGATGAAACTGGTATGCCTGGCACAATGTAAGCAGTCAACACATCATTTCTAGTGAGGCATGAGGCACCACTTTTGACACCAAACTGTGCCCCAGGCACTAATGGAAGGAAATGGCTGGAGAAACATTTCTGAATCTTGCCTGACAGCTGGGAAGAGGTTTAAGTAAGGTAAGAGCCATGATATTCATTAGAAAGAACATTACGAAGGTAAGTAACTTGTTTATTTGTGGGTCAGTCTAAGTAAATATGTTTAGCTCGTTCACTGTGAGA
Organism: Pleurodeles waltl; assembly: GCF_031143425.1. Taxonomy (NCBI): domain Eukaryota; kingdom Metazoa; phylum Chordata; class Amphibia; order Caudata; family Salamandridae; genus Pleurodeles; species Pleurodeles waltl. Next base: position 1,657,447,563 of record NC_090445.1, read on the forward strand.
TTGCCAGTTAAATGTTCCAAATGGCAAGTGTTAGAAATTGGGTCTTTGGTTGGCAGTCAGGTTACCCCCTGTCCAGGCAAGGACCCTCACTCTAGTCAGGGTCAAAGAGAATCAACCTCAGCTAACCCCTGCTTACCCCCTTGGTAGCTTGGCATGAGCAGTAGGCTTAACTTCAGAGTGTTAGGTGTAAAGTATTTGTACCAGCACACACAGTAACTTAATGAAAACACTACAAAATGACACAACACTGGTTTAGAAAAATAGCAAATATTTATCTAAACAAATCAAGACCAAAATGATAAAAATCCACAATACACAAGTCAAGTTATCAATTAAAAAGCAAAAAGAGTCTTCATGTAGTTTTAAACACACACTAACACTGTTAGAGTGAAAATGTACCTTGGGTGCGTCAAAAATAACCCTGCACGGGTGAGTGTGCATCAAAAGGGCTTGCGATGCGTCGATTTCACTCACGAGCGAGACCTTGCGTTGTTTCTCCTTTCTTCAGGTTAGGCGTGTAGTTTCTTTTCTCTGCAGGAGAGCGATGCGTCGATCCGGTCAGCACTCTCGGGTCCGGGCAGACCTTGCATTGTTTGTACACATCCAGCGGTGATTGCGTCAGAAATCCAGCCGCACGATGATCTGAAAACCACGCAGCACGGGTTGCGATCTCACCAGCCTCCGTCAGCGATCCTGTGCATCGTTTCTCCAGCTCCATGCATTGATTGTTTGGTAACATTACAGGCGACCATCGATTTTCAGCTGTGAAGCCAGCGGCGCGTCGATTTTACAGCCGCAGATTGGAGTCGCGTTGATCTTTTCCCCGCACGGCATTCTGTGCATGGATTTCTTCCTCTTAGGCAGTCAGCTTCTCCTTTCAGGGTCCCAGGAACTGGATGGACACCACTTGGCAGAGCAGGAGTCTCTCCAGAGACTCCAGGTGGTGGCAGAGAGAAGACTTTGCTGTCCCTGAGACGTCAAACAACAGGAGGCAAGCTCTAAATCAAGCCCTTGGAGATTTCTTCTCAAGATGGAAGGTACACAGAGTCCAGTCTTTGCCCTCTTACTCCGGCAGAAGAAGCAACTGCAGGATAGCTCCACAAAGCACAGTCACAGGCAGAGCAGATCTTCTTCTTCAGCTCTTCTCCAGGCAGAGGTTCCTCTTGTTTCCAGAAGTGTTTCTAAAGTCTGTGGTTTTGGGTGTCCTTCTTATACCCAATTTCACCTTTGAAGTAGGCCTACTTCAAAGTAAAGCCTCTTTTGAATGTGAAACCCTGTCTTGCCCAGGCCAGGCCCCAGACACTCACCAGGGGGTTGGAGACTGCATTGTGTGAAGGCAGGCACAGCCCTTGCAGGTGTGAGTGACTACTCCTCCCCTTCCTCCTAGCACAGATGGCTCATCAGGAAATGCAGGCTACACCCCAGCTCCCTTTGTGTCATTTTCTAGTGTGAGGTGCAACCAGCCTAACTGTCAAACTGACCCAAACAGGGAATCCACAAACAGACAGAGTCACAGAAATGGTATAAGCAAGAAAATGCTCACTTTCTAAAGGTAGCATTTTCAAACACACAATTTCAAAATCAACTTCACTAAAAGATCTATTTTTAAATTGTGAGCTCAGAGACCGTAAATTCCACATGCCCATCCGCTCCCAAAGGGAATCTACACTTTAAAGGTAGCCCCCATGTTAAGGTCTCAGTGCAATTCACTTGGTAGATCTCCAACAATCCATATTAATACTTCAGAAGCACATGATTCACTAACCCTACAGGGCTGTATGTCATCCTGAACAGTTTCCCGAAGCAGGAGGATGTGTTTTTCAGACTTCAAACACAGTTCTTCTTTAATTCTACATTTGGACTCGGAACAAAGCTTAACTAGCTGTGTATGTTTTTCTTAGGTGTTTTATTCTTTTAGGTGAGTATTTGGAATATGTCCGAACTCAGACATTCTGGACCACATCTGAATTCATACTACTATTGTTCAGCCACAAATCTCAGATGTAAAGATCATTCTGGCTCTATATACACAGGATGCAGTGAAGTGGGATTAGACAGACACCTGAGTTCAATAGGTTATTTCTCATCCCAGGCTTCGAAAGCCTCAATGTCTGAATCATGCTGATTCCTTCCAGTGGACAACCTCCAAGAGGAAGATCAAGAGAATAACTGTAGGTGTACAATGGAGGATATGTGGGCCTAAAGTGATGTGGGGAAGCCCTACTCTTTCTCTCTAGGGAATCTATAGCAGGACTGGACTTCCAGGATTCCTATAATGGGATCATATTCCACAGGTCACTTGGCATAAAGGCACTGCTGGGCCTGCCCCTCCAACAACTTATGCAGAGGGCTAGCTGCCTCCCGGATTTAACCACAATGTGGGTGAAGCTACATTAAGATTCATCATGTCTGCCTGTTTACTGTCTTCCTGGATTCCAGGATGCCAGGTTACCACTGGGTCCTGGGATTGGGGGATAGATGCCCCCCGAAGCACACCATGCACTAGTGTAGAGTGGGAATAGTGTCCAGTTGTCCTTCCTTCAAGCTATCCCTTGTGCATTTTTCAGTCACTAGACAAGGCTCCCTCGCAAGCACAGCTATTCCGGGTACGAACCTGACAGAGTATAATGTGCCAATCTATCACAAGGCTATTTACCTATCTGGTTCTGTCCGCATCTGTCTCACCCTTCCAAATTTTTCTGAACCACAGGCAGACTTCGGGCACGCTTATCCAGCCACCGGGCCAGTTAAAGTCTCACAGTTATTTGCTTTACCTGTACAGCTCCTGAAGGGTTTAAACGGAGCATGGACGCAGAATATATTCAACCTCTTAAGATTTGTATTCACTCCTGCACCAAGACGATGTATTTAACTTCCCAGTAACTCTTCAGGGCTGGCCACCTGCATACTTAGGTATTCCTGCCATTCTATGTACACAAAACTCTGTATAGTACGCCATGTGTACCCAAAACATCATCACCTAATTGCTTTTCTTTATTTCAGACAAACTCCCTTGCAGCCAGATTTTGGTAAAGTGCTTCCTGGGCACTTAGAATCAAATAATAAAACGACAAAAATAATCAATCAAAAATAGATTCTAACAAGTAGAAATGAAATAGCTCATAGGAAAGAACCATAAATCAAGGTAAATGAATCGGTACAGTTGCCATTATAGGATTAAACAGATGAAGCGACCTGCATGTAAAAAAAATATGTGATGCTCACACTAAGTGATTGGAAATGTCTATATATTAATGCTCAGTTCCTGATTTAGTTCAGTGCACAGCAGTATGGACGGAAAGTGTGCCAACATTAGAAGCTATTATGCACCACATGGCAATCAGACAGGATTTATGTTCCATAACCTTTTACGCAGAAAGAGCCCAGACAGGTCTCCTGCCCTTTAATAACCTTTGGTGACCTTTTCATTGTTTGGTGCTACTGTCCTCTCTAAAGGCACTTCTCTCTTTTCTCATTGCCTAATTAAAGAAAAAGGAAGAATGCATGCTGTGCAAGAGCTCTTCCTTTGCAGGATGGCACATTACAAATGTGCCCTTCACTGAATTACAATATAGTGGCCAAAAGCATCCATAAAAGTCCATCATAAATCTAGCCATACGGGGAATGTCACTGGTATCATTTTTTAATAGCGGAATATTGCTACCTTAGCAACCCCTGCAGTGGTATTTCTTTCGGTTTTAATTCCCACCAATGTCTGTAACTTGACCCCGGCTCATTGACTGCTTCAACTTCCACATTGAGTGAGGCCCTTATAGCTTCCTATATGGTGAATCCGCACGTTCACTATTATTAAAATATAATGTAAGGGTGCAGGCTGCTGCCGACAGTTCTGTTGATCTGTGGTGTGCAAACCGTGTTCATTGTATTGCATTGGAATTGAGGAGGTGCTGAAGCAATTAATGTCAGTAGCACGCTACTTCGGAATCAAAGGTTAGTTGTGAATCAGGTGGATATTGGTAAGTGGGATCAGAATTGTGCTCTCGGGGGAATCATTCCATGCACGACTTAGCGGAATTCCCAGGTCGCACAATAACAGCTTGATTGAAGAATCTTGGGGCCCTATTTAGGGTTTGGTGGCAACTAATATCTTTTCAATGCCTAGAGTAAATAGTCACTACAGAATGACATTTCCTCCAACTTACCATGCCTATGATGAACGACATTCAGCTAGCTAATTCTCCTCTGTATATATCATTTCCTTCAGAAACTGGTGGACATTTTGTCATCATTAAACAGTAATAAGGGCTTCATTACGAGTCTGGCGGTCCCTAGACCGCCAGACTCGCAGATGGAGGTCTGACTGCTGCCAATGCGGCGGTCCGACCATCACATTACTACCACGGCGATCGGACTGCCAGCTCTGCCAGGATCAGAGATCCCAGCGGTCTGAAGGTGGCAGCGGTCCCAATCTGCCAGGGGATTATGACCCCCTTCTCCGCCAGAGGTTTCATGGCAGTACCACTGCCATGAAAATATTGGTGGAGAATGGGCTTGAGCAGTGCAGGGCCCCCTTGCCCAGCACTGTCGCAATGTTCACTGTCTGCCCAGCAGACAGCGAACATTGCACGGGTACTGGTGCACCCTGCGCTCTACAGCACAGCTGCTGGCTCAATTATAAGCTGGAGACAATGCTGTAGTCTGTTTTCCGCTAGGCCAGCTGGCGGAAACTCAGGTTTCTGCCTGCTGACATAGCGGGAAACTCTTAATGGGGCTGGCGGAGAGGTAGCCAGTATGGCAGCAACCTCCACATCGGAAGTTCGGCAGACGGTGTAAATCGTCTGCCAAACTCATAATCAGCTCCTTAATCTGGCCCGGAGGGGCTATTTGGTGAATGACCTCATAACTGATCTTAAACTCAAGTAGACATCATCAAACAAAGCAAACTCTTAGAGCCCCTTTTGGTGATTGTTAGAGATGCAGGACTTGAAGAAAATGATTGTTTTGCTTCTCTATACTGGATCGCCCCTTTAACAGTGACAACATAGCATTGATGGGGTGAATGAACAGCATGCCACATATAACAATGGGTCTGATCAACACTACCAAAATCTCACCGCTGTATCAAAATGGTCTACTTTATTGTATCTACTATAAATAGTTCTTTTGGATCAGTTACATGCTGTGAAAAATGTTGCACATAAAGTGACCTTATCCTTGGCACAAATGGATGTCCTGACTGGCCATTCCCACAGTAGTGGGGGGCTGTTTCCATTTGATCACTGCATTAGTTGTGGAGTTGACTGAATGGAGAAACTCTTGAAGAAAGTATGACCTTCATTGGCAAAATGTAGCATCGATAGCCACTGGTGCTCTCCACTCGATCACTGTACTCAGGAACCATTGACAGGTCAGAAGGTAAGACAATCTAGTTCAGACAAGCCCACTTTATTTTGAAGCACAGTTAATGCATCCCCTGCTAGCAACAGGACATGTACGCCTGGGCAATCACTGAAAACTATCGGAATAACTTCTAAGAGGAAGCCCAGCTTTTGGCAGAATTATTTTTTCTGCTGTCATAGAATAATCTCTGAAATTTTGTTGCATGCACATTTACAAATCCAAAAGACTTGGACAGGTAGGTAATGTATGTATATTGTCAAAATCACGGGCAAATGCCTGAGTTTTATTAGTGTAACTCCAATATGGAATGAATATATATTATTTTCTTGCTGAGAAGGCAAGGTTCTCCCTGTGATTTTTGTATATGGGAAGTGAGGCATAGTAATAGAAAGCGATTTTCCTACAATCACAAATAATCACAACGTTTAGTGAAATGACGGAGTAACAGTTTAATCTTATTCGTTCTGGTTCCAAGGTCTGCATTTTGCCACCATGTCACGTCTCTGTCACATGCCTGCAAGATGGTTGGCTCCAAGAAGAATGTTTTGTTTGTTATAGCTGATTCAACAAATCATGAATTCATAAATAAAAAAAAGGGTTTATTATTCATTCATTTTACACTCAGTAGTAAATGCAGGCTTCTAATACCCCTTCCTTCTTTTGTGTAAAAAACAAAGGTGCACCCATTGGTGGTATCCTTATCATGCATGTCACTGAAGAAGACTTTCCAGACAGGCTCCCATTGGCTTGTCACTGAAACATTTGTGGAAAGCCTCCAATGACCAGAATATCTCTAACTTGATAAAGAACATGTATTCTTTTCTCCTACCCATTCCGGGAGCCTCTTTAACCTGATATTGCCCTAAACTAAACTTCTTTTACTGGGCTTGACTTCCTTCGAAGCAGGCCTGTAATTTGAACTGGGTGGTGAGATGGCCTGGGGTTCTGAGGTTACTGTTGCGGAAGTGGACTTCTGGAGGGCGGTGGGAGGTATTTTAGAAGAGATTCAGGGGAGCCCATACAACAATGGAAAATGCCTATTTCCCTTGCCCTGGTAGCAGTTCTGGTTTCCTGCCTTCCATGGTATATTTCAGGGAGAGTTGTAGGGAAGCTTGTGGCTCTTTATAATACGTTTTCTCAAGCTGCCTGAGGTTCCAGCTCCTTCGTGACAAAATATTGAGCTTGGTAGATACATTCTTGGGAATAACATTCAACTGTGCTGTAGTGCTAGAGCTATTTTGTTCAAGATCCAGCTTACTGTTTTATCAGTGCAAATGGCATTTAAACTCGCTTTTCCTGTTTGCTTTGAATTACACCAGTCCTATGATACGTGAGATAATTCCCACCACTCCAACAACCTTGCAAAGGTTTTCAGCCAGGGGTATAAAGCAAGTAGAATAATGTGAACATAAGGCAGTTGTTCACCGTGCGTCTACCCATGGAACGCATGATTAGCCTGTAGCAAAACTTATTTTGCTACAGACATCTTTGAGACCTGGATAGACCCCAATAACTTTGCTATACAATAAACTCTCCATCAGTCCCAATAGCCCTTCATTGCATCTCATAGCAACCACCAAGACAGGGATACACCCCAATGACTCTTCTATACAATAAACTCTCCATCATAACCATGCTTTCTCACCAGATACAACTTGAAGCAAGCACAGAGGTGCCAGCATTGTCATTTTAATACATAAAGCCCTCACTGTCATTCCTGCAGCCTGACCCACTACCCCTTTCATTATTCAAATTCTACTCTACATCATCAATTGTCTCACTCAAAGCCAACATATTTAACTTTTTATCACCCTCCAGGTACTATAACTTTCTTTTTGGGATCAGTCAACCTTATTATTGATTACAAGTTTTTCAGCAATAACATGCGAATTCGGGTACTTATCGCACCAAAATCCACATGTAGTTGTCAATACTGGGCATCTGATAAATAGCGGCAGACTTGAACCGTCAGAATTCATCAGGGCACTCCAGCGCTGAGATAAATATCAGACAAAGTGCAATTCCGATCCCTGTGCAAACACAGTTTTGATCAAGGACAGTAAAGTAATGTGGGTATAATTGACCACTTAACATGACACTTTAACTTGCCTTTGACACACCGTGTTCTCTATGGTAATTCCCACCTGCTACTCCACTGCTGCAACCCTGGATTACAAATGTCACTCAGTCACTTAAAAATAAAATGAAGAGATTTCTCAAATGTTGTGCTGGAAGGTGGTTTATTGGTAGATGCAAGTAGGTACCTACAGGTAGAAATAGAACTACAATAAAAAATCTCAATAAATTAATTCTTGCTCAACCCTTAGTACCTTGGCTGATGAGCAGTCAGGCTTAATTTAGGATACAGTTGTCTAAAGCATTTAATATCAACAAAACAGCAAATACGGGTGATGCACTATAAAAATCAAACACCAATTTATAAAAATAGGAAACATTTGTATATTTAATATGGCACCAAAACGATTAAATTCAAATGTAAAAATGTGCTTTCTAGCACCAAAACGTAAAAAGCGACAAATGCGTCTATCTGGTCGCACCTGACTGGGTCAAAGTCAAAGTTTAAGGCCGATTGCAATGGAGCATAGGTCAGCTACACTGAGTGGTAGGGCTCGGTCATAATGATATCTTCACACTTAGTCACTTTTTTGGTTCTCTTTCTCTCGTCATCGAGTGAGGCCCCTTGGCACGCCGGGTTGCGAGTCTGCATCATCGGCTTGGTTCACCATGAAGCCTCAGTGAATTACTGGAGGTCTTGGTTCTCATTGTTGACAGGCAAAGTATTCAGTGGGGTGAACCTGAATTTCAGGTCAAGTCGCCGCTTGACGTCTGGCAGCTTAACTCCCGATGTCGCGTTGGATGACTTCTGAAGCTTTTGCACAAAAAAATCTCCAAATGGTCCCATACTTCTGGAGCTTCTTCCAGAACGTTGCTTTGGGGTCTTAAAGGGTCCACAACACTAGCTAAGGTTCCAGAAGCACTGAGTTGCTTCTTGGAGAGTTGAGACCATGATTCCCACAATGCACCTGGTCAAATACTTAAAAGTCCACTGGACGCTAGTCATCTGGGCTCTTCTGGCAGGAGCTGAGCCTTGGTAGCTCCTTTGCACATATTGCTTAAAGGGATTGTACTCCTGAATCCTCTACAAGCGAGGTAAAGTACTATTTTGTGAAGCACAGAATGTGCAGCTGGTGCAGTCCTTCAGAGTGGAGTCCTTCTGGGTACAAACTAGTGCTTCGGCAAGGTAGTCCTTTGTCGTCTTCTTCCTTTTTCCAGGCAAGGATCTGAGTTGCTGTGCAGCTCTCCCACATTTATCCATGTTTCTGGGCTTGCATGAAGGGGAGCACCTCTGCCCAATGGGGTAAAAGATCCCACCATCTGGGATGACCACTTCCTGGGAAGTGTGGCACATTTTTGTCCCAGAGTGCACTGTTTCACAAAAATTAAAAATGGAGAAAATCTCTCCTGGAGGTTCAGGTCGGGCTAAGCCCACATACAGGTGTGGGTAACTTTCCCTTACACTCCCCTGCCGGCCCCTCTCTTGATCTAATTATAGAGGCTTCCACATGGCTGAGGACGCAGGAAGTGGGGGTGGGCCTGGTTTCTGTGCTAACTGTCGTTTTCCCTTTGTAGACAAGTTTGGCTACCCCACACCCTTCCTGTTGTGGAATCGCTGCTTCAGATCTCCTCCCACCGATGTCTTCTTTGTCTCAGCCCAGGCCACTTCACATCTAATCAGAGTAGACTGGTCAGTCTGTCAAAGGCTGACCACTCAGAAGAGGCTGCTACGGGGCTGATTTAAGGCAACTTTAGGAAAGCAGGTCTAAAACTTCTTTCCTGTAATAGTTATAATACATCTAACCATGGCAATGTTTTGAATTTATTGTAACTATTGATTTGACACTTTGCATGACTGTTCTAGCTCATTCCTGTCATCAATTAGTCTTTATTAAAATTTAATAAAGTCTTCCCATGTTAGCCTATGGAGCTAGCAGTGTTACATTGGAAAATACAAAATTGGCAGTTTTCCCTCACTGGGGTATATAAAACATCTTTTATAATGTACCTGCTTATTACTACAATGTGCTCTACTCTTAGGGCTCATAGGGTAGACGTTAGGGGTGACATATCTAAAAATGAAGTAGTTTAAGACTTTGGAAGTATTTTTAAATCCAACGTCGAATTTGAAAATAGTTTTAGTTTAAAAGCAGCCTACAAGGCAGAACTGGCTTTTAAAATGACAGCAGGCAACACATTAGTTCACACGTAAGTGCATTAAATCTTTTGGGCCTATAAACCTACATGACATACTGGGGGCTTACAGGTAGGTTGTCAGAGCCAATTGTAATTATGCCTTATTACAATATACCTTTTAAACAGATCGCTGGCTCTGGGCTTGATTAGCAGAGCCCAGAGCACAATCAGGACCATTAACTACCAGAATCAGTCAAAAATGGGGGTGTTCAGGGCAAAAAGATGAGTTTCTCACATGTTGTAAGCATAACATGTCAGATGATCATTGATTATTACAAGTATGTCTTACACCCATTAATACTCACCTTAACAGCACAAAATGCACCCACTTTCAAACCTTTAGTCCTCTGTCCAACCATCTCTCATGCATACTTATTATTCATGGTCAGCAGTTGGTAGTGCAAGTCACCTCACATTTGTTTCCTTCTTTGCAACATCAGTATCACATAACCTCTTTACAGTGGTTCTCATCATACTTCTTAGGTTGATCCTTTGAAAATCACTGGTCATCTTGTAGATTGAGATCTGTGTGGGCTCCCTTACCCTGGATCAACCTGAGTGTGAAGCCAGTGCTCTGACCAATTTCTCCAGGCTAGGACTATACCTCATGTCCCTTCTGAAGCCCTGCTAGCATTCACTGCAGCCAACTAAGGGTTTCTTCATAGTAAGCAATGTAGAGGGTAAATCTCATACAATCACTAGTTCCTAGGATATCAAGCAACAAACACCCAAGCTGGATAGACAAGGGGACAAATTAAATCTTACTTATGCACAATGACACTCTTAATTGTCCCTGGAAACACATGTATTTCTTTAAAATCATTGAATCCATCTTTTCATCAGCTCAAGAAGCCCAAATGTTTGTGCTGCGCCACCCTCATTTGATGTTACAGCATACAGGATATTCCAAATACAAAACAAGTGAACAACAAAACATAAAGAATCACAAAAGTTAATTCTAGGATTCCTTGTAGCTTCCAAGGTTAATAATCAGGTGGTTACGACCAATCCTCCGTGCATCCAACCCACAGAAGGTAGTCCATTGTACCACAAAGTTTCTGCCCCAAATAGCCTCCTCTTCACCTGGCTAATACAACTGTAACTAAATTTCAATTTTTATCAGACTCCTTTCAAAGTTGTAGAGGCATTTCAGCCATTACCAGTTCGGCCTCATCAGGACATCGGAAGACAAGGAAAGCTCATCAATCAGGAACCTGGTATGGTCAAAAGGTTATCTTGGTGGTGTCCCGAGGATATAAATTGTTGTCTCGAAGCTATTTTCACACATTGTTCAATCATTTGAGCACTGTTCAATCTTTTCAGGGTGAAAGCTGGGATAATCAAATCATTTCCCGATCCCTATGGTCCCAACAGAACATTTTCATTGTTATCAGAGGTCCGCCACTCAGTCTGACTCCCTTGGGCCAGGGTTTCTGCATGACATTGTTTTTCTCATAGAAGAGATCATTTTGAGTGTGTGACTATCATAATACATCTGATATTGTATTTTATATGTTTCTACTATTTTGATTACTGGTTATACCTTAAATATATTTTACAGAGTACAAGACATTACTCAAGTGATGTGTTGTCGCTCAACTCTAACTGAACATTCTGTTTTTATTGCAATTATGATGTACTGTGCCTAGACTCACCCTATGACATTGTGCCCAAGAAACCAGTGCTACACATGCAAACATTCACATGCACACACACTTTCATCATGGATAACGTTTGCCACTGGCCATTTAGCATTGCCCACCTACATGTAGCTTGACAGTTTCCTTTTTGTGTTTTATTTCACCAGCTCTACTGGGCTATTCCACTGTTTAAATTGACAAACAGATTAAGTTGGGGATGTATGGAGATTGCTCTCCAATTCCACTAATTTTTATAAGTGCCCCTTGTGGTTCAGTGAGAACTCTTTCCATGTGGTCTTAAGCTAACATTTATGAAATTCAGCTGCCGTTTATTGTTCGACTTTGGGGTGCGGTGTGTATAGTGGATACTGTAACTGCTCTATTTCGATCAGTTTCATAAATTTGAGAAATTTATAAACTCCTATTATAGAAATAGCCATAGAGGGTCTTGGCCAGGATTGCAGTTGCATTGGACACCTAATACTGAGCTCTCTCTCCGTGCCCATCCAATATCCATATATTATCCTGCCCATCCAGCGACATTTACCACTTCAGCACTGTTGGAGCTTGCAGCACAGGGAATGGACCTCACCTATTCCTTGTTTCTGACATGCGGGGCAGCAGCACAGGTAGAATAGCTGCCATGGGGTATTGACAGCATGGCAGGCACGCTCCGCAACCATGATCTGTGAGGCCTATTTTTCCCACTGGGAATTGGTGTGTCTAAGCTCTGAAGGTGAGGACTGGACTTTGCAGCTGCTTTTCAGCACACTGGCTGAAATATCATCGCCTACCCTTACTAACCGATCAGGAGCGTGGAGTCTGCTACACGGCTGGGCCATATCAACATTTGGCCCTGCTTCCTCCTGCCTCCTAGACCACCCTGCCACTGGGGACTGCACATTCATTAATTAACCCAGCGCACGAGTGGAGTGTCTGGGCAACACGCAGCACCATAAATCACACACTAGGTTGCTTTGTGGTCCTTGTTGGCAGCATGGGTGCCCCGCCTTGGTGAATCCCTGGTAAATCAGTGCCCAACCAGGATAATTGGAGCGGGTGGACTGGACCATCTACAGAGTGCTGCAGAAAGCGCATGACATTAATTACCTCAGTACAGACCTCCCTTTGTGAGCCTTTCATTCAGTCCCTTAGGTGCCACTAGTAACCTCCACATCTTCTTAATTGACAGGGGGAAACACGGGTGCATGAACACATTGTAGGGCCTGCTCGAGTTCCACCACTACTATTGGTCTGTAGGCAAGTTGACCTGTCCTGCTGCAGGGGCAAGATACCTCTTGCAAATTGAAGAACAGTACCAGATCTCCAGATTGCTTAAAAAATCTGGGGTTAAAAAGTAGGGCATGTACTTTTTGCTTTTCCATGTCCTGATAACGAATAACCCTTAAGTTTGCTTTTCACTCCTGCAAGGCTTATTTCCCCCATAGGATAACATTGGAATTGTCTTATTACACTTTATATGTTTAATTTCCAACAGAGAAGAGATAACCCTTCAAGTTTGGTATCTCTGGAATTACAATTTAAAATCCTAACTAATGGTGAACTTAGATTTTAAATTGCAATTCGGAAAATGCCACATTTAGAAAGTTGGCATTTTCTTGCCTTAGTCATTTGGTGCCTGCAGCCTGTCTCTGGTCACATGACTGGGTCTGGTTGGCAGTTGGGCTTTGTGTATTCCTCCTGCCAATCACAAAGGGAGCTTAGATGTGACTTGATGGGTCATCTGTTACTTGAAAAGCCATCCTGGGCAGGATGGGACAGACACAGCTTCACTTGCACCTGAATATGCCTTGCCCTGTCCCCACACAAAGGGCTGTATATGTCCCGTAGTTAGTCTGGAGCCAGGGCGGGGAGGCCAGTACATCTGTACATTTCAGAGGCATGTCTTTGAAGTCTCCCCACGTTAAAGGTACCTCTGCATATAGGAACTGGACCTCAGACCCTACCACTTCGATACACTTCTGGACCTGTGGATACTCTGCCAGGAATAAAGACTCCTGTGCTGCTGAAGCAGTGCCACTCTGGTGGACTACACTCTTCTTGACTTCTGCTTTGTGGTGCTGACCTTTGCCTTTTGCCCTTTTGCCTGAGAGTGAGAAGGACTGGACCTGCCTCTTTCCAACCCAGAATACAGAGTGACTCCAAGGGCTAGTTGGTGGGCCTCATGATCTGAAGTCTCAGGGACATACATGACTTCCAACCACCCTGATTCTGTAACTGAACTCTGCGTTCTGTGAATCTACCTTGCCTAGTGATGCCATCCAAGTCCTGGACTCTTGGAAGTGGGCCTAAGGTGCTTCCCAGAGGAACCAACGCATCCTCTCTGCTGAGCGGCACATTCCTGAGACCAACAACACATCTTCTTGGCTGAGCGGCACATCCTCCAACTGCACTGATGCATCGCTGCAGCTGCTTGGATTGGGCTCAGCCCAGGAAGCTCACATTGCTGCCACATCCAGCATCTTGGGTTTAACGCTTCACCTTCGGAACCACCACTGAGTGGCAC